>NC_084656.1:6224235-6824235 GCF_019802595.1 Syngnathoides biaculeatus | reverse complement strand
GTGCAAGTGTGCCTGCCAGACCGGCACATTTGGCCCTAACTGTGAGCAGCGTGCTCCTGACTACACTTCAGGTATTGCTTACCACTACAGAAAACACATCAGATACTATATTTTCACCTCTACATTATATGAAGAGCCAACACCTGAGCTATATTTTTTCCAAAACATGTGTTTGAAACGACTCTTCTTCTTGCCCGTCACCCTGTCGTGGTGGAGAGTTTTATGCGTCTAAATGATCCAAGGGAGCTCTGTTGTTAGGGTTCGAACAAACAGTTCGAAGAAGAAGGATTCGACAAAGTTTGCCTCAAATGTCTTCTGATAATCCTGACGAATGTTGGACGTAAATTTCACTCCTTGGTCACTGGGACTCTCTCTGGAGCTAGGCCTGGAGCTGGGACTCACAGGTGACTTCCTGGAGCTGGGAGAGACCAATGGTATCAGGTCCAGTGTGACCTGAGCAGTGGCTTAATGTGTGAACTTTTGTGTTCCAATCCTCGGCTTCTGAAGCTAGACTTAGGAAATGAAACTTTACCTTGCTCCCCTGCAGGACCCTGAGCTGATATGCAAAGTCAAAAGAGACCTTGGGCTCTGTAACCAGTCCTTGAGAGTGTGATTTGATGTGGCAAGAATGTGTGGGCATATTTAGTGCCCCCAGCTTTGTCGCTGTACAGGTTCACCCCACTGGGTGAGAGCGTGGCCTTCCTTCACCTTGGGACCTTGAGAGTTTTGACTGTAGTTTGTGTCTATGCACCCAGCATTGAGACCAAGTGACCATCTTCTGTGCAGCCTTTGCTGAAGGGGCAGACCATAGCTCCGGCCATATGGTGGTCAGTATCTGTCATGGCAGACATCCAGGGAAGTGTGTGTTCCAATTACAAGGGCACTACCCTCTTCAGCCTCCCTTGGAAAGGTCTTTAAAGGTCTGTAAAGTAGAGTTTGTTTGGAAGTCATACTTCAGATTCAGGAGAAGTCATGTGGTTTATCTTCTGGTTGTGGACCAGTAGAACCATTAAAGGCTTCATTGTGGGTGCATGGAAATCTACCAGTCCTCATGTGCTTTGTGGCCTTGAAAGAGGCGTTGGACTGTGTCCCTTTGGGAGTTCTGATAGTCCAGTACAGGGTACTAGTCCCCCTGATACTGGCTGTAGGTCCATGTAAAGCTAAATTACAATAATAAATTAAAATATTCAAATAACACATCCCCGTATGTCAACTTGGATGGTGTGATTCTCACAGAGGATGTAGATGGTTCTTGGAGCTGTTGGGGCCCGTGGAGTCGCTGTGGAGCCTCTATGAAGAGACATCGCAGAAGGAAGTGTGACAACCCTGCTCCCTTGAGAGGAGGCCAACCCTGCGAGGGTCCTGACAGTGATGAGGAACGATGTCACATCTCCCTTTTCAAACAGTAGGAGAAGTTCAAATCACAACACACATGTACAAATACTCAACTATGCCTGTAATCTCACAATGATAGTCATTTTACAACCCCAGCAGTTAAATAACTTTTTAATGTTCGTGCTTGAATCCAGACATGAATCATGTGACAATGATGATGACTACACTACGGGATTGAGGGAAGAGCTTCCTCCTGGTGTGGAGGGTTGTCCCAGGCCAAAGCCGCCTGACAACAGCTTCCTCAGGGTAAAAGCAATATCATTTAAGAACACTTTTGTTACAAAACAAATTTAGCAAATATTGGTGGAAATTTTTTTTAAATTGGAGTGAAAAATTTTAGTCTCCTTATTTTAATAGAGCTTATCTATAATCAAAGCTGACTATTATTACAGTATCAGTTTAACATACTACACAATATGTCAATTTTGCTTTTTACTTGTTTGGAAATAAATAGTTGGGTCTCTGGTGGCTCGCCCATCAAGTGTGAAATTACACAAGTCATCTTTATATTAGCTATTAAGTTCCAACAATGTAAAAAGGAACAAATCTTAGTCTGCAATTCTGAATTCTGTCGAATTTTGATGTAACCGTTAGTCTGATTGACAAACAATCCCGCCTGAATGCTGAGTTTCTCCGCCAATACCCTGGCAACCGGATTCAAAGTACACTAATTTCAAGTTGCTCGCTCTCTATCATGCCAAAACCAAAATTAAGAGGAGCTGTAGTGTTAGCACAGAATTCTCCCAAATCTCTTGGTATAATAACGCATACTGAGTTCCTTTCATTGGTACTAAGTGGCCAATATTTTACACTTCTGTGCTCTCAACTTGTGAAGCCAGGCCTTCCCGTCAGTGTGACAATTGATAGTTGTATGAGTCACTTGTATGCTACCATGGGAACTAAGGAACTGTATTTGATTTATCCATGATTTTCTGGTGAGCTAATTTTATTTTGATAAATTTCAAACATGGTTAGTATCAATAATTATGACCTCAGCCTTCAGTTTTGACACTTCTTTTTTAATCTTTGATGGACAGTGGCATTATATAATTCAAAAGATACCTTTGAATGGAGTCTATTTCTGTTGAACAACTTGTTTGGTGCATAGACAATTAGAGACTGTTTAGTTGGATACTTTGTGGTTGTCTATAATTAAATTTTACTTTTGGGTTTTTCTTTCCCCCAATCTTTCTATGTTTTTTTTTTCTAGAAAGCAAAGGAGTACTATAACTTTGGTGAGGGTGAAGACTTCAACTGCTTCACTGGATTCGACCTGGAAGGTTTCCAGTTCATCAATTGTCTTCCTGATGGGACATGGACTCAACCAAAAGGACGTTGCCTCCGTGAGTTTTGAATTCTTAGAATAGAACAGATGAGAACAAATGCTGTCATGTAATAGTCTGTCTTTCTTTTTGAATTGCATGTTCTCCTTCACTTTTAGGAAAGATCTGTCTCCCCCCTGATCTCCCCGATGGCATGATGCCCTTCCCTAAAAAAGAAGAGTACAAAGTGGGTGATTCAGTGACATTCGAGTGTGTTGAGGCAGGTTTGTTGCCACTCCCTCGTGGCTCCTACAAGTGCAGTAAGAGTCTCAGCTGGGAACCTCCTTTACCCACAGGGCTGCACTGCAGTAATGGTACGTGCATGTACTTTTACAGGTAAATATGTCAAAGAAAGGTCATTTGTTTTATATACAATTGAAATGGTTAATCTACAATTAATTATTTATAAACATATTTCTCTCTAAGAAACAAAGGCTTCTCTTGTAATTTTATAGAAGACCCATTTGAACCTGACAATCAGTGTGCTCCAGGTGAGAAACGTCAAGGCTCACAATGTGTCTGTATACAGCGCGAAAGCTGCCTGTAAGTTTATAGCACAATTTTTTTTTATCTCATTCACAAGTCATACAGTAACCCGTTTGTGTGTGTGCATGCGTGCACGAACCCAGATCTGAACCGGAGAATCTCTGCGTCCTGAATATTGACATCAACGTCACTGTGCCGATGTCCCTCTGCGCCTTCTACGCTGGCCGTTGCCATGGCGATCCACTCTTCTTTGTCAGCGAAGGTGCCTGTGACACTGTGGATTCAAATAAACTGGAGTGGACCAGGTTCAGAGCCAGGTTTTCCTCAAAGAGTTCTGTCCAGAAGTCGTGTGATCTTGATACGTGCTACGAATGGGAAAGCTGTTCAAGTGAGTGAGAAAGAATTTCTTTTCTTTTCTATAATTTTTGTTTTTGGATTCTTTCCAATTGAATGAAGGCAATGAAAAGAAGTGAATAGTCTGTTCTCCATTTTTTTTTTTCAGCATCTAAGAAGTGTGATTGCTTAGCTGCTCGGGACTGTCCTAGAGGTGAGGACCATAAGTTCTGTCTGATGCTGACCAACATCCAGAGAACTCGCAGCGTGGACCTTTGCTCCATGGCTGCTCTGAAGTGTGCCAACTATCAATTTGAGATCCTTAATGAAGGTGTCTGTGAATCCAGATAACCCAAAATGACTTCATTATTTCCAATGAAACGTGCTACCAGTTTGTTCAATTCTGAAAACAAAATTTCCAAAAGATGCTAAAGCTATGTAGAAAAAAAACAGACATCCATATTTTTTATGATTTGCGAGGAAAATGTGAGTATGCAGAAGAAAGGGAGGATGTCACACACGATCAACTTTTTGGTAAAGATTCCATTCTTCTTCTTTTACTACTGTAGCTTTCCCATTGCTGATTAAGCCATAATGTGCAAGCAGCCTGGACATAATGGGACATTTAACGAATATTTGATCATATCACTAATTTGCATAAGAGACCAAGCCAGCTCGTTTTTGTTTTACTTTTGCTCTTTGATATTACTGGTACACATTTTTTATGGCATCACAAAAGAAACATCAAAAGTCAAAGGGTGTCCCATAAGATTTGTTGACGTCTCTCTTCTGACATCACATATCATGATGATTCGACCTTTTTAGCTTTTTATTCAGATGTAAAAGCAATATTTCTTTTCATAAATATCAGTTCATCTACAGATTGGAGATTCCACCATAATATTAAAAAAAAAACTAGCAGGCATGTGCATTGAGGTTTTCAAGAAACTAAAAATGAAGTATCTAAACTAACCTTACCTGTGTGTGCTGATATAACTTACCAGAGACTAAATTACTTTTGTAGCATTTTTGGAATTTAACATCTAGGTGGGAAAAATATAGTGTGCATACTAAAACTATTAAATTTTCATCATTTTTCATTTTTTAAACTGTGCACTGTCAAGTAATTTTAACCTATTTACTCTTCTAAATTCAGTGTATATGAATATACAGTATGTACTAATAACCTCTGTTTGCGATGAACACTTTTACGTAGACATAATAAAATATAACGATGCACTATTCTAAAATTGTACTGTGTGATTGAAAGACATGTTTCATATTTGCAGCTGGGGGTACACAACAACATACTGGACTGGTCCCACAATAGACCAATTCAGAATTCATCCATCCATTTTCTTTGCCACTTATCCTCACAAGGGTCATGGGACCAATTCAGAATAATACCAATATAAACAATAAGCATCAGGGTACTTCTGGCCTGGGTGGCAAAACATGAGTGACTTCCATGACCTAGATTGAAATGTTTACAAAAACTTGATTTTGGGGTTGCCTTGTAAGATCTACCCCAACAGTTTTTTGCCATCCATCCATTTTCTTAACTGCTTATCCTCACAAGGGTCGCAGGGAGTGCTGGAGTTTATCCCAGCAGTCAACAGGCAGGAGGCGGGGCACAACCTGAACTGATTGCCAGCCAATCGCAGGCACGGGGAGAACATGCAAACTCCACACAGACGGGGCTAGGCTTGAACCCAGGTCTTCAGAACTGTGAGCCCAATGCTTTACAGCTACCCACTGTTCCACCCTAATAGGTTTTTTGTTTCCAAGTTTATTCCCCAAAATTTTGAATCCAATCCACAGGGGCATGTAGGTGAAGAAGAAAATGTGAGTTGATGTTATAAACACAAAGAAAGATAGAAAGACTGATTGGTTTTGGAGTAGCCACTTCTAAGGGACAGATCCGGGGTCCATCTTTAGTTGATACTGTGGTCACAGGGTTAGGGTTAGGGTCAGTTTCCTTTGCCTTGTGCCCCTGTTTTAGACTTTAAATGGGAAGTCTGTTTTGAATTTAGTTTGAGCGAGGCACAACTGAGTAGAATCTAGCACACTATACATGTACTTTATATTTCACCGTCAAAAGAACATTTCTTGTGCCATTAATCCAGGCAGGAAAAATTTCAAGTGATCATAGCCTTAGTAGTTAAACAACAACTGGAGTAATTATCTGATAAAGAAGTTATTATTATGTTAGTTATCATGATAAAAGTATATCATTACAGTGACACCTGGGAGGGGATGCCCCCCTGCCGACCTCAAGCTGATGCCCCTAAACACTGGGAAGCGATGTCTCCATCCTGGCCTCAACATGTTTCCCTTATGATCTTAAGCAGATACTCCTCAACACCGGGAGGAGATAGCGCCCTTCTACCGCAGGAGGATACCCCCAAATGCCATAAACATGTCTTTAAACAATGCCCTGCTTTTTCTCTTGTGGGTTTATCAGGACACTTTTGCGGCCTTGAAGAAACATGTACCTTAGTGTTTGTGTGCTGTTGGTGTAGTCATCTGTGTCAGCATTTTCACTGTGTAACCATGGAACCCTTTGACCTGAGAATGCAATAAAAAAGAGCAGACAGGGACTACCACTTTGGCAGTCTGAGGTAGCACACTCTCACAGTGTCTCCTCCGTCTGTCCCGTGCACGAAAAGACAATCTTGGTTGGTTTGAGTTCACTCTCTCCAGTCCTCAGGCTTTTCTTAGCTGTTTTTATAGGAACATCTCTGACATTATCCAAAAAACGTGAGTCAATAGTGGCACGGTGGATCAGCTAGTAAAGTGTTGGCCTCAGAGTTCTGAGAACCCGGGTTTGATCCCAGCCCCGCCTCTGTGGAGTTTACGTGTTTTCCCCAACCCTGTGTGGGTTTTCTCCGAGCACTCCGGTTTCCTCCAACAAAAAAAAATGCGACAGTAATTGGACACTCTAAATTGCCCCAAAGTGTGATTGTGAGTGCGGTTGTTCGTCTCTATGTGCCTTGCGATTGGCTGGTGACCAGTTCAGGGTGTCCCCCGCCTCCTGCCCGTTGACTGCTGGGATAGGCTCTAGCACTGCCCGCGACACCCGTGAGGATAAGCGGCAAATAAAATGGATGGATGGAAGTTAGTCATTTGACATTATGGAGGTGCTGTGCAGACACAGTAAGGATGGGTGAACTAGCTCCACAGGACACCACCCATTGGCAGGAGCCCAAGGGCAGTCAACCAACCCGGTTGGTACAGGAGGATGCCTGGCACCCACTGCCACTCTCACAGCCAACCACCCACCGGCCTGTGCGCCTCACCATCACTAACCTCCAAAGTTCAGGGTCAGTGCCCTTCAAGCAAGCTAACCACATGCAAACAGGGCCATCCCTAGAAGCAAGATTTGGTGGCCCCTAACAGAAGGGCAAAGACAAGGGCAAAATAGTGCTGTCATGGAGTGGCTCTTTGGGTTGTTGTGGTTGGCGGATTGTCCGATACAAGATACCCTCGTTAGGAAGTGACAGAGCAAACAATCCTCCTTGAGGAGACTCAGATAATTTGGCATCTATAATAGGCATCAATGATCTTCTCAGATTCCTCGTGCAGTAGACAGTGATGTAGTGGTGTTCTGGTGGGGGGGGCATTGAAACTTTCGAAGTCGAGAGGGTCAACAATGTGGTGAGGAAGGCAAGCTTTGTAGTAGAATTAGAATATTATATTTTATATATATATATATATATATATATATATATATATATATAAAGGAATGAATCAGGGACACCTTGGCCAACTTATTTTCCCTTGACCTATTGCAGATGGGCAGCTACTTTAGTTAGTGCATAATAGCACCTAGAAGCAAAAGTGAGTACGTGAGGTGGTACTTTGTGCCCATCGCCATCAAACTGTACAACAGCAGTGAGGACGTGCACATAGACTCAATGCCTGGTTTAAAATCTGCTATTATACAAAAACAATTTCACTTGTTATAAATGAAAAGTTGTAACTTTTTCTTTTATAGCACCTGTCTGTATCCTGTTTTATTCTGTACTTGTTCCGCAAACTCATGTCCCGTGGGGGGATTCATGGATCAATACAAGATTCTCATTATCCTTTTGGCTTATCCTGTTAAGGTGTTGCCACATTGTCATCCTTTTGCATAGCCTAGCTCCTCCATACTCATCTCAAAAACCAATGTCCTCCCTCACTACAACCATCAACCTTCTCTTTGGTCTTCCTCTTGCTTTTTTGCCTGGTACCTCCATCCTCATCCTCCTCCTACCATTATACTCACTCTCTCTCTTCATGATGTGACCAAACCAGTCTGTTCTCTCTAATTTTGTCTCTAGAACATCTAATCTTGCCAGTTCCTCTTTTAAACCAGAATTTTAAGGTAAACATACTAACCAGTCGGCTCCATGATGCTGCCACATAATACTGTGCATAACACCCTCAGTCTCGCTTTGATACTTTTTTCACCTTCAAGACATTCCTAGCTAACACTTCCCTTAAAATCACTCTTATTCCATTCCTCTTACCATATCCATAGTTTGCAGCCTCTCGGTAAACTTTCAATCTTACGGCCATTCCACCTCCTCCAACCATCATTTCAACCAACTCCCAAGCTTTTCCTGTCACAGTCCCAACAGGCAAAGTCCCCACATTCAAATCTAGGCTCTCGGCTTTCCTCTTGTTTGTCTGCCCAAGAATTCACTTTCCATCTCTCCTTTTTCTTCAACCCACAGGAGCTCAATTTCCACCACCATCCTGTAGGTTAACGGTGGTGGTAGAGGACATTGTGAATGTGGACCATGACTAATACAGTATGGAATTCTTTGAATGAATGCTCATAGTTGTTTGGCCTAGTTTCAGGACAGATGCCCTTCCTGACGCAACTCTCTGTCAAGTCCCATCGGAACGAGAGTAGGACCCAAATGCAGGACTAGGACGATGCAAGGTAGTTCAAGGAGAAACGTTTATTATATGCCGAGGTCGGGGATCGAGCAGGCAGTCCGGTGCAGCAGTGGTAGTTGGGACGTCGGGCGAAGAGAGCAGGTGAGTGGGCAGGCAGGAGTCGGTACACAGGAGAGCGATCAAGGCAGGCAGAAGTATCAAAGGAGTCAGGCTTACAAGGTTGGTCGGAGAACGGGCGAAGGTCGGTACACACGGGTTGTCGATCAGGGATAGGAGAGTGCTGGACCGGGACATGAAGCTCAACGAACTTGCAGCCAGCAGTCGTCATCGGGGTGATATAAATACACAGCATAATCAGGCTGCATGAGGCGCAGGTGTGCTCCTCCCAATCAGAGCAACTGAGCGGACACCCGCACAGCCCAGGCTGGAGCGGCAGGATCATGACACTCTCTGCATTTATCCTGGCTTGGTTACTGTTTTCACTGGCTTGTGCCTCCATAAGGGTGTATTTGATCAATACAAAAGTACCTTGTTTAAAAAGACAAGATTATCTTGTTTATAAGACATTAATCTTTTGATTTGTCATATTAGTAATAAATATCATTTTTCCACTTTGCAAACTGTATCTCTCCAGAGCCATTTATGAAAAGAAAGACATGGCCTTACAAGCTGCTCATACTTATTAAACATTTTAAATACAGACTACACTTGATGAGGGGAAATTAAGTATCTTTATTGGGGACATCCATCAATGTCAATAACAGTGAGCTGCTCTCCAGCACACCTCCTGGACCCCACTTGGCATTCGGTCATTGTCAAGGCAACACTGCCAACAGCTGAGGTCACACACAGAGGAGCCGAGTCTTCTGGGCATTCGGATGCATTCTGACATTGACAACTTCCAACTAATTGGAGAAAAAAAAAAAAGAGGAAAAGTATTCAGTAAATGGTGTGGATTTTCATACTCTGGTTGATTCGTACAGAAACGAGGAAATCCGCTATATATTTAAATAAAGAAGGAACAATAGTAAACAACTGAAAAATAAATATGCTGGTACTGAACTTTGTTAAAAACAAACACAAACATTCTTGCATTCACACAACCTTCACTTTTGCTAGATGACTTTTGCCATAATTACATGAAATTGAGTTTATGCATTAAGTCCTGTAAATTCTGTTTCAAATCTGTATCCATTTTCTTTCAACAGGTTAAGACCTGCAAACTGTATTTAAAATCCAAATCTTGACTCACCCTGGCATTTTGCTCCACTAGCACTCTCTTTTGACCACTCACACTCGCTATCGTTGACCAGCGTAAAGCCGCGGCCTAAACATCGCAGAGCTCCAAGCTGGCAAACACCAAGCACTCGAGGCTGGCCCAGGCTTACTTTGGCACACAATTCCAGAGACGTCCTGCAGAACATATGGAGAAAACCAATAAACTACTTTCAATTTCCTTCAGTTCACTTTTCACTCATTTAACCCACTGAATACATGTACACAAATCATACTTACGGGCACTGATGTGGCATTTTACACACACACTCAGTTTTTCCAATATTCTCCCACAATTTACACTTCAGGCCAATATTAGGAGTTTGAGCTGTGGGGGCTGAGAGGGAAAAGTGTCAAAACTGAAGTTACATTTTAAAATCAGGCAAATGTTGGATTATAGTAGTTATATAAAAGTACAAGAGGAGCTGTTAATAAAAATAAAAGGTTTGCTCAGTATAAGATTGACACAAGATTGGATTCTTTTCAAGTTAATACACACTTGATGAATTTAATATAATAATATTGCAGCCATTTGGATTCACTGATAAAAAATAAGCACGGCAAAACTGCAGTACTGTTTAGGATATTTGGTCAGCTCGCAAAGACTTTCGCATTCTTTCCATCCATTTTCTACAGCCTGTCCTGTTCAGGGCATAGAGTAAAAAAAACATCTATCCTAGTTGGTTAGAGTCAAAAGACAGAGTAAAACTTTTCTTGTCCCAAGAGCCCATGCAGTATTTAAAAAAAAAAAAAAAAACCTCACACTTCAGTCTCTAATGTGACGCGTCGGTAATTTGAAGATTGGAACTCTTGCACAGGTGAGAAAAACAATGATTGTTTGTGTCATTGAGCCCTGAGATTGGCTTGTCAACAGTTCTGGGTATGGCCTCGTTCACGCCCAAAGTCAGCAGGGATAAGCGCCAGTTCCTTTGTAACCCTATTGGTGACCAGCACCATAGAAAATGAATGGATGAGCTTTATTAGAGTGTATGAGGCAATTCTCATGTTACCACTGTCACCTTTATTACAGTGAGCTGTGGAGGGAGAAGGAGACCATTGGAGACTGGGACTGCATATTATGTCTGACACATCACCAGTCAGCACCAATCCCTCGGGACATGACAAGAATATCCTATCTCCAATCTGATAGTCCACTTTAGTGGGTGTGGCCATAACGTCACCGTTGAGGTAAGGAATGCGACATGTTGAACCTGTGAATGAATGTGAAGAAAGGGTATTTCAGGTATTATGATGACGGTGAGACCCGATTGACGGTGGTACATAATCAGAAAACAAAGTCTGACTGAGAGTTACAGCATAATATTATTGCTTTGAACGCAATGGTAGATTAAGCACATGTGTTACTTCGCTTGCATTTCTCCTGATGAAGAATGTGTCCCAAAAAAACTTACATTTGGTACAAGTATCTAATTCTGTTTCATCGAAAAATTTTATATTTGGACAAACATGTGAATGGAAGCAGGCTGTAATGGGAAGTCATTAGGGCTTCATAATTATTTCCAATGGGCACCAGCTTGTAAAAGCAAGAGTATACATAGTAGCTAAATAATGAACCGACACAGGCTCCTACATGTTGTGGGCCGTCCTTTTCTATGACAAACCCAAATCCAATGAAGTTGGGAAGTTGTGCTAAAATCCAAACAGAATACAATGATTTGCAAATCATGTTCAATCTATGGTTAATTGAATATACTACAAACACAAGCTATTTAATGTTCAAAGTGATAAACTTAAATGTTTTTAGCAAATACTGTAATCATTAACTTGGAATTTTATGGCTGCAATACATTCCAAAGAAGCTGGGAGAGGTGGCTATAAAGTTAGGAATGCTCATCACACTGTCATTGTCTACATTTTGGTTGGGTTGGGTTGGTTTTGTTTCATATTTCCCAAGTTCCATATTTTTCACATCTCGTGTGCTCCTTTTGTTTGCTCTATCCGCCCGTTCGGGTTTAACCTCCTGCCTTGTGTTGACCAATCAGCTCTCTCCAGCCACTCGTGTCTTGTCCAGATATTCCTCATTGTTTGTTATTTTCTGTGTATCTAACTCCCTGGTTGCTTTCAGTTCCCATCGGTCCATTGTTTGTTGATGTCCTGTTTGTCCATACCCATGCCATTTTCTCTCTTTGCCACATCTTGTCTTGTTTCCAATTTAGGTTATTTATGGTTTTCTTTATTACTTTGGTTATTAGTTGTGATACCTTGTTGGGTGTACCTTTTGGGAATTAAATATAATTTTGTTTCTGCTTCCCTGCATTTGAGTCCTTCGTGTCCTTGCCTTGTGTTCCTCTCCTTCACAAGCCCTGACCGTGACACTAACACCTGTTTGGGGCATCCCCATGTGAACAGGTTAATTGGGAACAGTAGGTGCCATAATAAAAGGAGCTTCCCTGAATTGCTCAGTCATTCACAAGCAAAAATGGGGAAAGATTCACCTCTATGTGAACACATATGTGAGAAAGATGTCAGTTTAAGGACAATGTTCTTCTATGTCCAATTGCATAACGGGACAAGCCGAAAGAAGGAGAAGATAGTGATTTCATCATTTACAGTTTATAATATAATCAAAGGTTTCAGAGCATCTGGAGTAATCACTGCATAGAACCAGCAAGGCCAAAAACCAACATTGAGTTTTGATTTCTTCTATCTTCTATCTATCTATCTTCTTCTACTTTTCTCCTTGAAATTTGAGTGATCCAAAGTGGAAATGTGTTCTTTGGTTCAACAAGTCTAAATTTCAAATTCTTTTTGGAAATTGTTGACGTTGTGTCCTCCAGCTCACAGAGAAAAAGTCATCTGGACTGTTAGAAACGCAAAATTCAAACGCCAGCATCTGTGATGGTGTGGGGCTGTATTAGTGTCAATGGCATGGGTACTTTACACATATGTGAAGGCACCATTAATGATGAAAGGTACATACAGGTTTTGGGGAAACTGTTTTTCATGGATATCCCTGCTCATTTCAGCAAGACAATTCAAAACATTTACTAAAACTACCTTCTATCTGAAGAACATACAGTTTCTAGCGTGAAGCCTTGTATGGGTCAAAGAGACCAGGAGAAGCTCATACATGTTTTTGTCTCAAGTAGACTTGACTATTGTTATGGTCTTCTAGGTGGAGCTCATCCCGAATGCTGCAGAGTTCTTCACAAAACAAAGAGGTCAGAGTATATAACTCCAATTCTAAAGTCTTTACACTGGCTCCCAGTCAGCTTTAGAATATGTTTTAAATTCCTGCTACCTATACCTACCTGCTATCTATAAATCACTAAATGCTTTCAGTCCTGAATAGATGAAAGAAATCCTCAAGGAATATAAACCCAGTAGGGCTCTGACATCGACAGACTCAGGTCAAATAGTGCATTTAGCTATTGCTGCACACAAACGGAATCAGTTGCCAACAGAGGTGACATCAGACCCAAGTGTGAATGTTTTGAATTCCAGATTAAAAACTCTTCTTTTTTTCCAATGCGTTTTAGAGCATTTCCACATAAATTATATTTCTTGCACTGTCTGCTGTTTTTAATTTGTACTCTTCTATTTTTCTCCTTGTTTTAAATGTTTCAAAGGTGTTTTTCTTTGTTTTACTTTTAATCATCGAACGCACATTGACTTACCTTGTGTATGAAATGCACTATAAAAAAAAAGTTTGTTTTGCTTCACTTACCCTGGAGTGCTTATTATGCTCTTGGATTGATGTGATTTATAATGTATCAACAAAGCTAGATTCAGACTGGGCAACCTGTAGTTTCAAATTTGTGTTTCTAATACTATTGGCAAAATGTAATGATGTTGTACATTCATCTTTATTATATTAGGATGACCTGAATGAAGTTGTTTAATAGTAGTCTATCTGTTCCATGGGTTATTCTAGATTAAACTTACTTTTACAAACCTTTGCTCCAACCTTCCAGGTCTGATTTTCAGTACATTCACCCAATGGGTTTCCACTGAGGTAATAACCATCAATGCAGGAGTATTGGACCATGTTTCCAGCTACATAAAAATCACTAGGATGCTGAAAAACACACAGATAGTTGGTATACTTGTTGTCAGTACAATTAAAGACATTCCCAGTTGCATATTTATAGACAAACATCATAACCTTTCTAATTGTGTTAAATCCAGACAACCGACAACTGCATATTAGTCATACAAAGTTTACCTGAATGAAACCATTTCTGAGGTTTGGAGGTGGTCCACAAGTCTTTGGTGGTGTCACAGACAGACTGAAGCATTGGGGCTCCATCATACTTCACACAGGTTGTAGACGGGGAAAAACGAATTAGTATCCTCATTGTTAGTTATTTGTTGTCATTTTCTAATTAGATCAGCTCAATAATTGCTTAATGTGTGAATGGGCATTTGTCTGTCCTTACTGTAAATACTGTATGTCTGCGTCCTCACAGGGTAATTGCTCGAAAGATACCCCAGAGCAGTGCTGGCCACCTCTGCTGGGGCTGGGGTTATTGCAACTGCGAGACCTTGACCTTTGACCACCAGAACAAGAATTCCAGGATGACCAGCAACTCCAGCCCCCATGGATCACCCCTCAGAAAATATTAACACTTAAATGGGACAAACTTTATGCATGTAAATGCACTGTACTTTTTATTTTTACATGAGTATTTATGTGAAGAAGGATCGCCTTTTACTCTATTGCAATGATTGACATGCCATCCGCTACATTTATCTATTTTTAGAGTCCATCTTCGACTTCTGCAAATCTTATGCCAATTAAATGTGAATGTTAATGTCACTTGACTCCATTTTACCAATCAGACGAAAAAAGGCAGCCACATGACCATGACGTAAGCACTGCGAGCCAATCGAACGGCTCATTTTGGAGGAAAAAAACGTGTGTTTACAGACTAAAAACAGCTGTTAAATTGTGATTGCCCAATCTTGGATATTAAAAGTGTTGTATAAATAAAATAGATAGAATTATGAGTGATTTTTTTTTTTCTTTAGGCACACTGCTGAGCGATAGCCGGCCAGTAGCTACCCCTTAGCGCCAGACCTGATTGTCAGGGTAACATAAAGTCATACTCACTTGCATTTAAACACTTTATTTACCAAGTCTTTTGTTAAAAACATCCATCAATTTTCTTAACCCCTTATCCTCACAAGGGTCGCGGGAGTGCTGGATCCTATCCCAGCTGTCAACGAGCAGAAGGCTGGGTACACAGTGAACTGGTTGCCAACCAATCGCACATAGAGACAAGCAGCCGCACTCGCAATCACACCTCGGGGCAATTTAGACCATTAATGTTGCTTGTTTTGGGGAGTTGGCACAGTGGATCAGCTGGAAAGCGTTTGCCTCACAGTTCTGAGGTTCCTGGTTCAATCATGGACCCACCTGTCTGGAGTTTGCATGTTCTTCCAGTGCCTGTGCGTGTTTTCTCTGGGCCCTCCAGTTTCTAAAAACATGGAACATTAATTGGAGACTCTAAATTGCCCCTTGGTGTGGAGATAGGTGTGGCTGTTTGTCTCCATGTGCCCTGCGATTGGCTGGCAACCAGTACAGGGTGTACCCCGCCTCCTGCCCGGCAACAGCTGAGATAGGCTCCAGCACACCCCGCGAACCTACTGAGGATAAGCGGCTAAAAAAATGGATGGATGGATGTATGGATGGATGTTTTGGGGATGTGGGAGGAAACCGGAGTGCCCAGAGAAAACCCAAGCAGGCACTCGTAGAACATACAAACTCTACACGGGGAGGGCTGAGATTGAGGTCCTCAGTACTGTGAGGCCAACCCTTTCTACCTGGGCCACCGTGCCACCAATTAAAAATAATAATAAAATAAAAATTATAATAAATAATTGTATAATAGTATATCCTATATAATATATCTATCTATGGCTTTTGATTTTAAAGAAGACCTTCAGCACTTTTTTCGTAAAACATTTTTCAACAGTTTCAAAAATATTTCTGACATTCTTTTGCCCAAAACCCCAATGCATCAATAACTACAACACGCTTTTCAACTTTTCTTTCTTGGCTGTTTTGAGGGGGAAATCCTTTGTCATGTAAATAAGTCAGTTGGTGATCACCCCGCCCACCTTAACTGCAGACCTAATGGTGAACATGGCTTAAGTAAGTCTTGATTAATGAATCCGAGGAATGTTTTAGGCTCTGATTACTGCTGCACAACCAAACAATAGGATACAAGTTTAACCGTACACCTGAGAGATCAAAATGTTTATCTGTTTTTTTCCCTCTAACCCTAGTGACAACAGTCCTTTACCTGGTTGCTCTCCAATCACAGCTCCATGCTCGCATGCTTGTCCTGAGGTTCCAGGGCGGCAGCTGCACCGACACTCTGAGCCAGTTAGAAGTGGCTGGCCATTGTTCTGGCAAGGTTGGCAGTGACACGGATGCTCCTCTGCCAAGTATTCTTCAATGGCCCTTTTCAAGTGAAGTCTCTTTAGTCCTGCACACTGCACCTCTTTTACAAGCTCATACACAGGGCGCAGCTGGAATACAGGTTTAAGACTATCAATAAACCATTTTATTTGTGATTGGTCTACCAAATAACAGTAGCTACTCTTGTGTATGTGTACACCTGGACAAACACCAACATAAATTGTCTACCAAATTTAGCCTTTCCAAAAATAATAATGTTGAGTTCTGATTGAACCTGTCTGAGAAGTGTGGATTGATTAATGTGTTTGTAGTTTGGATTGGCAGCTGTGGTAGTTGGTAGAGAAGGCTGTCCAGTGAATGAAGGGTTGGCAGTTTGAATCTCAGCTCTGACTGTCCGCTACCCTCCCCACTGCCTTGTGGTTGCTTCAGAAGAAGCAAAGCCCTCGGGAGCCAACCCAGACAGAAAAGCGAGTGTTGGTCAGGCATTGTGACCCCTTCCAGGATCTATGACCATCCGTATTAGTTCACCTTTCCTTCGGACCCTGCCAGCAAGGCTGAGAGGGGAGCCCTGGCAATTGGGGACACTGAACTTCAATAATCTTTGCCCAGACCTGCATCTGGAGAGGGCACTTCAGTGCTGGTGTTGCAGAGCAAGTGCTAAAAGTCAACCATGGGATGGCCAAGATGAAGTCTCCATTGTCTCCAGGGATGGACAGATGCCACAAAACATTTGCAGTGGCAGAACTGCACTGTATCAGAGTAATATGATTTTTTAATGTTTTTTTTTTTACTACATTTGCGTAGATAAAGAACCTAATCAGGATATTATAAACCTCCTCTTTCTTCTTCCGTGACAGAAGGGTTTTTGTGTCACAGTGATCATAGGAGCTAAGTTGTCTGGGACTATTTTTCCCAGCAAGACAAACAAGTCCTAGGTGAGGGACCAGACAAAGCCTGGTCCACTGACCTACTATGACAAACAAAAATATTGTAATACAGTATGTTCTCCCTGCCCCGGTCATGGGTCATTGAGGCCCTCCCAGGTCTAAAAAGGCTTAATGTACCCATGGGACATGGCCAGGCACAGCAAAAAGAGACAATCAGCCTCGCTGGTTCCATCCCCAGCTTTAGACGATAGTTGTATGGATGTGGGATGTCATCTCCCAGATGGGGAAGGAGCCTGAGCTGGTGTGACAGATTGAAAGGTTCTAACTAGACATAGCAAAACTCGCATGAACACACAACTTGAGCTCTGGTACTAGTCCTTTTGAGAGGTGTTTAACTTCTACCACTGGCATTGCCCATGGTGAGAGACGGAGAGTAGGTGTGGTCATACCTTTTGTCAATTGGGTCAGTGACTATAATTTGGTGTTCACACTAGTGGACGAGAGGGTAGTCCTGTATCCCTTTGCCTGGGTGACTGTTTGTACATCTATTCACTGAACAGCCTCCAAGTGGACCCACCCATTTTGGAGTCATTAGAGAGGCTGCTGGACAGCATTCCCAGAGGGGACTCTCAGTTCTGCTGGGAGTCCATGAAAAAAAGTGGAAATTGTCTTGTATGGCTTCCTATTACCATGATAAGCAAGTGTGGCGTAAAGGGGCGGCGACCAGCTATCTTGTGCTCAAGCCCTTGGAGGTAAAGAAAAAAAAAAACAACAAAACAGCTTTGTTTTGAAAATGTCAGAATGTAATAATTATATTTTTGCTAATATTAAATTTGAAATAACTAACTTTTGTTTGTGAGAGTCTCAGTCCCCCTGAAAGTTTTCAAGTGTTACTTAACACTAAGCTCTGTTTAATAAAGACACTTGTTAACTGTACAAAAAATGACAGGGTTCGCATTTTGTTATGAATTAAGCTTTGGATGCACACGAATAATATAGCGTACTTGAGCAATAGGTCCAGTAGTTTTTGTTTAACCAAATTGAAAGTCAGTTGTGTTATTGGGCAAAGTCTAAAAGCTATGTTTACATTTCTTTTCACAGTGGTTCATATACGGGTATGTGTGAGCTTGTTTCTGATGCATTCTTTGACCTCCAATAGAGTCAATAGTGTCAGAGCTCACAGTAATACCTTCTGGTCGATGATGTCAGGAAAGTCTTTAACAGAGGAGGCCCAGTTATCGTAGGCCTCTCCATTTATTTCTGGATTTTCAAGGTCTAGTACTTTTAAAATGTCTGAAAATGATGGATCTCCTCCTATTGTGTTCACCTTAATGGGCATCTTGTTCACACCTCTTTCTGTTGAGAAAACACATCTTGACAATGGATAGTTGTCCACAGGTAATGCCATCTTAGCATGGCCAATACATATACTCACCTTCATCAAATGATAGAGACTTGAAGAATTTTTCACATACGGTTTTGACTTTTTTCCAGAACAGCCGTCGTTTAACCTTTCTCCAGCAGTGCTTGTAGTCTATCTCTGTTGTGCCTTCACACAATTTCAAGAGCATGACCACATTACATCAACTGCTTTTTATTGCAATTCAAACAAGTTACAACATCTTTGCTGTGCAGATTTACTTTCCATATTAATTATTCATATCAGGTTATTCGGAAAGCAACTCAGCTTTGTTTTTATTGAGGAAATTTTTTTTCCTACACTTAACTACCCCCCCCCCCAAAAAAAAAAAAGCTCAAGTTTTAAGGACCATCAAAAATATTTAGAGGCTCTTACTTGATGATTCAAAAGCCTGGCGGTCTAACTCCAACAAGCCTTGGTATTCGCCTCCAAGAGAGCCTTCAGACAGATAATGTGTGCCGTAGGTCTGGAGTAGTCGACGATAGGCAGCATAGTTGTATGTGAACGGAAGTGACATTAAAGTCTTCCAGAATTCTTCAGCCAGGGTCAAATACTGAGGGGCTGAGTTTTGGAACTGGGCCAACTCCACTTTGTTCTTTAGAATGATGAGTCTCTGGTTCTGTTTGAGATGAGTGAGGATTTAACAGAGACAAAAGAAAGCTAGGCCAGCCAATAGAATTTGTGTCCTACATCATAAATCATTTTTAATGCAGATTGACCAAATTGTTACCTTTGTTTCAGTGAGCTCTTTGTGAAAGGTGCGACGGTCGTGGCCCGCTAAAGCGGTGCCCTGGATGTGTTGCATGTACGCCCAAGAGCTTTCAAAGGATTCGTCACTTTCCTCATTGTCTACTTTCACCTTTAAATCACAAATGTATTGTTTGAACAGGAGGATTCAACACAAAAACATTTGAAATACTATGCTACCCCCTCCTGTACCATACTGCACATGCACTCTTATTCCTGGATATTAACAGCATCTTCATATCAAGAGTAGTTACATATTTGATTTGTATGAATTTCCATTTAAAAATGTAAAAAAAAATGCCTATGGACATAAGAGGTTAACTGTAATTACTGTGTTGTGACAATTGGACAGTGAAATTGATCTTCAGGGACCGAGCAGCAACCTCTGCTAGATCCCTATTCTTTTTGTAGAAATTATTTTCTTTTGTATTTCTCAACAAATGAATCATGTGAAATCACAGAGGTTGAAGTCAGTATGAATGTACCAAAATCGGATTTCATCACATATCGGTGGTGGATTGTTGCATGGTTTATTTACTATGTTTATATTCGAAGAACATTTGATTATCTCCCTTGCCTGAGGTCTGCATTCTACAGAGTACGGAGTGTTCATTTTACTCTCTTCAGGTTCTTAAATAAGGAAAGAAGGGTTGCTGTTGCTGCTGCGTTATTTTCATCGTAAAATACTGTAAACATATTTAATAATAATAATAATAATAATAATAATAATAATAGAGAGCTGTAAACGAAAATGAAAAGAAATTCAATGAAAGTCTGTCCGCTCTTTTTTGTTGGGTTGTTTTGTTTTGTTTTCATACTGCAAGCACATATGATTGCCAGTGACCACATTAAATGTTTTACTCACCTCAAAGTTGTACTTGAGAATGTTCTGTGGAAGTCGATAATAAATTTTATGGTCACCACTGAACACCTTCCTGCACTGCCCTCCAAAACTCAGAGTATTGATCACACCTGCTCTCAGCTTCCCTGTGAGCACGTCATACCTGGTAATAGCAACAACCAACCCCTCAATTTTAGAAAAAAAACAATCTATTATCTAAAACATATATACGGGAATACTGAAACTTTGCACAAAAATGTAATAACACTGGGAAAGCAGAACTATGCTAAAAAGAAAAAGTGTCTTTTATGTCTTGAAAGACCTGACGAAAATCAACTTTTGAAGGCAATAGCTACAAAGACACATTTCTGAATGAATTTTCACGGAAATGCAACACATCTGACTGATCTGTTAATATTCATCCATCCATCCATTTTCTGAGCCCTTTATCCTCACAAGGGTGGCGAGAGTGCTGGAACCTATCACAGCTATCTTCGGGCAGGTGGCAAGGTACACACGAACTGGTTGCCTGCCAACTGCTTGAGAGTTAATCATGTATTTGTAGTGAGACGTGACGTTAACCCCCATACAAAAATGCAAACTCCACACCAGGATTTGAATCTCAGTCTTCAGAACTGTGAGCCCAACAGTGTAGCCATTTGCTCCACCCTACCGCCACAATGAAAGCCAAATAAAACTAAACCGGAGTTTGCATGATCTTCCCGTGCCTGCGTAGAACACTCCGGTTTCCTCCCACGTCCCAAAAACATACAACATTAATTGGACACTCTAAATTGCCCCAAGGTGTGAATGTGAGTGCGGCTGTTTCTCTCGATGTGCCCTGCGATTGGGTGGCAACCAGTTCAGGGTGTACCCTGCCTCCAGCCAGTTGACAGCTGGGATAGGCTCCAGCACTCCCTGCAACTCTTGTGAGGATAAGCAGCTAAGAAAATGGATGGAAGGATGGATAAAACTAAACCATATTTCCTGTCTGGTTTAGCATGTCAAAGGGACTACAAAGTAAGAGTTACTACATTACAGTAGATGGGAGTATCTGACAATCCACTAACAACTCGCATACTGCACTTAGATGTGGTGCTGCATCAAGTATCTACAAGCAAAATAGTTGCACCTGCAATATAAGTTGGATTTACTCACCCTCTTCCAGTCAAATCAGAGTTTGGCGGTGTTTTGTCAATATCGCATACAAAGTGACTATCCTCTTCCTGACAGCCTCTCTCATCCAGACCATCTTCACAATCCTGGTCTCCATTACACACCAGGGACTGGCTAATGCATTGACCTTCATGGAGGGACATTTAAGAAGTTATACTGGCATAACATTGAAAGAAAATGTCAAAAATCCACAAATTCCATTTTGATTTAAATGGGAAAATGCTTTTAGCTCACCAGATGTGCATCGGAACCTCGCTCCACACCCTGTTTCGAGGGGACACCCCTTTTGTGGTACACAAGGGTGTGATTCAGTGCTTTCCCCTGAACATGGCACACCTCCGAACTGGGCATACACAACCACATGTCGAGTACGAACCTAATGGAGATAACGGGAAAAAAGTTTGAATTTAAAAATATTAATAATTGTCATGATCCTGCCACTCCAGCCCGGGCTGTGCGGGTGCCAGCGCGGTTGCGCTGATTGGGAGGCGCACACCTGCGGGCTGATTATTCTGTGTATTTATATGACCCCGATGACGACTGGTCCGGGCGAGATCGCTGAGCTTCATGTCCCGTTCGAGTACTCCCGTATCCCTGATCGACAACCCGTGTGTACCGACCTTCGCCTGTTCTCCGACCAACCTTGTAAGCCTGACTCCTTCGTTACTTCTGCCTGCTTTGATTGTTCTCCTGTGTACCGACTCCTGCCTGCCCGCTCACCTGCTCTCTTCGCCCGACGTCTCAACTACCGCTGCTGCACCTGACTGCCTGCCCGATCCCCGACCACGAAATAATAAACGTTTCTCCCCGAACTACCTTGCATCGTCCGAGTCCTGCATTTGGGTCCTACTCCCGTTCCGATGGGTCGTGACAATAATAGTCATTTATACATTGTATATGTAATTGTGTTGTAATTCAGCAACATACAGTAAAGCCCAATAAGATTAAGTTGTCCTACAAACAAAATTAATACAATATTCAAATAAATATAGTCATAGCTTAATAATGGACCCTGAAACCGGATTATGTGACCATAATAATGTCAATTTTGTGTATTTAAAATAGATGTTATTTCAGTGTACATGCTTCCTGTAAGTAAACTATAAATAACAAAGTTATTACCGTATATTAAGGTTCCATGTAGGGCAAACCATGACTACAATTGCATGCAAAATATTATTTTTGTATGTTAGGCTTACCTTTGTTTTGGTGCAGCCATCACACTCGGACCAATCTCCAAAAGACCCCCATCTGCAGTTTATTGGCTGATGACAGCTGAAACAAGTGGAATACAGCAATGAAAAATTGAATATCATACACCACAGCCTTTTGTGCATAAATTACAGTATCATAAAGATACAAGTATTAGCATTTCTGGTTAGGGTCACAGCTAATAAAATTTAATATTGTTGTCAAATAAATGAAGTAGTAATACAGGTTCATAGAAGTCAAAAGGAAAAATACTTATGTCGTGAGATAGTCTCTAGCTCGGTTGTAAGGTTATTCATTACTTACCAAACGGGAAAAAGAAATGCAAGCAGCAAAGCCAAAGAAGACAAAGGCACAGCCAGGTCCAACTATTAACATATCACAAGCACATTAAACATATGAGTAATGAAAGTGAATTTCAGTGGATTAAATTCATTTTGGCATCGAGCATTTAAGTATTTTAATATGAGCCCTGAAACAAATATGACCTCATCAAAATGAAGAGCCTTCATCTGATCCAAAAAGTATTTAACCATGAAGTACAGCAAAACAGAATGTTTACCTTCATGATATCTTCCTTAGATGTTCAGCATACTAAACCCTAGTGTTGTATAACCAGCATGTAGAGATTACTCAACACAAGACCATATTTTGGAATCCCCCCGCTGGGGAAAGTCTCATCTATCAAACTTGGAACAAGCTCATTTCAAATCTCACAGTACACACGGCGACACGTGACCAGACTCAGTCTTCTTTTACAAGACTTCCATTAAGATATTTAAACTTAAATATTTTGAGTATATTGAAATTTAATAAAATCACTGTGTTGCAATCATGATTGAAGGCAAACCTGCATACTACTCTGTCACAGAACTTCATTATGTGTACAGTTGCATAATCATTGTTTATTCTGAATAGGAACATCAGCAGCTGACTCTGCGGGAAAAGGACAAAGTTCCTATTTGGTAAACTGTTTGTTTATATTGCTGGATTGAAATGGTCACACAAAACAAGTATGGATTTATTAGAAAGTGGACAGTGGAAAATACAGTGGACGGAAAAAGTATGTTAACTCTGAAATTCTGTATAAATTGGTCATTAAATGTTATCTGATCTGAATGTATATCACAAGAATAAACAAGGTTAAACTGATACCACATTACATGTTTTCACATGTGTATTAAAAATAACTTTTAAACATTCACAGGACGTGGCACGGTGGAAGACAGGTTAAAACATTTACCTCACAGTTATGAGGACAGGGGTTGGAATCCCAGCTCCGCCTTTGTGGAGTTTGCATGTTTTCCCCATGCCTATGTGGGTTTTCTCCGGGTACTCCGGTTTCCTCCCACATCCCAAACATATGCATTGATTGGACACTCTAAATTGCCCCTAGGTGGGATTTTGAGTGTGACTGTTGTCAGTTTCCATGTGCCCTGCGATTGGCTGGCAACCAGTTCAGGGTGTACCCTGCCTCCTGGCCAAAGATAGGCTCCAGCACTCACATATCCCTTGTGAGGATAAGCAGCTCAGAAATGAATGGATAGGGAATTTTGTGGTTCAATACATGGTATGGCTCAAGGGTGTTATGGGTTGTATCATTAAAAAAAACAGTATCAAAATAGAGATTAGATGTTACGAAAATCTTTTTTTCAAATTCGGAAAATGTGTTTCTTGTTTTCTTTAGCAAGTGACGGTGCTAAAGTGACAATTACCTGAAAGCAGAGCAGGCATTCCGGCTTTGGATGCCATTCAGTTTACCCACCTTTCCTCGACCTTATCAAATTAGAAATGTTTAGTTTTGGTTGTCGCTGTTTAAAGGTCAAGTGTCGTGTCTATAAACATTCTAAAATAGATATTGTAATGAAAAATACACATTACATTATTCACTTCAATGTCCATCCATGCACAAAGTGGCGGAAGTCTCGTTCGACATCCAAGCGGTAGCCATATTGCCTCCATCGTCTGTTCATTGCGTCATACTGGGACATGTCACGTCCCATCGGAGCGAGAGTGGGACCCAAATGCAGGAACTCGGAAGACGCAAGGTAGTTCAAGAAGAGACACGTTTATTATATGCAGAGGTAGGGGATCGAGCAGGCAGTCGGGTGCCGCAGCGGTAGTTGAGACGTCGGGCGAAGAGAGCAGGTGAGCGGGCAGGCAGGAGTCGGTACACAGGAGAACAATCAAAGCAGGCAGAAGTAACGAAGGAGTCAGGCTTACAAGGTTGGTCAGAGAACGGACGAAGGTCGGTACACACAGGTATACCGGAGCACACGAACGGGACATGAAGATCATACAAACTGGCGCCGGCCAGTTGTCATCGCGGTCATATAAATCCACAGCATAATCAGGCTGCATGAGGCGCAGGTGTGCACCTTCCAATCAGCGCACCTGCGGACACCTGCACAGCTCGTGCTGAAGCGGCAGGATCATGACAGTACCCCCCCCCCCAAAGGCACGGCTCCCAGACGTGCCTAAACGAAAAAGCAAACAATAATTAACACAGGCAGGGGTGGGCGGAAGGGGTGTCTGGAGGAGGGCACGCCCCCAACGAACCCCAGTCTGGTGGCCATCCAGGCCACCAAACACAAGGCGTCCGGGTGGACAGGTCAGGAGGACGACCCGGACGCCAAGCACCAGGGTCCCCAAGGGGCGATTCGGGCGGACGACCTCTGTGAGGAACCAAACGGCGAAGCAGGAACCAGAACGAGGCAGACCACTGCTCCGGACGAGAACCTCCCACGCATTGTTGCAAGACGACCAGGAATTGGTCCCCACCGAGGCTTGGTCAGTAGGCAGCCGTGAATTGGTCACCAACGAGGCCAGGTCATGAAGCACCTGGCAGCCATCTGGAGCGAATAGGATGAAGGAGAGAAGGACCAGAGCCATGACCGCCACCATCCCGAAGTCTCTCCAGCTCCAGGGTGGCTCCACAGAACTCCCCAACTCCTCCTGGACAGGAACGTGAGAAGGCGGCGACACCATCGGCCCCTCCTGGACAGGAACGTGAGAAGGCGGCGACACCATCGCCCCCTCCTGGACAGGAACGTGAGAAGGCGGCGACACCATCGCCCCCTCCTGGACAGCAACGTGAGAAGGCGGCGACACCATCGCCCCCTCCTGGACGGCAACGTGAGAAGGCGGCGACACCATCGCCCCCTCCTGGACGGCAACGTGAGAAGGCGGCGACACCATCGCCCCCTCCTGGACGGCAACGTGAGAAGGCAGCGACACCATCGCCCCGTCCTGGACGGCAACGTGAGAAGGCGGCGACACCATCGCCCCCTCCTGGACGGCAACATGAGAAGGCGGCGACACCATCGCCCCCTCCTGGACGGCAACGTGAGAAGGCGGCGACACCATCGCCACCTCCTGGACGGGAACGTGAGAAGGCAGCGTCAGTGTCACCGTCGCCACCTCCTGGACGGGAACGTATGGGCGTGCTCATTGCCGACAGAGCAGGAGTGTGGAGCGTCCGCGGGACGGTCGCCGACGAAGCAGGAGTGTGGAGCGTCCGCGAGCCGGTCGCCACTGGTACTCCAGAGCACGGACGAGAAGCGGCTGTGGAGATGTCGCCACCTCCTGGACAGCAACGTGAGGCGGCATCGGGTCGGTCCCCACTGCCACGTGAGCTTGCAGTGCATCCGTTGAAACAGCAACGTGGGCGTGGCGCGGTGGCGAATCCGTTTCCAGGGCAACGTGAACGAGAGTCGGCAGAGAGTCAGTCGAAACTGACACGTGGGCGTGTCTCGGGACCGGGTCAGTTCCGACTGCCGCGTGAACTCTGCTCGGAACAGCCAAAACCTCGACGTGGGAATGGCGAGGAGGCGGGTCAGTTTCCACAGCTACGTGCGCTTGGCGAGGTGGTGAGTCCATACCCACTGCGACGTGCACTTGAGGTGGCGAGTCCGTTCCCACTGCGGCGTGCACTTGGCAAGTGGGCGGGTCGGTTTCCACAGCTACGTGTGCTTGGCGCGGTGGCGAGTCCGTTCCCACTGCGGCGTGCACTTGGCAAGGGGGCGGGTTGGTTTCCACGGCAACGTGAACCTGAGCAGGCGGAGAGTCAGTCGAAACTGACACGTGGGCGTGTCTCGGAAGCGCGTCAGTTCCAACTGCCATGTGAACCTGCATCAGCAGCGAGTCCATCGCCATTGCGACGTCGGAGTAGCTCGGCTGGTTCGCCAATCCTTACCGGACCTGGGCCGTGAGAGCTGCCAATTCCGCGCTCTGTCGTTCTATCTCCGCCCGCATTTTGCGGCGGAATGCCTCGTGATTTGGCGACTCCTCCACCCTCAGGGCTGGAAGCTTCGCCACCATCTGCGGGTCTGCGGGCTTCGCCGTTGCCGGCGAGGAGTGGGAGGACTGTGTCTTAGTTGCCGCGCAGCGGGAGGCACAAGGGAGCGGCCGGCCGGGGCGTCTCCTCTGGTCGCCACGCAGAGGTCCCAGGTAGATGGCCAAGCGGGTTCCCTCGTACAGATTGGTGTACTTGGACCTACAGGGCGAAGTCGCTCGAGTGCTGGAAACGCCAGGAGGTGAAACAAACTGACTGGGATGAAAAGCCGGGCAAAGAGATTCAAAATCAAAGTCATCGGAGTCGTACTCAGGCAGCCGGTCATACAAAAAAAAAAGTCAGAGTCCAGAAGAATATGAGGAGCCGGACGGGTCGTGTTCGGGACGTATTCATACCTCGCTGGCGGAGCGTAAGACACGGAAGCGGAGGACATCAGGGAGCCTACCCGGATCGGACAGGCTTGGTCATCCGGCAGACGGTCTACCTTGCGTCGGTCCCGGCGACGCCGGGTCTTTCCTGCTGTGTCCTGTGATGGGCCAGTTCGTTCTGTCACGTCCCATCAGAGCGAGAGTGGGAGCCAAATGCAGGAACTCGGAAGACGCAAGGTAGTTCAAGAAGAGACACGTTTATTATATGGAGAGGTAGGGAATCGAGCAGGCAGTCCGGTGCCGCAGCGGTAGTTGCGACGTCGGGCGAAGAGAGCAGGTGAGCGGGCAGGCAGGAGTCGGTACACAGGAGAACAATCAAAGCAGGCAGAAGTAACGAAGGAGTCAGGCTTACAAGGTTGGTCGGAGAACAGGCGAAGGTCGGTACACATAGGTTCGATCAGGGATACCGGAGCACACGAACGGGACATGAAAATCAACGAACTGGCGCCGGCCAGTTGTCATTCCGGTCATATAAATCCACAGCATAATCAGGCTGCATGAGGCGCAAGTGTGCACCTTCCAATCAGCGCACCTGCGCGGACACCCGCACAGCTCGTGCTGAAGCGGCAGGATCATGACAGGACATTCACTATTGAAAACACGCTGTGCCACCTACTATGAGAGACGAACACGCCCCTTCTGACACGGAATCTCTTTTCGAAGAAGAGAACATCTCACACCCCAGTGAAGTGAGCGGGGCAATATTACGCTATAGTTTCGAGCCATATTTGGATGATATGGAGATCCCTTAACTAACACTTAATTAACAAGGGACTCCCAGACAGTATGTATGAGCCAGGATGGCTGAAGCCGTGGGGTTGTCCGAACCCGTGCTCGGCGCCTCCGAAGCCGTGCTCGGCGCCGACGGGTACATCGAGCTACGGTTAATCATCGTATACACACTTAACTGTCATTTGCAACCCACAAAGCTCTCGTCCTTTGCACCCATGCAATCCATTTTTCATGACAAAGCGGGTCTTTTTGAAAAGTATGAAGAATGAATCCATCCTCCCGAGAGCTCGAGCAATATCCAGCAATACAACGAGCTCGCATTTTGGCTAACACGAAGGAACAAAGAGCTACCTTCCAGCAAGTAAAACCAGTAGAAACATATGAGACCGCTTGAGTGGCCGTCTGCTACTAACGTCTCTTAATGCTTCTTATCAAAAACAAATCCCTTGAGAGTATTTTCAAGGTGGGAGTGACAAAAAGACATTTGTCAAAATCATGTGGTGTGGTGAAAAAATGAATGGGTCCATTCTAGCTGTCAATTTTTCATTAATAACATGGATTTCATGACAGTAGACCTTTAACAGAATTGGTATTTTGGCTCCCCCCCCCCCCCCCCCCCCCACGAGACGGTTCAGGTATCCTTTGGGAGGAGAACCCCTCAGAATGCAGAGAACGCACTTCCTGGATATTGTTCATCAATCAACCAATTTTTTGCTGTTGTTGTCGTAGCGTTTCCCACGTTTTACCAAAAGGTGGCGCGCAACTCCAACTCTACGTTTTACCTGCTGCTACACTCACAACTCTGACTGCCTGATTACTCACCACACTTTTTTTTTTTTACATTGTAGCGTGGATCGACTTTCTTGGTTGTGAAAATAGACAATTCCCTGGTGTTAGTGAGGTAGTTAAGTCTTCCAGTTTGCTGGAGTTAAACCAACGAAAGTGATGGAATCTTGCGGGTGTGCGACGTTTGTTTTCTGGGCGGTGAGTGAGTTGAGTCGGCTCTCATGTCTTCTCTCCGTGTTACTGCATGTTTACTCCTTGGTTTAACCATTCGGTCTCCCATAACAGCCATTAAATGTACGGACTGTTTGACGTGCTACAATTAAAAAAAGGCAAGTTACAGGTCCTCAGTTTTGTTTCCCGGTTGTTTTTAGTCTTCCCTGGAAGTATTGCAAAATCCTCCACAATCGTTTTACAGCGGAAACTATATGGATCTGAGATGGAAACGGAATGTTCTTTATATCCTAAAACAGCGGACAAAACATCTGTCTAAGTGGATGCTAGGTGTTGTTGCATTTGTTTATTTCTAAAAAGTGTCTTTAGCCTGTCGCACCAACCTAAAAGTAGCTGAAAATGAAATGCTGATGAGGTTTACTTGAACAGGTTTAACCAAGGTCTGTTTTAGCAATGAGCAGATACAGCACTATACAAAAACAGGGGGTGACAACATAGCAGTGTCTTTTTTTTCCCGAAATTCCACATTGGAATTTAAAGAATAGTTGATGTATGCAATATTTCCTGTGCTGTATGCGTAGCTGCTGCCCTATGAAAATGCAGTTAAATTTCATAAACAATTTTGATACTATTTATGGAGCTGGCTTTGGAACCAGAGAGTTGTGGGTCAAGTCCCGCTGCCGATGAGAACTCGATGTTGGAAAGCAAAAGCAAACCAAATGTATTTGTAGAACACCTTTTGTACACAAGATAACTCAATGTGCTTTACATGACTAAAAGTATTTAAATACATCGAAATAAAACATTTTAAATGGGGCACTGTTTAATTAAAACAGCGAAGAGTGCAAGTATGATTGTAAAGTGGAAATTTCAACTTGGATTTACAAACATTCACACTTGGGCTAACGTCACTTTTGTTGGCAATTTATTCCATTTGTGGAAAGCATAATAGCTATATGCTTTTACATGATTTTTGCTTTGGATTCTGCGCCTCACTATTTGACCCAAGTAAGTCGAACTCAGATCCCTACTAGTTTTCATCCCATAAACCATTTTGTGATTTATAGACCAATAGCAAAACTTTAAAATCTATTCTAAAGATGACTGGAAGCCAGTGTAAGCCCTTAGAATTGGAGTTATATGCTGTGACCTGTTTGTTCTGGCCAGAACCCAAGCTGCAACACATAAGTGTGTATTTTTTCAAAAGTCCACATTGTAATTTAAAGGATATGAGGTCATTTGTGCATTCTTTCCTGTACTGTATATGAAGCAGCTGACCTATGAAAATCCAGTTCCATTTCATAAACAATTTTAATTCTATACCTCAAAGTGGCTTTTGGACCAGAGAGTTATGGTTCAAGTCCCGTTGCTGACGAGAATTAGATCTTGGAGAGACGCAAGCTTGCTTCCGTCACAACTGTCAAGACCCTTTGAGCAAGGCTTTTGTTATTTTAGTTTTTCCTCATACTGAGGTAGAGGACCGATGGCGTCCAAATAGACAATATTTGACCATCATTTTCTCTATATGTATTATTCTACTCAAGAAAATTAAACTTAGTCATTTCCAATAATAAACGAGACCAACTGAAGTGAGTATGAAATTTCCGTTTTCATTCCCGTTCCACTGTAAAAATTACACGCCAGCAAAACGCTATTCTGTCATTATTCACCCGTTTAGTCACACACTCAACACGCTCGTCTAATGTTGACAAATCGCTCGTCGCGCGCCAGTGACACGTTAGCACACGCTAATTGTTTTTAAGGGTATCTTATTTGGTCGCTGTTACACGCTTCTCGTGCGTTAGAGACACGTTAAGTCATGCGTTAGACACACGTTAATCACACGCCAGATGTGTCATCCGCGTTTGAGAACGCTGAAAAACAGAACGATTGAAATATTCAGAGAACGTTGACAAGAACGTCATGGTGTGACGGAGCCTTAAGGAATGAGTAAGGATTCGCAGTGCAGACCATGTGTATTGAGCTCTGTGGGTTGCACTGATCACACTTGCAATATGTTTTCTCTACAGATCAAAATCATGGCTGCTGTCCTCTTTCTATTTCTTCATTTTCTCACTGCCTCAGCGTTGGAATCCACTTCTGACAAAGGTATGTTTTTGAAATAAGGCGCTATTTACTCACCATTGGCTCGCTTATTTCTTCACTTTATCCTGATAGACGGATGTTAGCATGTGTGACAACTCAGTGTTACGTACACACGTAATGATTAATATGCTGCATATTATTACATTGTGTTTTGGATTTTAAACACCCGTTGACTGCACAAATGTTCCATGGACATTGGACACCCTCTACAACGTACTCTCCATGGTTTAAATGCACAGGAAAGAACACTACTCCACTGGTAATTTCCTTTCAATAGGTTTACCAGTAAATTGTAGCATATCACACAGCCTGTGGAATCGGAGAGTCCTGCTTTGGCAGTAAAATGCCTTCCACAAAGTCCTCCACATGGAAAACATTCTGCAGATTTCTAGGGAAGTGACTTTCCAGGAATTCTGCAGAGCAAAAAGAGCTCCACTCGAACAATCGCTAGTTGTTGAATGTGCAGAACCTCTGCTCTGTGGCCACTCAACCCTTCTGGAGCAGAGGAAAAGCTTTGTGTACATGGATCCTGTTTTATCCGTCGACACAAAATAGGTCCCCCATTGACCGTTCCCATGCAAACATCCTGTGCTTCATCTGTTATGTAACTCGGTCTGGTTACTGTGAACATTACCATCCTCTCTAAAGACCATCGACAACGTCGTCAGCCATCGCTTTTAATCTTGAAATGTGTAACACATGTGCAGTGGATTTTTCCTGCTCTTCTGGAAATCAATACAAGTAAATGCATATGAACTATGTACTATGTATGATGGAGGATGTCTGGATTTACCCTTAAGACTTTGGTAGCCTGCAGTTAAACAAAAGAAAGGGGGGGGGGGTCCCCTGGCTTCAGAAACAGTAATTGGTAATACATATTGCGGTCACAGAAATGTGTTTGGACGCTGTACTGAGTGTGAACAGACTGACAGTCTAGTAGGCTCTTGTTCTGGTACACAGATTGAGCAAACACATCCATGGAATCAAAGAAATGTAGTCTGCTCAGTTTACAGGTTGACACTATTTTAATCATGTGCTCTAACAAAAAAATGTGTTGTACTGTTTTTCACAGCCATTGTCAAAGTACTCCCCTCAGGACAAACTACAGTATGTAAAAAAAAATTGAATACGCAGAAGGTTGGGAAAAGTACCACATAAAGGGGGATAGGTTCCCTTCAAAAATCCACAAGCTGGTGAATCCGCAAATGCCAAACCACATGTGGTGGTCTACATCATAAAAGATTTGTTCAGCAATGTATGTAATGTATGTATAGAGGATTGATAGTTTGTATTGTGGATGGGATCTTTTTTCGGGGGGGGGGGGGCAAACAGGCTTAATGGATGTGGGGAGTGGCCTTTTAAAAAATATTTCAGGAATTTATTTTTTTGGTGGTGCCCACTATTTGTTGACTGCAAAAGACATTCTAGCGTTTCCATATGCAGCAATTCAGGAGTTGAACAATGTACAAAATTTCCCATAACAATATAAATGCTACATTAGTGTGCTGCTTTGGCTACAACTTTTCAGATGGCCTGATTATTGTATTTAAAAAAAAAGACACATAAATCACTTGTTGAGTTCTTTGCACACCCATTCTTGATACTTCACTATATTAACAGGGCTTTTCAAATAAAAAGTAAGTGCTTACAGCCTATGCATTAACTGTATTTGCATCTGTTAAGTTAAATTTTGTAATTGCACTTTGTAAAACGCACATTTATTCAGTTAGCTCTGAGTAAAGTAAATGTTTTTTCAGGAGGTGCACTTTTTTTATCATTATCATTTATTCTTATTTAAAGATTAATTTTACCCTGAAAACTGTTACGTATTGTTTGTTGAAAAGTAGTCGAATAAAAATAAAGATTTTATACTAACATGAGAAATAGTCGTGCTTAATTGTGATTTCAACGATGATCAAATAATCATTATTGTTTTGACTGCATGATTATTATTATTGTGCAGCTGTAATTAAATTAAGAAGCTCCAAAATATTATTGCTGATTAGACAAAATGTTACAATCATTTTTGTTTCTGGCATTTAACTGTTGATTCTCCCTGCCAGAAATGCTGCAGTCATGGTTACACACAGCAGTTCTGGTTTGTACCTGCTTTTCAAATGCATTTTCAAGGAGGCAAACTCAACCACCATAATTCGTCCCGGGTGTGGTTAGCAGACCCAGTCTAGATTAGCTTCCACATTTGTATGTGTGAGCAACAAAGTTTGAGCCTGGTTTGCATGTGCAAACCTTTTGTAAACAAGGCCCCATTTGTTTTACAGTGAAGAAAATAAGTATTTGAACACCCTGCTATGTTGCCAGTTCTCCAACTTTCAAATCATGGAGGGGTCTGAAATTTTCACCGTAGGGCCATGTCCACTGTGAGAGAGATAATCTAAAAATAAAAATCTAGAAATCACAATGTATGATTTTTTTAATGATTTATTTGTGTAATACAGCAATTACAGAGGTCAAACGTTTCCTGTAGTTGTTCACCAGGTTTGCACACACTGCAAGAGGGATTTTGGCCCACTCCTCCACAAAGATCTTCTCTGGATCAGACAGGTTTCTGGGCTGTCGCTGAGAAACACAGAGTTTCAGCTCCCTTCAAAGATTTACTATTGGGTTTAGGTCTGGAGACTGGCTAGGCCACGCCAGAACCTTTGTATGCTTCTTCTTGGTTTTCCAGGGTGTGTGCTTCGGGTCATTGTCATGTTGAAACACCCAGCCACGACCCATCTTCAATGCTCTGACCGAGGGAAAGAGGTTGTTCCCCTAAATCTCACCATACATGGCCGTGGTCATACTCTCCTTAATACAGTGCAGTCGTCCTGTCCCATGTTCAGAAAAATACCCCCAGAACATGATGATACTACCCCCATGCTTCACAGTAGGGATGGTGTTCTTGGGATGGAACTCATCATTCGTGTTCCTCCAAACACAGTTAGTGGAATTATGACCAAAAAGTTAAATTTTGGTCTCATCTGACCACAAAACCTTCTCTCATGACTCCTCTGTATCATCCAAATGTTCATTGGCAAACTTAAGACTGGCCTTGACATGTACTGCTTTAAGCAGGGGAACCTTCCGTGCCATGCATGATTTCAAACGATGACTCCTTAGTATATTACCAACAGTCACCTTGGAAACGGTGGTCCCAGCTCTTTTCAGGTCATTGACCAAGTTCTGTCGTGTAGTCCTGGGCTCATTCCTCACCTTTCTAAGGATCATTGAGACCCCACTCCGATTGAGATTGATCGTCATGCTAAGTGTCCTCCATTTTCTAATGATTGCTCCAACAGTGGTCCTTTTTTCACCAAGCTGCTTGGCAATTTCTCTGTAGCTCTTTCCAGCTGTGTGGAGTTGTACAATTTTGTCTGTGGTGTCTTTGGACAGCTCTTTGGTCTTGGCCACGTTTTAAGTTTGAGTCTTACTGATTGTATGGGGTGGAAAGGCGTCTTTATGCAGTTTATGACCTCACACAAGTTCATCTGATTCAGGATAATACATGGAGTGGAGGTGGACTTTTACAGACGGTCTAACAGGTCTTTGAGGGTCAGAAATCTAGCTGATAGACAGGTCTTCTAATACTTATTTGCAGCTGTATCACACAAATAAATCGTTAAAAAAATAATACATTGTGATTTCTGGAATATTCTTTTTTGATTATCTCTCTCACAGTGGCCATGGACCTACGATGAAAATTTCCGATCGCTCCATGATTTCTAAGTGAGAACTTGCAATGTAGCATGTGTTCAAATACTTACTTTCTTCACTGTATATTAAAGCACAATAATCCTCCCTTGCCACATTTTAATAGGTTTGTGTTTCCTGTTTCAAGCTTGGGGTTTTCTTAGCTATTTCTATGGCTACTGTATGCTTTTCTGCACAGAGATGTTGTTCTTGAAATTTGCAGAAGCCACTCCCAGTTTAGGGGTCCCCAGACTAGCTGTGGTTTCGACTGTTGCTTTTACCTTCCATATTTTTTTAGCTGTTTTTTTCTTCCATTCCTCATTATTTTTCCTTTTGATTTTGCTCACTTGGGTTTGCTCCATCAGTTGCAATTACTTTCTTGTGCTGTCAACCACCACAATGTTTTCATTGGCCACCATCGGCTCTATACAGCATAGACACACACATCATACTCACACAAAAGTTGGGGATATTGGATGAAATTGCAGTATAAATCATGTCCCACATTTTAAGAACCAATAATGTGATTTGACATCGTGTACTCTTTTGGGACTGCTGGATGCATGGACTGACACTCAGCAAGCACTGTAAACAGATTTTTCCGTTTAACCTGAGCTCTGCATATTTTTAAGGAGTCGCTTGTCGTGTAGTAAACAGATTATATTACCTCCTGACGCTCCTTCCCTGAAGCTGTGGAGTCATTACTCATCTGTAATGAAGGGAGTGTTACCTCAGATCTTGTTCTCACTTTGCTTCTCAGTACTCAACCCATCCAGACTTGTTATCTTCCCTCACTGCAATGTTGGGTTTGCTTGACTGTTACCTCTTTCCCAGAAATGTAAACAGGAAAGGTTGCTCCAAATCAACTGGTTGCCTCTGTCAAAAGTGAGACAGGCATTTTTTTCAACGTTTCAAAAATTGTTCTTGTCAGTGGTTTTTACATCTACAACATACATGGATACAAAAGTGTTTCCACAATTAGTTGTTCCGACCCGATCTGCATTCGCCCTTCAGCACCTGCGTCCATAGAGTGCCACAGCAAACTACAGTAACCCCACTAGGACAAACTGTCTCTACCTCATTTGCATTGCCTTCGCGACACAAACGGCATGTATAGTATGTTGTTATGAGGGGTCGATGAGCCATATGTAACCATCAAAAGAGTAAGATATAGCTCGCGAGCAATAGGTTCCTGACCCCTGGCTTCAAGCGATAACGTGATAGGCTCTAACATTTCCAAGGTCCACAGCTTTACCCTAAGTTTACCCACAGATTAATGTGCTACAACCTTGTAACTGATTAACTTTTTTCCCCAACAAACTAATGGTGGCTAATATTCCCTGGTAAATGTTTGGTCGTCGCTTCAACAAGATAGCTTGCATGAGTAGAGGTAACAACACTTGGTTCGGAAACAAAAGAATGAGAATCTTTTTGTTGAGTTCCTAAAGCCGGTAAAACCTGATCTAAAAAACAAGTGTGTGATATTGGATATCGAAAGTCGCTGCTTCCATAAGAGATGTGATGGTAACGTGGCAAGCTTTCATTGAACACCAGTAAAATCATCATTCCAATCTTTCTAGGAAGAATGGAATGTTTGCACTGTGGATTACTAAAAGGTTCACTTGCTCCAGTAAGATACAGTTGAGCTTCCCTCGAAGGCAAAATAAACCAAAAATAGCTCTTAATGTGGCATGTTTTAATGCATTGCTCTCTTGTTGTTTTTTTTTTTGTCTTCCTTAGAATCACTCTTGAAGTACCCACATCTCACGAGGTGTGTGTCCACCAACATGGAGACTTTCTACTGCAGATGGGATGTTGGAACCTTCCAGAACCTCTCGAATCCAGAAGATGTGCGCTTATTCTACATCAGCAAATTGTAAGGGGAAAAGTTCAGCTGTGATCAACAAAGTCACTACTTTCAAACAACACAATAGAGCGTTGTCCCTAAAATTATTTTTGTTTTTGTTGTTGATGATATTGTGTGTAATGAAGTGGAAATTGTAACAAATGAATTAAATTTAGCTTCTTTATAAATCAGTGCATTCTCAGAAGGTTATGGTTCAATGGACAGTCACGGATTGGCCTCCGCTTACAGACACAAACACATCCAAACATCTACATTTATACTCGTACAGCTCTACCCTTATCGTGCATAAGAATGATGAATGAATATGAAATACCGTAATTTCTGGCCTACAGAGCGCACCTGCTTATAAGCCTCACCAAGTACAGTTGTAAAAGAAATACCATTTGGTACATACATAAGCCGCACCTGTGTGAAAGCCACAAGTGCCCATATTGAAATCCACATTGAAACATGACACATTTACAAAGAAAGACGTTACACAGAAAGAGTTTTCAAAGTTTTAATACCTTAGCTTAGCTTAACATAGCAACAACTCGGTACCACGAACAGGGCTGTAAAAAAAAAAAAAAGTAAAAAAAAAAAACAGCCGTAGCAGCTACATAGTTGCAATACGGTAGCACAGCACTAGCAGGGCCGGTAAAAGAAAAGAAAAACATACCTAAATCACTGTGACACGGCAGTAACAGAGCAGCAACACGCTAGCCAATTATTTATGTACTGTTTTACTTTGACTTTACTTTAACATCCAGGGTACTTCAATCTTGTATGTGCACCTGGAGCAAAGTCTGTGTTTTTATTGCTGGCCTTCCCCAAGTCCTAACACAATTTGCGGAAAATAAACCGGATTTGCTGACATCCTCTGCAATAAGGCTGCCTGGAAGTACTGCATTATTTTCTCTGTGTTGGATTAAGATTTGGACTACTGAATGTTATTCTCAGCATTATTTGGAGGGTGGCTGGTGAGATGCAATGTACATGTCTCTAATTGTTATAATTAATAACAAAGTCGTAAGGTCGATTTGCAATTTGCAAGTGTGCTTCACATCACTCTTTTGACAAAACCCATTGCTTTTAACCACTCTACCTTAACTGAAAAAAGAACTTCAGGCAAATTTTCCACAGTACGCAGTTGATTTCCACAGTGATTAACATGGACATTGTTTCCGCCCTAAATTGTTACTTCCGGCCACCTCTAATTTACAGTATAGATGATCATATATTCTTTACCATCCTCGCAGAGCCTGGGATGCACCTTCTAAAGAGTGGAGTGAATGTCCTCACTACTCCCTAGAAAGGTTCAACGAGTGTTACTTCAATGAAAACCACACATTAATTTGGACAGAATACAGAGTTCAACTCCGTTCAAGAGATCAAACCATCCTCTACGATGAGAAACACTTCAATGTCCAGGACATTGGTAAGTTTGATGCTGGACCATCTAGCCGCCATGATCCAGTACAGCAGTAGGTTATTGAAAATATGGTTTAAAAACATTTTCTGTAGAGTCACTAAAAATATCATATAGTAATTGAAAATATATACAAATATACTTTTCCTTGCAGTGCAACCAGATCCTCCTCTCGACCTGAACTGGACAATACTGAATGTGAGTTTGACTGGAAGCTTCTATGATGTAATGCTCAGTTGGAAGCCGCCTCCATCTGCTGACGTGAAGATGGGATGGATGACTTTGCAATATGAAGTCCAATACCGCAAAGAAGATTCAGAACACTGGGATACGGTCGGTGTTAAATCTGCGTTATTTTTTCAAATATTTTACTATATTTGTGTGTTCTATTAAAAAAAAAAAATACACATATTGTAAAGGAATTATTCTACATTTAGGCTAGGTTATTTTTTATTTAGTTTATTTGCATTCATATTTGAAATATGTATGCAAAATAGTTTTGGAAATGTGACTTTTATTGTGTTGACCACAGACTGAGCTCGTAAAGAGCACTCATCGTTCCTTGTACGGATTTCAAAGTAATGTCAATTATGAAGTCCGAGTCCGCTGCAAAAAGCATGGCGAGAAGAGGTTTGGAGAGTTCAGTGACTCTATATTTGTCCACGTTCCATCTGAAGGTAAACAAACACAGCAGTGTATTGCAACACTATATAGGAACATTATATAGGAATATTTAGTATTATAATCAAGTACAAAATGGATTGCTTTAGGATTAGATCAGGATATTTAATCATAAGAAATGTTTTTTATACTGTATTCTAGATTTTGTTTATAAATATTAACATGCAGCTGGTAAAGCATTGACCTCACAGTTCTGAGGACCCAGGTTCGATCCCGGGACCACCTGTGTGGAGTTTGCATGTTCTCCCTGTGCCTGCATGGGTTTTCGCCGGGCACTCCGGTTTCCTCCATCATTTGAAAAACACGCATGGTAGATTCATTGAAAACATGAGCGTGAATGGTTGTTTGTCTACTTGTGCCCTGCACTTGGCTGGCAACCAGTTTAGAATGTACCCCGCCTCTCGCCCAAATGGAGCAGGTATAGGCATCAACATGCCCATGACCAATGTAGCAGAAGTTGTACCAAAACTTAATGGACAAATATTTCTAGGCAATACTAGGATTTTTGAGGGTTCGTAAAAACATGCCACTGTTGATGTCTAATGCCAGTTGGCACTCTGTATCATGTGAATGTGATTCAAAAGTATTATAGATATACAGAAAATAGATACCTAGATATTGCATACCACACAGAGAACTACCGCACACAGGCTCAGATCAATTAGCTTTTTTAGTTTTTTTCTATTTTGAAGAACTGTAATGTGTGATTCACTGTGAACTTTTCTTTACTTCTCCAGCATCAAGATTTCCTTTAATGGCTTCGGTCATCTTTGGCACCTTTTGCTTGATGGCCACCCTGATGTTGGTTATCTTATTGAAGCAGGAAAAGTGAGTGGTAAACTGTTTCTGGCGTTATGTCAAAGCGACAGTTTTGATTTCTTCTTCAACACTCTCATGAAAAGCTTGTTTAAACCAAGAACTGTGCAATAACAATAAAATATTATGTTAACCCAGATGTGCATGTTATGCATTTTTATTTGCATTGAAAGTTTCGCTTTTCCTCACTAAAGGTTGATGGACATCGTTTTACCACCTGTTCCTGGACCTAAAATACGAGGAATTGACCCTGAGCTACTAAAGGTATTCATCCACTGTTTAATACTTGATTTTGACTGAAAAAATAAATTATCACCTCCATTAAATACGGTGGCCTGGAAGTGCAAAACAACATAAATTGTAAAACAAACCCGAAAACAAAAGCAGAAACACTTTTACAAAAATATGAAACAGATTACAATTATGGAAATGTAGAAAGGGGGGGGTGTATTTCATAGCTATTCTTGGAAATCCCACTGGCTTTCTTGGCAAGACCCACCTGACTTTCACATGATTGGCTCCTGCAATGTGGGAAAGGTAGGCAATGCGGATGAAGGCGAAGTCCATCCCTAATAGTGATAATATATGGATGCCCTGAACTGTGAGGCAGTATAGGCGTTTGATGCTGTATATACAATATTACTTGGTCACATTTCTTAAACCATAAAAAGATAGAATAGGATTTAAGAAAGAAGCAGGTTGATGAAGAGAGAGAATGATGGTGAGAATTAATGGGAAAGTCTGGCACTGGAAATGAAATGCCTGTTCCATTTATTTTTTAACGTATCGAGCGAGGAATCTACCTTGCACACTTTCTGGTCACAAGCTTTGCTTTGTCATTGACAGGCACATTATATACTATGAATATAGTATAGCATTTATGTTAAACCACATTTGATGCTTTCTATACTATTCATATGGCTTGAGTTGAGGCAACGGGGAAGCATGGCTTACAAACCCGTGGGATTTCCAAGAATGTCTGTCAAATGGGCCCCTCCCTCTCTGGGTTTCCGCAGTTGTAATTTGTTTCATATTTTTGTAAAAGCTCCAGCACTCCCACCACCCTTGTGAGGACAAAAGGCTTGGAAAATGGATGAATGGATGTTTCATGTTTTGTTTTTGTGTTTTCTGAAATGTTAAAATGTTGCACTGTTTGTTTATTGTTGTGCACTTCCAGGCAATTGTAAATAAGAGGGAAGAAGTGCTTAATAACAGTACCAGTACAGTAAGAGTAACAGAACTTAAGTACCATCTACAAAAATACTTTGCTCTCCAAGTCCTGCCATCATGACCAACATTAAAATGCATAAGTATTGTAGTCCTAGGAAGAGACCTCACAGTTCTGCGGACCGGGATTCCAATCCCGGCCACTCGTGTGTGGAGTTTGCATGTTCTCTCCGTGCCTGCGTGTTTTTTATCCAGGCATTCCAGTTTCCATACATTAATTGGAGACTTTAATTGCCCTGAGGTGTGATTGTGAATTGTTGTTTGTTTCTATGTGCCCTGAGATTGGCTGGCAACTCATTGAAGGTGTGCCCAGTCTCCTGGGTGACGATAGCTGGGATGGGCTCCAGCACTCCCGCGACACTTGTGAGGATAAGCGGCTTAGACGAGGGATGGACGCACATAGTAGTTGAATAAAACTGTCCTTCAGTAAATGTCTACAACCACCTTGTGATAGACCCAACAAATAATGCTACCCAGCTTGTTGTTGTAATCCATGAGTTGCCAGCTTTTTATTAGCATTTGACATGCCCTGTGACTGTTTTTTTCCTTCAGTGACAGTTTTAATTCATTATCACTGGCTCTGTTGTGCTCCCCGCTGTTAAAGGTGTTTTTAACAGCAAGCACCTTATTTTGTTGCATAGTGAATACAGTAACAGTTGGTAACATGACAAAAAAACATATTTTGAGGACAGGACCCATTTTTGACCAATGTTGAATATGTGATGATCCATCCATCCATTTTCTTAACCGCTTATCCTCACAAGGGTTGCGGGGAGTGCTGGAGCCCATCCCAGCTGTCAACAGGCAGGAGGTGGGGTACACCCTGAACTGGTTGCCAGCCAGTCGCAGGGCACATGGAGACAAACAGCCGCACTCACAATCACACCTAGGGGCAATTTAGAGTGTCCAATTAATGTTACATGTTTTTGGGAGTGCCCAGAGAAAACCCATTCAGGCACGGGGAGAACATGCAAACTCCAAAGAGGCGGGGCCGGGATTGAACCCGGGACCTCAGATCTGTGAGGCCAACGCTTTCCAGATGATCCACCGTGCTGCCTAAATGTGATTACATATTGATATATTTGATGTCATTATAAAACTAAAGTTGCCAACTTCTTTGTCAAATATATGTTTTTATAATTCCATAGAATGGGAAGCTAAAGGAGTTTACCTCCATCCTGGGCTCCCCCCCTGACCTGAGGCCAGAGCTGTGCACCAATGATCCCTGGGTGGAGTTCATCGATCTAGACTTTGAGGAGCAGAGCGACCGAATAACGAACATGTACACTGATTTCCTCATGGATCGCTCCTTGTTCTCCAATTTGTCACATCTTTCCATCGGATTCAGGGATGATGACTCAGGCCGTGCAAGCTGCTGTGATCCTGATCTTGCCAGTGATCCGGAAACTTCACATTTCCATTCCCTCATCACAAACCAAATCCGCCATAAGGAGCCAGCTGATGCTACCTCTGCCGGACCTCGCTCTCCAAGCCCGAGTACCACAGCAGGAGAGCCTCCTTCAGTAGTCAGTGTCAAAGAAGCATTGTATACACACGTAAGCGAGGTCAAGCCTTCCGGTAAGGTACTGTTGTCCCCTGAGGATGAGATGGAGGAAAACACACTCAAAGACTCCAAAGAAATTAAAACATCTGAAAAAAACCTCTTGGTAAATACAGATGACAGAGGTTACACTTCAGAGCTCAATGCAGGAACAATGAGCCAATCTTTGCTGACGTGCAATGTCAGGGACTCATTTTCAACTGGGGAAGACTTGAGTTCTATCCCATGTTCATCATTAGAGGACTACCATCAATCTTCCCATGAATCAGTTATAAATCCCCTATCGCACTTCTCCCCTACTTTTGTCTATACTGTAGTAGAGGATGTCGACAGGCAAAACAGCCTCGTACTGACAACAAATTCAATACCTAGCCTGCAGCTGACAGTCTCAAAGGACTTACCGACACCAGAGGGCTACCTGACCCCCGACCTTTTGGAAAGTATTACACCATTAACCTGAACCGACCGTTCTAAACTTAAAATGTACAGTCAGTTAACAGTAGAGACAAACTCCTAAAATATTCTTTATGATTAATGGCTGAGATTCTTATGCTTCAGTATTGAATGTCACTTGGCCTAAAATAGAAAAGGATAACCATCCTGCCACCGAGTCTACAGGCTCTGGTCTGTACTACCCCCGACTGGCAAGAATGCTCATTACTGCGGGAACAAAAGGGAACACAGACACCATAAAGCAGAATTTAACTCTATTGCCATTTCCTCTAGGTTCAAGTTTGGTCATTTTCATTTTTCAGAAATTGATTGCGTTGGTCAGTCCCCACATTGGTGTATTTTATTTTATTTTATTTTTCCAAATTATTGATCAATCTAAAGTATTTAAAATGCATTGGTCTCTGACCCTGCAATGTTAATGGCTTGCAAACATTCTTTATATTGTTTTGGGTTTTCCTAAAAACCGATGATTGTGGACGTGAGGATTTTAATATCTTTTCCATTTGTGATGTCACGTCAGTTTGCGTGAATGTGTTTTTTTTATATGGTTTTGCTAGCTAATACTATCAATGAGACTCAATGAAGGTGGTTTATGTTGAATAATTTTACTAAATATTACTTTATGTACCATTGATTATGTACAATTTAGAAGCATGGTGATGCTTTATGGTCCTTTTTTAAGTGCTTTTCTGTCTTCTTGTGGCATATACTCTATGTATGTAACAAGTTGCAAATGCCTTTTTCAGTGGGCTCAATTATTTGCAGATTTTTGAAGCCCCTCCAAATAGGAAGGGCTTACCAATATATTATTTTTGTGTCAACATCATTAAATTCTACCCACTCTAACCCCGTCAGCTCGCAGACAGGGTGTTGTTTCCCTCTTCTGTAATTTACTTTATACAGCTGCAGTCATGAAAAAATAGTTTTACATCTTAAACGCATCTATTTCTTCTTATACTGTAAACATACTCTGTATCCTGAAAACATTTCTACTTATACGGTCCTTATATTCCATATTCTGAATGAAAACTCATATAAAACCATTCATTTTGCACTTACGGTCTCCTATGGAATTCATGCTGCACTTATATCATGCTATACTGATATTGTAAATAATGTATTAAAAATGTTTGCCTATAAATGTCGGAAAAGTGACACAAAAATATATAATATATATTATTGGCATAGCCAATCATAGTTTTTTTTTTATATATAAACATTTGGACATCCATATTTATTTTCCTGACCCCTTTTTAATTGTACTCCCTACATTTGTAGGCATGGCGGCACGGTGGATCATCTGGAAAGCGTTGCCTTCACAGTTCTGAGGTACCGGGTTCGATGCCGGACCCACCTGTCTGGAGTTTGCATGTTTTCCCCGTGCCTGCGTGGGTTTTCTCAGGGGACTCCGGTTTCCTCCCACATCCGTAAACATCCAACATTATTTGGAAACTCTAAATTGCCCCTAGGTGTGATTGTGAGTGCGGCTGTTTGTCTCAATGTCCCTGCAATTGGCTGGTAACCAGTTCAGGGTGTGCCCTGCCTCCTGCCTGTTGACAGCTGGGATAGGCTCCAGCACTCCCGCAACCCGAGTGAGGATAAGCAGGTAAGAAAATGGATGGCTGGATAGATTTGTAGACATCTACTTTCTACTCGTTTGTCAAAACAGGCTTGCTACTTTTTATATCCTTCAGGGATGATGACACAATATAAGTAAATACATAACTTCTTCTTTTCCTTTCGGCTTGTCCCGTTAGGGGTCGCCACAGCGTGTCATCTTTTTCCATCTTAGCCTATCTCCTGCATCTTCCTCTCTAACCCCAACTGCCCTCATGTCTTCCCTCACCACATCCATAAACCTTCTCCTTGGTCTTCCTCTCGCTCTTTTGCCTGGCAGCTCCATCCTCAGCACCTTTCCACCAATATACTCACTCTCTCGCCTCTGAACATGTCCAAACCATCGAAGTCTGCTCTCTCGAATCTTATCTGCTAAACGTCCAACTTTGGCTGTCCCTCTAATGAGCTCGTTTCTAATCCTATCCAACCTGCTCACTCCGAGCGAGAACCTCATCATCTTCATTTCTGCAACCTCCAGTTCTGCTTCCTGTTGTTGTTATTCAGTGCCACCATCTCTAATCCGTACATCATGGCCGGCCTCACTACTGTTTTGTAAACTTTGCCCTTCGTCCTAGCAGAGACTCTTCTGTCACATAACACACCAGGCACTTTCCGCCAGCTGTTCCAACCTGCTTGGACCCGTTTCTTCACTTCCTTACCACACTCACCATTGCTCTGGATTGTTGAACCTAAATATTTGAAGTCCTCCACACTCGCTATCTCTTCTCCCTGTAGCCTCACTCTTCCCCCTCCACCTCTCTCATTCACGCACATATATTTTGTTTTACTTCGGCTAATCTTCATTCTTTTCCTTTCCAGTGCATGTCTCATCTTTCTAATTGTTCCTCTGAATGCTCCCTGCTTTCACTGCATATCACAATATCATCTGCGAACATCATGGTCCAAGGGGATTCCAGTCTAACCTCATCTGTCAGCCTATCCATGACCACTGCAAACAGGAAGGGGCTCAGAGCTGATCCCTGATGCAGTCCCACCTCCACCTTAAATTCTTCTGTCACACCTAAGGTACACCTCACCATTGTTCTGCTGCCATCATACATGTTTTGTACTATTTTAACGTACTTCTCTGCCACGCCAGACTTACGCATGCAGTACCACTGTTGCTCTCTTGGTACTCTGTCATAGGCTTTCTCTAGATCCACAAAGACACAATGTAGCTCCTTCTGACCTTCTCTGTACTTTTCCACTAGCATCCTCAAGGCAAATAATGCATCTGTGGTACTCTTTCTAGGCATGAAACCATACTGTTGGTCGCAGATACTTACTTCTGTCCTGAGTCTAGCCTCCACTACTCTTTCCCATAACTTCATTGTGCGGCTCATCAACTTTATTCCTCTATTATTCCCACAGCTTTGAACATCGCCTTTGTTCTTAAAAATGGGAACTAGAACACTTTTCCTCCATTCATGGTTCTCTGCTCTACCTTTGTCTTCTTGATCTTTCTACCACCACCAGAGTCATCCTACACACCACCATCCTATGCTGTCGAGCTACACTCTCTCCTCGCACTACTTCACAGTCAGTATTCTCCTTCAGATGACATCGTCTGCACAAAATATAATCCACCTGCGTGCTTCTACCTCTGCTCTTGTAGGTCACTATATGTTCCTCCCTCTTCTGGAAATAAGTGTTCACTACAGCCATCTCCATCCTTTTTGCAAAGTCCACCACCATCTGTCCCTCAAAGTTCCTTTCCTGGATGCCGTACTTACCCATCACTTCTTCATCGCCCCTGTTTCCTTTACCAATACGTCCATTACAATCTGCACCAATCACAACTCTCTGGCTGTCTGGGATGGTCAGAACTACTTCATCTAGTTCTTTAATTAATTAATTTCTCTTTCAACTCTAGGTCACATCCTACCTGTGGGCCACATTATACATAACACCCTCAATTTCAAATTTTAGTCTTATCACTCGATCTGATAATCTTTCCACCTCCAAGACATTCTTAGCCAGCTCTTCCTTTAAAATAACCCCTACTTCATTTCTCTTCCCATCTACTCCGTGGTAGAATAATTTAAACCCTGCTCCTAAACTTGTAGCCTTACTACCTTTCCACCTGCTCTCTTGGATTCACAGAATATCAACCTTTCTCCTAATCATCATGTCAACCAACTCCTGGGCTTTTCCTGTCATAGTCCCAACATTCAAAGTCCCTACACTCAATCGTAGGATCTGTGCATTCCTCTTTTTCTTCTGACGACAGATCCGGTTTCCTTCTTCTTCTTTGTCTTCCACCCACAGTAGCTGGATTTCCACCGACGCCCTGCAGGTTAGCAGTGCCGGGGGCGGGCGTTGTTAACCCGGGCCACGACCGATCCGGTATGGGATTCTTTAGATGAACGCTCATATTTGTTTAGCACAGTTTTTACGCCGGATGCCCTTATTGACGCAACCCTCCTCATTTATCCAGGCTTGGGACCGGCCTACAGATTGCACTGGTTTGTGCCCCTATAGGGCTGTAAACACATAACTAGAGAACGGTAAAGATGAAATCTTGATTTGTTGATTGAGATCTTCACAAAATAAGGCAGAAAAACAACAACAGTGACATGGAGAAATATGAACCACAAAGCATTAACAATGATAACAAATTTGGAGAAATTAAATGGGCTTATTTATGGGGAAGGGGGGGGACTTTGCACACAAAACTCTTTTACTCTTTTAACATTTTTAGTGCTCATATGTAGAGGGAAACATAAAGTGTTGGGCACAGCTTTGATGCAAGATAAATTCTGACATGATAATTTGGGTCAAACAGACAACACAGCTAGTTTAAAAAGGGGACAAATGTCCCAGGGCGGTGAATGTTTTGGGGGCCCCTGGTCCTCCTCCAAGGGGCTGAAACCCCACTCTATTTGTAGTTTTTTTTTTCCAGATAAAAATTTTGATCAGCAGAAATGTGGCTTTTAGGCAAGCACAAGACATTCACCACAAATCATTCTTGGAGTTAGGGTTAGGATTACCATCAAGCAATTCTCTTAAATAATGCCATCTTGTTTCTTGGTATCCGTTGCGTCATTGTTCATGGTCCTGTTTCCATTTTGTTCTCTCCCTAGGTTTTTGTCTTATAGCCTCAAAATATCAGCGGCAATTGACTTTACCTCTCTCTAGTTACGTCCTTATTTACATTGTGTAATCTGTTTTTGAATTTACAAGAGTCAACATAAAAAAGTAAATTAAAATAAGTGCAGATACTGTACCTCGCAAACTACTTCAGTATAGTTACAAATGTATAAATCTAATAATAAGCAGCTCTAATACATTCTGAAATATTTGTTGTGATCACAAGAATGATAAAATGTCAAAATCTACATTCACAACTGGATGATAGTGCTAAGGTTGAGTCCCACCCATGCTTTCCATCTTCATAATGTTGGTCTGATTGATTTTATACACAACCTGCTCCATTTTTGAAAATGCAAGAACCTTGATATTATATACATGGAAAACATCTATTTTTTTCTCTACAGAAGATGGGCGGAAACCCATCATTGTAAAAGATGCTCTTTTGGGAGTGGATCTTCATCAGGAATATCCATAGAAGATAGACATGCAAGCCTTTCTCAGATACAGTATTTATCAACTTTCTGAAAAAGTTAAATCTTCATAAATTAACGTGGTCTTATTATTGGAGGGGGGGGGTCTTATTGTAATTGTTTGACTGTAAAAATAATTTATATATTTTTTTTATTCAATTACAAATCACTATTTTTGTAAACACATCTTTACAGCTACTTAAATACAGTGTGAGTACAGTAGTCACATCTGGCGTTTTGGTATTTTAGTGTATATACATTGTCTCTTAATTCATTAATTCCTCCTGCGAGAAATTACAGGTACTGTACACCTATTTATATGGATATTTAAGCTATAATATAAGTTCAAGCTTTTTAAACACTAGGCCTAATGGCGCATGACATCTTTGAAACTCGATACTTAGACGACGTTCAACAATTAGCATGTGGTCACGTCCGGTAGCTAGTTCCGTTAGCTATAAAAGTGGTGTGGCCAGCTGTTATTTGGATGCATTTTAGCTTTCTTCTCCTTTGATCAACCAAGACATTTTAAGATTTCATTCTAACTTTTAGTGTTCTATATGGCTCTTTCAAACGTTATCAATCTTGATAAATTACTAGAAGAATACGCTGTACTTGAAAATGTAAGTAAATGTTGAACTATCATCACAGATATTTTAGTACTTTAGTGTATTTGAAGGCACATGGCTTTGCTGTGTATTGAGTACAAACCCAAAAAAGTATGATCGAAAAATAATGTTATAGTCGAATATTTACTGGTAAAACAGAAAATTTCAGAGTTAAATGGCAAAACCATCCTGATGGAGACGACGCTCGAAGACGCTAATAGAAAAGTGAAGTTTTATGAGACCAAGGAAAAAGTTGTCACAGGTGGTGAGTTCCTGTTTAATTTTTTATGTGTTATTTTTTTTAACCCTACCTGTTGAGCTACATGGTTATCGAGAATGTTGGCTTTGTATGCCTTTTGTGCTGGAATTGTTTTGCCGTGCAACTGTGGAGAATGAAATATTCCCTTTGCTTATTTTTTCATGTTTTAAATTCTTCGGCTGTTTATTGAAAATGTAGCTGGACATAAAAATTGTTTTGTGTAACAGACAGGAGCGCACAGACATTTATGTGTGAACTACAACAGAAGGCTCTACACAGTCAAGCTATTAGACCTCACGAAACGTTACAACAGTCAAATCGTGTTTTTATTTGTTGTCGGGGCGGGTGCACACACAAGTGAGGACATGCAACAACTAAACAGGACAAGATGAGAGAGAACAGGATGTGCGAAATGAGCAAGGCAGTGCTGCTGATGAGTGGTGTAGTGGGATGATTTTGATTATGTTTAAACACCTGTAAGGACCTGTGTGTTTACTGTACATCTTAATCTAACCCGTGTTTTTATGCTTCTAGCACACACATTTAAAGCCGTGTCATAGAACTTATTAGTGAATGAACACAATACCACATTCCTTTTTCATTTTAAAGTTACTGGCTCATACTGTATGTTGTTGATGGCACACGGCTATGTACAGTATATAGCATGTAAGCAATATACCGTACTAGAATGCCTCAGTGATGTCTTTTTTTCTGAGGTGTATTCCGATTGCCTACTGCTGGTCAGATTACAGTAATGAATGTCCTCAGGTTGAATTGATTTCATCCACAGGCATGCAAAAAATAATACTCAGTCATTATAAAATCTCTCTGAGAATTCATCATTTAAGAATATGCTCGACATAGAATTGTGCAGCATCATACTGAGAGCTATTATAGTCAGCATCCTCATATCTCAAAATGTGTGCTTTTATTTTGTAGGTTGCCACATTTATTTATTTATTTACATATTAATTGCCACATTTTACCCCCAAAAAAATGTAAAGATAACAGATTTAATGATTCTATGTATTAGATTCTGCAAGTGTATCAAATGAAGTGACTGGTAAAACCTAAAAAATATATGGACACAAAATACCTTATGTCAAGCCACATTATGAGACACCATCAGCAATGCAAATCTACTCAGTGATGTGACTGACTAGGAGATCAAACACACTCCACTCTTTCACCAACCTCTTTCAGAAAGGGATGCCCTACTGACCACAGTGAACAAGCTACAGCAGGCTTTACAGGAGCAGTCCAACCTCAGAGGTAATACAAGTGCTTGTGTTGCATTAGGATAATTATTGTTACATTTGGCCATCTGTCATGAACTAGTCAAATAGGATTTAAATTTCTTTCTCCATAGATTATCCCCCAAATATTTGGATGTGTGTGTGTGTGTGTGTGTGTGTGTGTGTGTGGTGTGTGTGTGTGTGTGTGTGTGTGGTGTGTGTGTGTGTGTGTGTGATATAGACATTAATTGGACACTCTACAATAGGTGTGATTCTGAGTGCGACTGTTCTGTCTCCATGTGCCCTGCAATTGGTGTGTGTGTGTGTGTTTGTTTTCATTTATATATATATATTATATATATAAATGAAAACACACACACACCAATTGCAGGGCACATGGAGACAGAACAGTCGCACTCAGAATCACACCCATGGGGCAATTTAGAGTGTCCAATTAATGTATGTCATTGGGATGTGAGAGGAAACCAGAGTGCCCGGAAAAAACCCACGCAGGCACAGGGAAAGCCGGGATTGAACTCTAGTCCTCACAACTGTGAGGCCAACGGTTTACAGCTGTGCTACTGTGCTGCCTTACATTTTCTCCTGGCACACCGGTTGCCTTCCACATCCCTTAAAACATGCATTAAATGGAGACTCTAAATTGCCCCTAGGTGTGATTGTTGTCTGGCTCTATGTGCCCTGCGATTGGCTGGCAACCAGATCAGGGTGTACCCCTCCTCCTTCCCAATGTTAGCTGGGATAGGGTCCAGCACTCCCGCAACCCTTATGGAGATAATGGAAAATGGATGGATATGACATCACAATAAAATTGATGTTACAGTATGGTTTATAAGTATAGCAGTGCAAATATCTTCTCCATGTTCTAGTTGTGAATGAGACACTTCGGACCAATATGGAAGTCTTGAACCAACAAAGTAAAAGAACAGCAGAGGTAAAACTTCAATCAGTGAAGAGGTGGCTTTATTCAAGCGCTTAATTTACACTATGTGGTTGTGTGACTGAGTTGTGGTTTATGCGCTTGTCTTGTGGTGCAGGCGGTGTGAGATGACTCCACTTAGTTTTCATGTGAATGGTTTTATGTACCCTGCAACTGACTAGAACCAGTCCAGGGTTTAGCTAGTTTGCATGTAGCCTGTTCTCTGCTGAAATAGGTGTGAGCCTGAACAGGTAACTGTCTATAAAATGAATGGTTAGATAATAGTTTACTTGCAATGTCTAACCTCAGTATGGATCCTTTGTGCAGATATTTAACTTGATATTTTCTTTTCTTTTTTGTTTTGCTTTGAGCAGAAAAACATTTAAGCGGTTGTGTTGTGTGTTGTTTATGTCTCATCAGGATGGAAAGGCTGAGATCCAACGACTCCTTAGTGAAATGAAAGCACAGAGAGAGAGCCACAAGAGGGAGCTAGAGACTGTAATACGAGACTGCCGGAGACAGGTGGCAGAGGCCCACAAAGAAGGTTTTAGTCAACGTAAGCGCCATAAACATTACTCTCACCCCACCTCACTGTGTAAAGAGCTTTTTCACTTAGCTCTGCTATTGACTTAATCCACCCAATATGATATGTGAGACCTCAGTAGGCTGGTAGAATGCATATTGCATACATGAGGGTTTTGGACAATTAAGGTACAATCAAGGCAATTTGTGTGTCCTAATACCTACCAAATATAGGTCAAATAGGTATTGAGAATTTGACCAATGGCGGCACGGTGTTTCATCTGTTAAGGCGTTGGGCTCACAGTTCCGAAGACCCGGGTTCGATCCCGGCCCCGCCTCTGTGGACTTTGCATGTTTTCCCAGTGCCTGCGTGGGTCTTCTCCAGGCACTCCGGTTTCCTCCCACATCCCAAAAATATGCAACATTAATTGGACATTCTAAATTGCCCCTAGGCGTGATTGTGAGTGCAGCTGTTTGGCTCCATGTGCCCTGCGATTGGCTGGCAACCAGGATGTACCCTGCCTCCTGCCCATTGACAGCTGGGATAGGCTCCAGCACTCCCCGCGACTCTTGTGAAGATAAGCGGCAAAGAAAATGGATAGATGGATGGAAGTTGACCAATAGTTAACAGAGCTTAATCAATAGCCTGATCAGTCATAGAAAGGAAGGACGTTGTAGTGTTGGTGATCATTACATTGGCATTGTTTCTCGCTTGTTTAAAAATGCTTTACTGTAGTTTCTCGAAAATAATGTACAAATCTTTCCAAAAATAATTTCAAAAAGTTAATAGAGTGCATTATATTTAGGTATGGATGAAAAATAAAAAATACAATCATATTGTACAGGTGTATACAAGTACATAGAGTGATTAAAAAAAACGTATACATATACATTTTGAAATGATATACAATGTCTTATGTTACACATTTATTATGGTAGTGTGCACCCCCAACCTGAACTCTATGACCTCCTCGGGGAGCTTGCATTTTATGATCGTTAGCGTAGCATGTTTTTATCTACTACATCAAAGATCAGAAATGGCTGGCCGTGTGTTTGTTTTAATTTAAACCAAGACAAAAAAATGTCGACTACAACGGCTCGTTGTGCAGCTGCTTTTAAAAAAAATGAGTCATCAGCTGTGCCGATGACACTGCCAACCCGGAAGTGGCGCCGCAATCCGAAACAACGATAGCTCACCTCAATGGCTTCAGGTTAGGTGGGTATCAAAACAGTGTGAGCTCAAACTACGTAATACAAGCGTCATGGGCACATTAAAAAAAAATGGTAGGGCACACACAATTGAAATAGTCGCTTTTTTTATAATGTGCCCATTACCCTAGTTTCTATGTAGTTTGAGCTCACATTGTTTTGATAGCCAGGTGGGCGAGAGGCTGCGCTGCGGAACCAAAACTCTTGGGATTCAAAAAATGTTTACCCACAAATGCTATAGATTGTCTCAGAGGATGAGATGCTGTTGGAGAAAAATAGGATCACTGTTCATGAATTCAGGAGGCACTCGAACTGGACCAAGTCACCAAAGGTAGCTACGATGGATATTTTTCAGACTGGAGATGATCCGGATGTTTCTTTTGAAGTCTTGGCCAAGGATGTGTAATGTAGAGGATAAACGGCACTATGCACAAACGTTTTATGCACAAATATTGAATGCAAAAAATGTTTAAGTCAAACAGTGTTAATTATTTATTTAAGACTGTAATATGCTATCAACAGTATTAATAATATGTTATGCCATCATTGAGCATTTATTTTAGTTGGTTGAGGGATTCTATTCTGAATTCCAAGATTATATTACGGCTACATCAGCACGTGCACAATGATTATGATAGTTGTACAGACAGTTTTTTGAAAAACAATACAACAGGGTTCACACGCAGCCCTAAAAGTCCCTAAAAACCCCTACATTTTCGAAGGTGCATTTAGGAGCTCCTAAAAGTCCTTAAAATCCGCGAAAAACGGTCAAGCCACTAAAAAGGCCTGAAATTAAAAAAAAAAATCAGAGAGGACCTCTACCGCCAAAATTCTCGATAAAAAATAAATGTTTTATTTAAAAAAAAAATAGCGATCCGTCTGGCACCCAAATCAGCCAGAAATTGTCAACGGAAGTCACCGTGTTGACAACTTGTCACCATCTTGTCGATATTCCATTGTTTGTTTCCGTGAGTAGGCATTTCACTTCGTCTTCATTACGACGTAGCGTAGTTCTTTCATCGATCCAACTTGTATCACGGGGAAGTGTATTTTTCAAGAAGCTTGGGTTGAAAGTAAGGAGTTTGGGAGATGGGTTCATCGAGATCCAAAAGATCGGCACATGTTTTACTGCCATCTGTGCAAGCAGAGTTACCAGCTTGAAAAGATGGGTGTCAAAGCGCTGGAGTTGCACCGGAAAAACAGGAGACACGCTGATTTGGCGAAGACTCCCTCATCTTCCGTTGGTATGAATCTGTTTCTAAAATATCAAGATAGTGAAGCATCAACTTCAGGCAGTGGTACTAGCAGTGCATGCGCACCAGGGATTGCAAAAAAACGCCTACTTTCATAACCGGTTTTAACCGAACAGCTGTAGCAAAAAAACGGTACCATAGTGGTGTTTACATATTTCACCTGCGGGACCTCGAGTTGGGGTTAGGGTTCCGCACAGACTGTTTTTGTTGTTGCTCTTCCGGAATGACGAGTTCACAGAGTCCCCCCCGTTATGCGAGTAGTGTTTTGATGTCTGCCAATAAAACAAGTTTACTCCCATACTTTGGAGCGTTTCCTCGATGCCATGTTTGATGTTTGTTTGATTTAACTGAATGTTCTTTTGAGTCCAACTTTACTCTAACAGCGAAACTTGAAAAAAGTGGAAATGATGTTGAAAAAAATAGCACAATGTGGAGTACCGGAAGAAAAGATTGGAAATTTTAACCGATTCCGAAAGTCCGATTACGGTTTCAGTTCTTTAAAAAAAAAAACGAAAACCGGTTATTTGTGACCGGTTGCGATCCCTAATGCGCACCTACAGTTGTCCAGTCAGAAGTCAGGCTTTATGAAGATAGTTCAATACACGAAGACGGACTCGTTAAAGGCAGAGATCGTGTGGACTTTAAAAGTGATGTGCAGCCATTACAGTTACAAATCTTGTGAAAATAATTCAAAAGTGTTTGCGGTCATGTTTCCAGACAGTGACATTGCTAAAAACTACCACTGTGGGGAAAGGAAGACTTCGTACCTGGCTACATTTGGCATCGCTGCCCACTTTCATCTCGACTGCCTCAAAGGCAAAAAAGCCAGAATAGAGACTGACATATCAACGCTTATTGAGAAAGCTGACAGGCTGTGTGAGGAGGCAGAAGAAAGGAGGAATCTGAGGTTTATCACCTAGGCCAATGCACTCAGAGGCAGAGCAAAGGACAAGAGAGCCACTTTGGAACCTCTGCAGCAACAAATAGAGGAGGCACTGGGTAGGCTCAAGGAGCTAGAGTAGGGGTGCTGAAATAGACATCAGTAGAAGACATTTGTGTATATAGTTGCAATTGTGGTTAGAATCTGTTTTTCTGTATACTGTTATGTTATGTGAAGACATTGACAATGGTCATATCATTAAGAACTACCACAAGGGGCGATAGGTGATCATTGTCACAGGTACTGAGGTACTGGAACATTTGATGAACCAAGAACGGTTGATGGCACCATTGGGTGAGTCTTTTTTTCTTACTCTTGATTTCCCACGATGGCCCTAAATTTTTTTGTGTCGCCCCTAAATTTTTTCCGTGTCAGCCCTAAATTTCTCGTGTCAGCCCCTAACAATGCCCCTAAAAAGCCCTTAAATTTTTTTGGTCAGACTGAGTATGAACCCTGTACAAGTACAAACCTAACAAAATATAAATACAGATAGTTCCCCAAATTTTGAGCATATGACTAGCATCAAATTTGTGATGCGCATTGTACATTGGCATAAGGGTTTTCCTGATTTTTTTCAGGTCAACTTTGGGGGTGCACATTATACTTCAGGATGCATTATACTTGAGAATTTATGGTAAGATATGCTACACAGAGATGACTGAAAATAGTTTCAAAAATTTGACAGGAAATATACTTTTAACAGTTTATTCTAACATGTACTGATGTTGTTATTATTGGTGTCAATAGTGATACAGTGGACCCCTGTTATTTGCAGGTGATAGTGACAATTGACACCTGAGGATAATTGACACCTATTGCATTGCATAAGAACACAAAACTATATATAAATGTTGTCAACGAGGCCCCGCAGCTCAGTGGTTAGAGCACTGGTTTGGTAAACCAGGGGTTGTGGGTTCATATCCCACTGGGGCCTCCACTCCCTGAGAAGGGTTGTGCCAGGAAGGGCATCTGGCGTAAAAATTGTGCCAAACATATATATGCGTTCATCTGAAATGACACGCTGTGGTGACCCCGAAAGGGACAAGCTGAAAGAAAGATGTAAATGTTGTCAAACTGAGTCAAATTGCAATAACCTCTAACATTATTTTTCTGTGGCTCCATTAGTCAGTTTTTGGCTTTATTCAGTGTAATCCTAACCCAGGAATTATTTTTATTCTATTTAGGGTTGAGGTGTTTCAGTGTGATTGTGAGTGTGAATGGTTGTCTGTTTTAATGTTCCCTGCAAATGACTGGCTACCAGTTCAGGGTGTATCTTATTCTTATTTCTGAACAGAAAATATAGTTGACTGTTATGTTATATGCGTAATGGGCTTACGACCATGCTACCCTGAGAACACCAGATCTCGGAAGTTTAGTGGGTTTGGCCCTGGGTCGTACTTGGATGGGAAACCGCCTGGGAATACCAGGTGCTGTAAGCTTCTCTCCCCGGCTAAAATGCAGAGGGGTTGCGTCAGGAAGGGCATCTGGTGTAAAACTGTATCAAACAAATGTGCGTTCATCTGAGATGAGACTCTGTGGCGACCCCTAATGGGACAAGCCGAAAGGAAAAGAAGAAGAAGTTATGCTTAATGCATTGAGGACCTCTCAAAAAATCTCAGCAGGACGGTTCAAAATCACATACAAATAACTGAATTCCGTTTGAAACGTATAATTCCTGTTCAAAATTGCAAAACTTTTGAGAGCTCACTAATTGATTTCACATAAAATCACTCCATGGTGATGGAAGTACTCATCTCTTTTTATGACAGATTGTCTTAACAAATTTGTAAATGACTATGTAGAGTATTTATAGGTGCATCCACCATCCATCCATCCATCCATCTGTCTACCGCTTCTCCGTGTCGGGTCGCAGAGGAAGGAGCTTCAACAGGGATACCCAGACTTCTTTTTCCCCAGCCACTTCTTCCAGCTCTTCTTTTACTGCAGTGCAAGCCAAAGAGGCTGAACTCACGAAGTTACTGAAGCAAAAGGATCTAAATCTGGAGGAGATGAGCCGGAAGCTAAAGGACCAGGAGAGAAAACAGCAAAGTGAGATTTTGAAGTTAGAAATTGAGGTAGGTGTTCATGCACCACCAGCCAAAGTGCTAAATGCAGGATGATAAAAAAAATATAATTAAAAATCTTTGGTTTTCATCCCCAGTTAATACTCTAGTCATTAGTACATTCCTAATACTATTAATTCATTTTTAATCAAGCTGGTCAAAAGGTCGCAGAATAAATACTTTATGGGGTCACTTAAGATTTATATTTGAATTGCTTAGATGTTAAATAATACATGCAAGTCATTTCCAGCAATTCGTCAACTGTAGTTTAGCTAAACATTACGTTTTTATGACACATAAAGAGCAGTCCCCAAACGCACCCAAAAATCAAAACGCTGGTGTGTAGTTACTCTATACTGAAAGTGACGGAATTGCCAAACATGGTGCACTACACTCAATACACAATGATGAGTAACAGGTTGGAATATGAGGAGAAGGAGAGTATCAACATACAGGAGTGTCCAACTGAACATGCTGAATTGGGAGGTCAGAACCTGACAGTGACGACGACGACAAACCAACTAAAAGCTGTTCAAAAGGAAAAAAAAGGGCTAGTGTTACCTCACAGCCCTAGAATTAGCTGAAGACCGGAAGGCACTAAAATAGATACAAAAAGCAAAAATGGCATTCTGAATCATTTATTAATTTAACTGCTGTATATCTGCTATATAATCACTTTCAAATGACATGGTTTGAAAAGCAGTTCAAGAATAATCAAGAAAATTTTTTAACACTTATGTCTTTTGACCTTTAACATTTGCATTTGTATTTTTTTTATTTAAGTGCAGCAGTTTAAGTGAAAACATTATAGACGCAGGTTGGTCTCCACGACTATGGAGCCGACTACTATTCAAAGTTAGTTGACTTAAAAAAGACTCTCCCAAATTCATATGTACAATAAACCCTCCAATGTCAAGTAATATTATCATTACATATATTTTGGACATTAATTGAAAAAAAATTGAAAATAAAGACTATTTTTTAAATCCAAGCAAAATCTGGGTAATAGCCAACCTTCAAAGCCAGACCCGGAAGAAATGTCCTTAATCCCGCCCCTGACGTCGACGGTGCTGAGCATTACAGACAATTCGTTCTAGCTAAGCCAAGATGCCGACATGTTGTGAACCAAACTGGAAAGGCACCCAAATTTGTCGTCCTTTCACCTCCCGTGGGGCCAACCTGACAAGATAAAGCGGTGGCGGTCACAGTTGAGGCTCGTTCATCAGCCGGGGAAATTTGCACGCATATAAGCATTACTGGTTATTATCTTATACTGTAGTCTCGTGCCGGTCCTGTATAGCAACAGCATACTTTATGAGGCAGCACGGTAGCGCAGCTTTTAAAGCTTGACCTCACAGTTATGACGACTCGGGTTGAATCCCGGACCTCCGTTTGTGGAGTTTGCGTGTTCTCCCCATGTCTGCGTGTGTGCAACCTGCCTCCTGCCCATTGACAGCTGGGATAGGCTCCAGCACTCCCGCGACCCTCATGCGGCAAAGAAAATGGATTGATGGATATATATGTGTGTAATGACTTTAGGGAAGTCGCCATTTTATTTTATTTTTTGCATTTTATATTCCACATATAAATAAACCATTAGATAATCCTACACCATACTCAGAAGATAAGATCGCATTTTTCCTAAACTTTGGACATAGCCCATAGCTTTCATATAGCTCACATAGGAATCCAAGACTGTTAAAAATGTGTACTCACCGATTTTCCACTGGATGTACAAGTGGTCCTTTCATCCAGCTCATGCATCATGAGTAAATTGATATGGAACACGTCTTCATCCTAATAAACAACTTTGTATCTATTATCTAGTGTCTATGTTATGCAGACAAGTTGATCGTGATCCAAGTTCATTCCGATACGCTCCATTTTTTTTGTTCGACCTTTACAAACTCACGACAACGCTGGCATTCTGCCACAGTTGGCATTAGGTCACAAAGAGAACACGAACACGTCTTTTGAAACGAGCCTGTCTGGAAGATCTCTGAGGTCCATGTTATGTGAGTGTTGTGCTCCTTCATCAGCGTCACGCCCCCTCTCAACACGTCAAGTATCACCTGTGTGTATTCTGGCTCAAACATTGATTGAGCATTGTACATTATTTGTGTTTTGTTTGCTCAATGGCGGGAGTAGTAATAACACGGAGAATTAACCCGCTGTTATACTCGCTTTATTGGCTCTTAGCACCCAATAGCAACACCGCATGCGCACGCACCGTCCCCCCCCACCACCACCCCCTCGCTGCCATTCGATCGCGAGAGGCTCGCTGCTTGAAAAGTAGATCTTGGGGTAACAAAAGTCTGACCACCTCTGTTGTATATTCTCTACATCTAAATCAACTCCTCGGAAAAGCATCAAACAAATCTCAGTGGTCCATACAATACGATTATTGTTCGTCGTCAGTGCCACGCCCCCTCTCCAACATGTCAAGTTACGCTGTGTGTATTCTTGCTCAAGCGCACAGGCTTGAACATTGTACATTATGCAATTTTTTTTGTTTGTTTGGAATTATTTTTTTCACAAAAATCCAATAGTGGACGTTCTCTGTTCGGTGAAACATATCCACAAGCAATGGGAGGTCAGAACAGGAAGCACTGCAGGCGTGGCAAACGCTGATTGGTTGTCAGTTTTCCAGCCGGGCTCATTGGAATGTCTGAGAGAGAGAAATTTTGATAATACTTTTCCAATTTAGAGCAGTTTCTTGGTGAAATCTGTGAATAACTCTGGCATTAAAAGAAACACTGAACCCTCATCTATTAACTTTTAATGTGTGCTCCCATTCCTATTACTTTGGACAAAGTGTCATCTCTATAAACATTCTAAAATAGATATGGTAGTGAATAATACATATAACATTATTCACTTCAATGTCTATACGAAAAAATAAATATGAGCGGAGAGCACATCATCCATGCGCAAAGTGGCGGAAGTCTCATTCAACATTCAACTGGTAGCCATATTGGTTCCATCTTCTGTCCGTGACGTCACATTGGGACATTCGCCATAGAAAAGACACTGTGCCACCTACTATGTGAGACAAACAACAGATATATTCAAATTTTTCCGACGCTCCTTCTGACACGGAAGCTCTTTTCCAAGTAGATAACATCACACAACTGAGTGAAGTGACCGTGGCAATATTACCCCATCGTTTCGAGCCATATTAAAATGATATGCGGATCCCAGCCAAACTGCATGCGGCCAAACCATCTACCCGCCCGATCCACCTCGGTGGACAACAACGGTGCCCGCGACGGCGAGCAATGACGCCGCAGCCCGTGAACGACGACAATGGCGCAGCCAAACCACCTCCCTGTTGAATCCATCTCCGCGGCGGTGATAAACAACGGTGGCGGCGTGGCTAAACCACCTCCCCGTCCGATCCACCTCTGCGATGAAGATGAGTCACCGCAGCCCAGCGCCGCCCGGGTGGCTCGTCACTAATCACGGCTTTGGCCGGAGTGGCACATCGACATATTGAGCACCTCTGATTTAAGGATTACGTCACCCCTCCACCCCCAACTATTATTTTTTTAAGGTTAGGTTAGGTTTCATGACAGTGGACCTTTAAAGAGCCACTGTCATGAAAATGGATGATTTGTTGTTTATGGCGCACTCAGCCGCAAGTGACAACAACACCGTAAAGCGGCCCGGCTCGGTGCCGCATTAAACCACCCCAGCTCGGCGCCGCGATGAGCCACCTCGATGCCACCCCGTCTGAAGCTGATCGTCTCGTCACACCCGGGCCGCGGCGTTTTGATCGCTCGGAGCTGAGTACGCTACATACTGTCGGACTGTCGGGGAGTCTGTTGTTAGTTAGAAGTGATCCGCATATAATCTATATATGGCTCGAAACGATTGGATAACATCGCCCCGGATACTTGACTCGATTGTGAGACGTTCTCTTCTTCGAAAAGAGCTTCCGTGTCTGAAGGGCCGTGTCCCACAAGAGGGGCCACAGCGTGTTTTCAATGCCGTATTTTCAGGGTGACGTCACGGACAATAAATGCAGCCAATATGGCGACAACTTGGATGTCGAATGAGACTTCCGCAACTCTGCGCATGGATGATGCGCTCTCCGCTCATAATTATTTTTTTCGTGTAGGCATTGAAGTGAATAATGTTATATGTATTTTTCATTTCACTATCTATTTTAGAATGTTTATATGGATGTCACTTGACCTTTAAGGTCACATGACAATGACAGGAATGCTATTCTCCACATTACAAGGCAATGTTTGTACTCACACAGTTGCTCTAAAGTTGAGTAATTTTGTGCCACAGTTATGCTTTGATTTTGAATATTGTTTCATGTGTTCCAAGCATATTGCATTTTTTATAATTTGTTTTTTTTTTTGTTTCTTGTAGTATGGTGAAAAGTTGGGAAGAATTCAGCATAGTGCTGAGATGCACCAGCACAAAAACCATGACTCAAATTTTACTCTGAAAAATTTCTTCATGGGGGTAAGCATGATTTTTTTTTTTTTTTTATTTTTTTTTTTTTATTCTGGTAAGAGCAATATTAATGTTCTATAAAATGTTTGTTTGGACCTTTTGTTAAGGCATAAAGGTTGGCTTCAATCATTTTTCTTTTATTTCATTTTCATAATCTGTGATATCCTCAAATCCCTTAAGAGAATTCGGGTTGGACATGCCCAAAACATTGTTCTAGTTAGACTTTTACACCTGACATTTAAGACAGCCAAATTTCTTATTAATATGTGACATGTAAATGAGATTTGGTTTGATTGGATTTCTGATCATCCACAATTTAAATATGAAAAACATTGTGGCTCTGATTGGTGTCTGGTAGCATCACTCTAAAATCTTGGGGCGCCCAAGCATTCATAGCGACATCACGTCCTTCGGTGCTACATTAAGTCTCTTGTCCCTCACAAGGGGATTATTTGTATTGTGTACACTGAACGCGCATTCAGTTCATTTGCACCACAGTGACATGCTCCTCCCACCTCGGTCCTCTTCGGGGGATTGTCAGCAGGCTCCCGTCTGGCTAAGGTGTGGAGGGAGCGGACATGCCCAGCACAACCAGTCATCCCGTTGCTGATTTTGATTTTTTTTTTTTTTTTTCTCCCTCCCTCCCAGTTGCATTGCTCATTCTAGCCCCTCTGCACCGTGACCCTTGCAGCCCGTGACAGTGTGCTGTGAGTTTCCAACCGTTATCAACCGTGATCTGGGCACATACTTGAATAGTAATTGACAAAACTTCGTGAACAATCTGTGATCTCAGATTCACCTGATTTGCTGGCCTTATGCTGTTTATTCTCTTTTATTCAGTCATCAAAACAGATTGATGTCAAACCATGTCACAGACTCCTTTTGACCTATGTACATCAAATAGTAGGGGAAAAAAATGATTCTGATGGAAGGATTCGACAAACACGTATTTGTTATTAGTTTTCATTTGAATAGATGGGAAAATGGCTTACTTCAATTGTGACTAGAGTAAAGAGTAATTTATTTTAAAAATATATATACAGGATACATTAGTAAATGTCTTGAGAAATGTAATCTTTGTATCCAGGTTGCACATGTTTTTATTATTGTGTTTGTCCTTTAGAAACTGCAGTTCTTCCAGGAAGAGAAGAACAAGGAAATTGGGGCTCTACGTCAGAGAATCAAAGAGCTGGAAGCCAGCCAGCGAACTGCCAGTCTCTGCAGCCGTGCGAAGAAAAGAAGGATCTAAATTATTTAAGGCTAATAGTACTAATAGGCTGCTACCATTTCTCTTCTGTAGGTTTGAGCAACAGTTCACTCGTCTTTAATCTGTACATTTCCAGATTCTTTGAGTTCAGATATATGAGCGCTCATTGGGACATTTAACAAGGAAATCGTCTCCCGTGCACTGTGCACTGTCATACATTGATTTGCAGTTTCACTGCCATGCTGGCAGTCGACTACTGTACTGAGATCACAAACACATGCTGTATTCCTGTCTGAGGCTTAAATCCAATCAGACGCCTGCAGTGGTTTGCGGCAGGCAGGTGGAGCAGTAAGTAGAAAAACACGAGACCAACTGCTATTCAAAAAACAATTCTATTGATGTTTTCCCTAGGTAGTTCACATTAATTCATTTGATGATTGAGTTCTTGGAAGTTATCTGAACTCAAAAGCACTGATAGTCATGTGACATATTTGTCTGACTTTGCAGGGTTCAGTTTGCAGTTCAGTTGCAGATTTCCAGTTTTCAGGAGGGGTGAACGTGAAAGGTTGTCGGTATCTCTTTGAGTCCATAGGACAAACTGTAGAAAATGGATGTATGAATGCCTCGTTCAACTTCTGGATTTTTGATGGTTGATGTGTATCTCGTCCATTTCCATCCACCTTTACTTTAGATAACATCTGATGTCCTTAATGATCTGAACATGTTTTTGGAATGTTGAGGTAAAGGTTCAATGTACTGCTATCTGTCTCAGTGTTCTCACGCTACTGCTCACCATGACAAAACACCTGAATGGAGAAGCTCCGACTGGCGAGGCTTTGTAATCTCTTTATCTGTTCTACTCAGACGGTGTTTGAGAACGAGCCTCGTGCTAATCTTACCAAGAACATTATGCAATACTGTTGTATAACATTTCATCTCACAAAAGATGAGATAGATCAGTTGTCGCCACATTCCACAGCTACAGAACAGAAAGAAAGCATCTATATTTTATTTGACTGATGTCATTACCTTTCTTAGCGATAAGGTTGGGCCTCATTTTTCGTCATGACAGCGGCTTTTTAAATGGGTTGGGACAGACTTCAACAAGAACAGGATTATAGCTCATTACACCAGTGTAATACATCCTCCCTCAATAAGGCAAAAGACTAACGGATGGGTGGATTTGAGGGGTGTGGCCTGAGAAATCTTCCTCCCCATCAGAGTATTGCAGTGCATTGGAGGGCTGTGATGGGTTAAGAGTCCTAGATTTTGGATGTTTAATTCTGCCCCTTAAAATGGACACAACAGTTTTGCTTTGATGGCAATCAGTAATTTGGAAACTTGGTAAGAACATATATTTTTTAAATATGTGTAGTGTTGTTTGATAATTCAGTACTTGGCTCGGTGGTCAAATTTTTGGGCCTGCAGCATATACACAAAAAAATATATATATTTGATAAGGCCCATAACGCTGTTGGTGTTGAAAAAAGACAGTTGTGGCAGATTGGGGTGGTGGTCCCCTTTTTAAGAAGTGGGACCGCAGGGTTAGTCCTCTGGGGGGTACTTTGGGAGTATGGGTTACCGAACCCCCTGACGTGGGTTGTTCAGTTCCTGCCCAACTACTTTCAGAGTTTTGTCTGCGTGGCCTGCAGAAAGTCAGATTCATTTCCGTTGAGGGTTGGCCTTTGTCATAGATTCTGTTCATCGCTTTTATGCATAGAATTTGTAGGCACATCCGAGGCTTAGAAGGGTTCAGTTTGGTGGCATTAGTATCGGATCTTTGCTTTTTGCAAATGATGTAGTGCTGTTGGCTTCATTAAACTGTGATCTCCAACTTTCACTGAAGGGGTTTGCAGCCAAGTGCGAAACAGTTGGGATGAAATCACAACCTCTGAATGAGAGACCATCATTGTCTGTTGGAAAAGGCTGGAGTGGAGTGGCAGGATGTTTCTGAAAAAAATGCAAGCAGGCATGGGGAGATGCAATCTCCAAACAGGCGGGGGCTGGGATTTGAACCTTGGTCCTCAGAACTGTGTTCATATGTTGCACCCAGTCATACACCGTGTCACCGCAAACAGTGTTTACAACAAAATATCTCTTTGTCATGCTTCATAAATCAAGAGGAAGTTTCAGAAGCAAGCATGTTTTCGTCCAATTTCTTCTGTTTGTGAACATACAACATTATTGATTTATTATCAACCTCAAGTAAAGCCAGCTTTGAAGTTTGTCAGTTTATTATAGATTCATGTTGTTTTTCTTTTGAATATGGAGATCCGATCAGGGCAGGAGCTACTCTAGTATAATTAGTGCAAGCTTTGTTGTAGCAGTCTGTCAGAATATTTAATATATTTTTGCTTTATGCGTTGGTTTTAGTTTTTGAGACCGTAAAGTTGAGGAGTGTCCAAGTCACACATCCACTTTTTTCTATACAGCCCTTAGAGCAAATGTTGAGACATTGCTGGGGTACAATATGGTGTAATGAAAATGTGATGATGTATTCAAAGAGATTAAATCCAGATCCAAATGCAAATATTCACAAATACTGTATATTTCTGTTAAGAAGACATTTTCTGTGACATACGGTAGATTAGGAAGCAAATGGAGAATGTTTCTACTGCTTACAATTGACTATGATTCACTTGCAGGTGAAAACATAACAAAATGCGTTCTGGACAGATACAGGTTGCAAACCCCAAACTGCATCACAGCCTTTACAGCCTGACAGACAGCTCAGACCCTGAACAAGAGGGTGACGTAGCAGATGGACCGCGATGCCTTACCCCACTGCAGAAGCTCACATCAGACATGCACAAGGATGACAGAATAATCAAGGAACTGGTCATCGGCCGCAGGGTGGGCTTCTACAAGGTTAGGGGGGAGATTGGCCATGGGACTTTCTCCCGAGTCAAACTGGCTTTTCACGCTCTGACAAAAGGTACCCTTATCACTTATACAATATTGTAAGTTTATGATTCACTGTATACATCTAGATGTGTGGCATCATATTGTTGTATTGGGTTGATTGTTCGTTGAATGTTTTAACTCTAGCTCGACACAACTGGCTTTGGATCATGGATGCGTTCCATTCAGTTGCTCAAATATTTTTGGATGCCCTAACATTTAGTGAGATGGCAAAAGATGACACGCTGTGGCGACCCCTAACGGGACAAGCCGAAAGGAAAAGAAGAAGAAGCAGTGTCAATAGAAAGTTTCAAAAATATTATTTGGACATTTTTTTCAAATAACATTTTTAAACAAATAATACATTTCGTTAAATTTTTAATTTTGCAAAATGCAGTATTCTAGGTGGCAGCGTGGTAACTGAACTGCTAGCACATGAACATTTCGAGTTTATGGAATTTGCATGTGTCACTGATAGTGTAGTGGTACTCACACTTGACTTTGGTGCAGGCAGCGTAAGATTGATTCCTGCTCAGTGATGGTGTTAATTTGTGCCCTCCAACTGACTGGCGACCAGTTCAGGGTCTGCCTTTTGCCCGAAGTTGACTGGGATAGGCTCCAGCGCTTCGGCGACCCTTGAGGATAAACGGCTTAGAAAATGGAATGGAATGGGAATTTGCACCTTTGCCCTGAACTTGCATAAGGGTTCTCAGGCTATATTACATCTTGTTCCGACATTGGAAACACATGCATGTTACATTAAATTCAGGTCTAAATGTGAGTGTGAATATCTGTCTATATGTGACCTGTCCATGGTGTACCTTTCCTCTCAACTGAAGTCACCTGGCATAGGCTCCACCTCATCCACAACCCTTACGAAGATATGCGATATCAAAAAATACATGGATGCACATTAATCTTGCTGAAATAAATGTTCAGTCAATCAATAATCTGTTCATTACTACTAGCTGTCACTATTCACTATAATCTGCCAACACACTTTGGTTGTCCTACCAGAATTGCTATTCATTTCATCAATCACCCAACTATGACAAATTTAAATTTGTTTCTGATTTGTCACATATAAAACTACAATTATTTTTGTACAACTGTGCTCTTGTGAGTGCATTATGAATTCGGAATGAATGAATCATGAATTATCTTGGCAGCCAGTGTTTTTGAAGTCCTATCATTTGTTCTCATAGATAAAGTGGCCCTTAAAATCTTGGACAAGACAAGATTTGACAATCAGGCTCAGCGGCTTCTCTCCAGGGAAGTCAGCAGCATGAACTCCATGCACCACCCTAACGTCATCCGTCTCTATGAAGTGGTGGAGACGCCAAGTCGCCTCTACCTGGTGCTGGAGTACGCCGGTGGAGGAGACCTTCACAACAAGATCTGCAATGAGGGAAAACTTGCTGACAACACAAGCAAGATCATATTCTCACAGATCCTCTCTGCCATTAAATATTTGGTGAGTCAATGCAGTGAGCAACTACGCTATTCACAAAAAGTTCGGGATATGTTCACCTGTCAACTAAAATTTCAGGAAAAACCTAAAATGCACCATAACCTACAGGTAATAGGACCTAAATATTTGTGTGCACATGTCCAGCTGTTCAATATTTCCATACATTTTGCTATACTTGCTGTTCTCGCAGTTATATTACACATTGTTGAAAGTTGCCCTCATTCTCTTTTCTATAGATTCTGCATTACCTATTTTGTCAGCCACTGCTTGTACAGACTAATTTCATTTTTACTGTAAAATGTTTTGCAAATATAGCTTGAGTCACTGTCACTCGGTACTTGATATGAAACTATGGTATGACATTTAGGACAATTAAGGTCCTGCTGTATCCCCCCAAGAATGATGCAACCAAATTATGTGCGAGTTTGACCAAGTGAGAAAGTTGGTTGCATCTCTATATCATAGCCCTGACATGTCAAAATAATATTTGCAATAATAAGAAATTAATGCAGATTTACTGATTTACTTTGCAGCACAATTGTAACATCATCCACCGGGACCTGAAGGCAGAGAATGTTCTTTTCACCGGCAGCGGCTGTGTCAAGGTGGCAGACTTTGGATTCAGCACGCAGATTTCCAACCGCAATGACACACTCGACACCTTCTGCGGCTCACCTCCATATGCCGCCCCGGAGCTCTTCAGGGATGAGTGCTATCTGGGTCCTCCGGTGGATGTGTGGGCAATGGGGGTCCTCCTTTTTTTCATGGTGACCGGCACCATGCCGTTCCGCGCTGAAACCATGGGAAAGCTGAGGCGCTGTGTCATCCAGGGTGCATACAGTATACCCCCGTGGGTTCCTGGTCCCTGTCAGAGACTCATCAGGGGCATCTTAAAGGCAGATCCCATTGAGCGCTGTGCTGTTGACCAGATGCTGGGTTGTGATTGGCTTTTACCCGTGGAATTCCCTTGGTCGTTGGCATCTCCCGAACCAGCGAGCCCTCTGCAAGGCCTGTTGGATTCTGAAAGTAGGGACCTGGAGGAGGAGGAGGAAGAGATGGAGGAGGTCCAGTGCTCACTGGAGAAGCTTGGGTTCACCTCAACACACTTACAGAACAATCGACTAAATGACAGCCGCAGCCCTGTCACAGGTGTCTATCGAATCCTGCTGCACCGAGCGCAGAGAAGGAGGGGATGCGACAGCCTGCCGGTGGTCCGAGGGATGGTGAGGGACCCCAAGCGGGAGGGACTTAGAGCATACAGGGGCCTAAGGCACACGTCCAAACTCTGTGTGCTTTCATAATATGGTTTTTGGGTCGGCTTAAATTAATGTTTTTATTATTCAGCTTTTGCATTTTCATTTATTCATTTATCTTGAATTACCCACCAATCACTAGAACAAGGAAACAAAAATCAGTTTTCAAGACCCAAGATGCCTTTGCAATACATGCCAGCTCAAGCCTTCTGGAAGTTGCAATGTTCTTTACTTTTTTGATTCAATTCAATTGGCGTTAAATCAAACTAAGTTTATTTTCATAGAACAACGCCAGTAGTATGCAGCTCTACTGAAAGTTGAAACAGTGAAAGTACTCAATGTGCACTTAAACCGGACCTTTTAACTCTTTGAGTTTGTTTACTGTATTAGTTGAATTAATGGAGCATGATCAGCCATGCTCAGTCAATGCATGATTCGTATAACAATTATTAATATTTGTATGCAACATCAGGAGTAGTCAAGATTTTGGAGCTTCGTCTTGCACTGAAGATAATGGACAGCATCGGTATCTCTACAACTTTATTTTCTAGATCTAAAATAGTTTTCTGTTGCTTTGTTTATAATTTCATATATTTTAAATAAAATGCAAGGTCCAGGTTTTTCATTTGTGTGTGCGTGTGTGATGTTTGTTTCGACATGTTTTTAAAATTTTGTGAAATCACAACATAATTAATTTCGTCTGATTCACAATAAAACCATTTTGCTCAATTACAGAAATTTTACGGATAGTACACTAGGCCATTCAGATGATGAGCTGACCAAAGAATGTGAAAATATTTCTGTAAATCTGAAAACAAACAGGCTGCACTATGTACTTAAAAGACACACTCGGTAAGTGATGGGGCTGTTTACCAAAGTTTCCCCAAGTCTTCACGGGTAAACAATAGAAACGACAGCAGTTGTGGCAGGATAGCAGATTCTGCATGGTGGGACACCTCTTTTTTTCCACAACCGGCCCAAAGCAGTAGACCCAAACCCAACGTGTCCCTCTTAGGAGCCTCAGCTCCTCCTCTCTGAGCCATTGCCCGGCTGCCCCCCCCCCCCCCCCCCCTGGAGCAAGAGCAGATGGCGTGGCGTGGCTGCAGAGCCATCTGCGGGCCAGACAATAGGGGCTGTGTGTGGGCCGCTGGAGCCGACAGGCCAGGAGCTGCGCTATTGTATCTTTACAAATGCAGATTAGAAGAGGGGGAGTGAACAGACAACAGCCCCCCCCCCCCCCCCCCACCTACCCCCAGGCAAATTTGTGGAGTTGGAAACTTTTGTTTGCCGTTCACCTCACCTCGATCAGCCCTGCATGTATTCAAATAACAGTATTTGCAAGATAAGGCGAAAACACAATAACAATGAAGATTTCTGTTGATTTTTTTTTTATTCTTTTCCACTTATGATATTCCAACAATATCAGATTTATTTTAAAAACATTTTTTCCAAGAATTAGATGTACAATACTTTCATATTTAGCATTAATTTAATTGAGCCGGATTCCAAAGTGAAACCTTTAGAGAACAGGCATGTTTGTTTAAAAATGAATATTTATCTTTTCTTTTGTTGTCGTTGTTAAACTTCTAAAGTGAAACCTTTAGAGAATTAAGACACTTCTGGAAAGTGGGAAAGATTTTCGCTGAGGTCAAGTGTTGTGACGTCACTCAGCCAAGAGGTCCTCTGTCCAAAGTCTCTTCTTCAGAAGTCCTCTTCCTTAGCACCGCTTCTTCTCCTGCTGCGCATGCTTCAACGAGCAACATGTGCACGAGCCATGAGAGCGCAGCTCACGCACGTCGCTTCTCCTTCCTCTCCAAACCTCATCCGCACAAAGAATGAGGGTCGATGATGCGTCGCTCTTAAGGCATACCTGACCTCATTCACATAAAGAATGAAAGTCATCTTGGCATGGGCCGGGCCAAGAGGCGACGGTTCCATGGGGGCCCCTGTGGTGCCGTGCTGTGCACGCGGTGCTGCCCGGATTGGGAATCCTCCTCGGGAGTATCCAAGGATGAGCAGAGACAGCCTCACCCTGTCCGTCAGGATGAGGGTTTCCAACATGAGAAGGTTCACCGAGATCCCCCATCAGCGCGCGGGTAGGCTGATCTCGGGAACCCAGTCATTCAGAAGCCGTCTCTCCTCGCAGAAATGGTGCAGCTTCTCCAGGGAAGGGTCCTCCCAAGACCCGTCAGTTGGGTTCTGTTCCAGCAGAGATGACCAGATGGAATTTAGTCACGTCCGCGGTCCACTCTCCCGTTTCACACAAATTTATTGGCCAGAATGCCACAGGGAGATGAGCTGTACTCTACGTACCGTGATGAGGACACAGTGGGCATCTTCCAGATGCTCCGACTTGTCAGCGACAATCTCAGCCAGACGCTGCATGTCGCTCACTCTGACGATACTGATGTCGTTGTCGAAGCAGAAGGACTGGATAAGCGTGAAGTGGATCTGCAGAGCCACATCCCACTCGAAATTCTCGTCTACGGCCAGCACGCAGAAAGACACACTGTCTGGATCACTGGGAAAACACACACAGGGAGAAAAAAAGTTCAGTTAGCTATCAGTGACATAAATTTGCAAAAGCTCAGTTCTCTTCAATCCAGTACTTACAGGTTCATAACTTTTGCGCACTCGTAGACTCCCACGGTGAGCGAGTCGTTGCCCATGGCGGCCACAAGCACCTCTTCCAGTGCTTGGCTGGTGCACTCGGCTCGTTCGCCGGATTTCTGGCTCAGAACTTCCTCAAGAGTCATGTTGATGAGAAGAGTCCTCAAAAGCAAAGGAAGCTCGGAAAGGCTGTACGGTAGATCCGCAGAAGCAGTGGGCTGCTCTCTCGGCGGAGGCTTCCCTCTTTTATGCAGAGCAGCTCGTGCGGGGCTGTCACTGAGCTGCTCTCCGATTGGCTGCAGCCGCGTCATGTATTGGTATGATAATGCTATTGTCACTCTTCTGGCTCGTGGCAGATTGATGGAGGTCATAGAGCCACGACCCCCCCCCCCCCCAATTTGGCATCCAGCGGCCTAAAAATAGTCTTATTTACGCACACAACAAAAGCGTGGTGCTTCTTTTTATCAGGTTGCGAAAGACAAAACTGGTGAACGGCAGCATGTGGAAGTTATACCCACTTGCTTAACTTATAGCGACAGACAGCGATGTTGCTGTCATTCGTCAACCCTGCCTAAAACGCGCAAATGAAACTTGATGTGTTTGTGTCACTTTTAAGGTTTGTTTTGATATTAGTACTAGCATATAGAGAAAGTGTGGAACCCCCCGCCCCCGCCCCTCCTCTCCGACCCTCAGCAGTCCACGCAGAGAAAGGGCAGGTGGACGATGCCATCTGTGTGCTGGGGGGCGGCCTCCCCATAAAACAGTCCCATTGTGTTGCGCAGAAGCCTTCTATTATCACAGCTCCTATACAAATGGAAATGAGCAGCGCGTGCCAGAACCTTGTGCGTGCTGCTGCGGGGGGAGGTGAGGGAGTCACGCACACCACGTGATCATCAGCTGTCCACGAACGTCCTTGTCTGCTTTTTATTTAATTACTCTGGTAGCGACCCCAAGGACTTGAACTCTTAATGCAACTTTTCTGCATTTTGGACATGTGCGACCCAACGTTTTTTTTTTTTTTTTTTGCATACTTATTGATTAAAAATTTGTAGTTCAATTCACGTTGTTCGCACAGTATATCATTAACTCCTCCAAGGTGACTTTTGATTTGTTGCTGCATTTATCGTAATTTTACTTTTTTAAAATCATGTGTGCATAATAATAGTTGAGTCGTCGGGCGCGTTGCTGCTGCTGATTGATTCCCTCGATTGTTCAACTGAAGGCAAAACGGCAGATGGAGAAGTGTCGCCATGAGCCCCCCCTACACCCCCCGCCTCTTTCTTCAAGCCAGGTCAACCCGACCGATCTTTTGTCCCGAAATGCGTGAGGTGCCCTGTCTGAGTTTTGATTCAATTTGAATGACCCCCCCCCCCCCCCACAAAAAAAAAAATAGACTTTCCCCTTAAATGTGTTATCTCATGGACATGATAAAATCACTTGCAGTGTGTGCTGCAAACATACGAAAAGAATGCTGAGTGGGTTTTGTGCGACCACAAACCCTTGTCGGGTCATCATTTCACCATCAACACCAGCAACAACAATAACAAAAAGTGTTTATTCGCAAACTTGCAACTTTCAGTTTTTGCGGGTGCAGATTGGATTATTTACCAGGTGACAGAGGCTCTGTCACACATGGATCTGTTTGAAACTGAGGATTCCTACACTGGCGTGGCTACGAGGCAGGCGCGTGCAAATCGATGCGATCCTTTGTAGCTGTAAAATCTGCCTCACGGAGGCCTCCCTGGCAGGTGTTAGTTGGGGATCTGTTAGCTGCTGATCCGTGCTGGGACAACCAAAACACACACACACACACACACACACACACACACAACACACACACACACACACACACACACACACACCACCACCACCACTGGAGAGTGTCGAAAAGTTTTTGAGGAGGTTGCACACATTAAAAAAAAATGGCAAATGACGCTAAACATTTACGTATCTGTTGTTGTGGTTTCACACATTGTGGTGAATGCATGAACAAATGCAAAAGTGGCTCGTGTGCGGCCTTGCCTGAGCGCAGCAGGTGTTGGCCGACTTCCTTTGTCCAACCCGCCGCCCCACCTTCCCCTGGGGGACAGATGGCGCCCCTCGGTCGTCATGGAGATGGATGCAGACAGAAGAGATAAGACTCGGATGTATAGCTCCAGATGCCACGCGCCTCCAGTCAAGTCTCTCTTTACGTATGCAAACTAGTGGCGCGTGTCGTTGCATGTAACTTTTTGCAAAAGTCTGACTCAGACTCGACGTGCCTTTTAATTCATGACGCATCCAGAAGATGCAATTATGTTCCCTAAAATAGCATGCCAGAGCAGACCAAGTCGTTTTTGTTTCGTTTATGATTTTATAGAACAACTGCAACATATATTGACATTGTATTGAGTCTTTGTCAAGCACAAACAGTTACCATTAAAAATGAAAAATGTTGCAAGAGTGTACACTGTATTTTTCCACAACTTCTCCTTTTTTCACATTATCCATCTTTGGTGTAAACCAATTACAAATCTGCTATTAACAGTTTTTTTGAATTAACTATTATCACAATTATAATTGCTTTGACAAACAGATACATAAAAAGTTATACATCAAGTTTTCTCCCACTGTATGACAGTTCATTGTGGTAAAATGTTCCTAAAACGTCCATGTAGGCTACAATCAATAACAGTTTAGTATGACCCAATAATTGATCATTTCTAGTTACATATTTCTCTTGGAACTAGGTTCCTGAGCAGATCGACAAAATGTATTTTATACAATGGTATGGAATCAAACTAATTCAAATACTGTCATTCTGAATTGTCCAGAATTACGTTCAAATCGCAATCTAAACATGTTGGTTTTAATTAGAACTTTGACAGAAGTGTGTTTCTCTTGTGTGGTTTCATTATCCCAAATAATCCAAAGGTCAGAAAGTCTCTACATCTGATCCTCCCTTTCAAAGGATGACTTTGGAAGACTTCTAAAGGCACGCGTCCCTGTGGGCAGGCACAGGGCAGCAGGCCTGTCGTATCCATTGTACCCTGAAAGAGCCAATCAGACAGCAGGCGTGTGCCGGCACGATAGTATAAAAGATGGGGGAGTCAAACAGCTCACCATCAACTGAACTGTAAGATATAACCTCACCATGTGGTCTCCTGGAAAATCCCTGAAGGAAGCTTTGCTCAGTGCGCAGAGCGAGGATCGTCTCACAGTTGGAGTCTACGAGAGTGCCAAAATCATGACCGAGTAAGTAAAAATAAGTCTTAATGTGTCTTTGCACATCCAAGCAAATCAGTTGCAGCAGCCAACCAGGCAGTTTCTCCGTGTTTTCCCAGAGATCCAGACAGTGCGTCTTTCTGCGTGCTGGCCGTGGGCGAGGATTTCGAGTGCGATGTGGGTCTGCAGATCCACTTCACGCTCATCCAGTCCTTCTGCTTCGACAACGACATCAATATCGTCAGAGTGAGCGACATGCAGCATCTGGCTGAGATTGTTGTTGACAAGTCGGAGCATCTGGAAGATGCCCACTGTGTCCTCATCACGGTACGTAGGGTACAGCTCATCTACCTCTGGGATTCTGACCAATAAATTTGTGTGAAACAGGAGAGTGGACCGTGTATATGTCTAAATTCCATCTGGTCTCGCTGCTGGAACAGAACCCATCTGACGGGGCTTGGGAGGACCCTTCTCTGGAGAAGCTGCACCATTTCTGCGAGGAGAGACGGCTTCTGAACGACTGGGTTCCCAACATTAGTCTCCCCGGGCGCTGATGCGGGATCTTGATGAAGCTTCTTATATTCGAAACCCTCATTCTGACAGACAGGGTGAGGCTGTCTCTGCTCATCCTTGGATACTCCTGAGGAGAATTCCCAATCCGGGCAGCACGGCTCCAGCCCCAGGGGCCCCTGTGGAACCGTCGCCTCTTGGTCCGGCCCATGCCAAGATGACTTTCATTCTTTATGTGAATGAGGTCAGGTATGCCTCAAGAGCGACGCATCATCGACCCTCATTCTCTGTGCGGATGAGGTTTGGAGAGGAAGGAGAAGCAACATGCGTGAGCTGCGCTCTCACAGCTCATGCACACGTCGCTCGTTGAAGCATGCGCAGCAGGAGAAGAAGCGGTGCTAAGGAAGAGGACTTCTGAAGAAGAGACTTTGGACAGAGGACCTCTTGGCTGAGTGATGTCACAATGCTTGACCTCAGCGAAAATCTTTCCCACTTTCCAGAAGTGTCTTAATTCTCTAAAGGTTTCATTTTAGAATCCGACCGAATAAGAAAAAAACAGAGAAAAAAAAGTCAACGTCACAATATAAGCTTTTAAGTAGATTAACTCATATTGACTGGAAAAGGTCAAGTTAAACTGCAAACGTGTTTAAAAAGAACAATGAAATACAAAAAGCTTGAAAAAAGGGCCATTTTAGAAATGTATCAGGAATTGTTATTTGTAAAAAAAATAAAATATTTGACTTCATCATATCTCTCGTTTTTTTTTTCTGACTCTGTGGCCAATGGACCATTTTTGAATATGTAATGCAAATACTTATGTTCCTGTCGGACCCGTTTGCCACATTGAGCTTCCTTCCTTTGAAGTGTCTGTTTGTGGTTTGTTTTGCTCAAGATTAAAAGCACTTTGCTGCAAAATTAATTGATTTGACTCACAAAAATGTCAATAAACATTACAGTGAAATATCCCCAAAGTCAGGATATTTATGACATTGAAAACAATAAATTCATAAAATGATCAATAAATAATATTAAGCAACAGATTAATCACATAGGGTTTATATCTCAAATCATATTGTTGAGCCTATTTTATGATTGCAAGTGATGACCAAGTGATGACCAAACTTTCTCCTTCTGGTTCAGGTCCTGAATGGAGAAGCACCACCACACCATCAGACTACCACGACCATGTTTCACTGACCACTACAGGCGTAATCATACAGGATTTTACACCCATGCAGCTGTTCTATTTTGGTCCCTTTTTTTTGTTTTTTCAGTGACATTGTGAATTTCTTCATCTAAGGTGATACTCAATTCATTTTTAGTGTAAAATATGAAACCACAAAACCTGATGTCACATTTCTGTTGGGCCACTTTTAAATTACTGTGCACTCACTGCAGTAGTCTCACTACTCTGCACTATTTGCTTATCTGTTGTTGGACAATTCTGGCCACTTATGTAATTGAATAGCATCTGCACCATTTGTACAATTGACATTGTCCCAGATTATTGCACTACAAGTCCCTTTGATCTGCATACATTTCTTGAAGTCTTGGAGCCCTTGCACAGTGGCCACTGCACTGGACTATTGTTCTATTAGTAATTTCAAACTGTTCTAATTGCTAGAGGACTCTGCATCTTTTTGCAGAATTGTGAAAAAATAAATGGATAAAATAAAAGAAATGTGCTGGCATAACCACATTACTGAAAACCTTTTATTGCAATGACTTTTTCAGTACTCAAACGGCTCCAATATCCGAGACAAATTCTGAGTGTGTTTTTTACCTACTTTGCAAACAAAGGTAATTCAGATTCTGGTCAACATTGGAATACACCATTGCCATCTTAATCAGTCAACGTTTCTATGTCATAATTCAGTTAAAAATCAACCCAATTATGCAGATCTTAATTGACATGGCTAAGAATAATCAAAATGCGCAATCTTCATTTGAACATATGCTACAAAAAGATAGACTTTTACAAGTCAGTCCTTTCCCACATGTCTTCCAGTCCCTAATGGACCTTGCCAATGGCAATCTTAAACTCCGCCCCCTCAGCCATGTCCCACATGCTTCCAAAACGGCAATTGAACAGAACACGTTTGAAGTCGATTCTCTATTGCGTATTCCAGATAATATTGAGGTATATTTTTTCTCAAATGCGTCAGACTTGTCAAAGAGAGTTCGACAGAGAGGTCTCAACTATTTCACACAAGGATATGTACACGGAATTAAGATTTTGGACGGAGCAGGACGAAATGTCAGAGTTACAGCGAAATGTTGGTGATCGATGCAAAAAAGTTTGATGCCTCACAAACTTCATATTGAAACCCAACAGGATAAAATAGTGGAATCGTACTGAGCATGTAAAGCAGGGTGAGTACTTTTTACTTGGAAAGATCACAAGTAATATAATTGTAGTCTTTATAAGTGAATGGGTGTATTCATTTGACTTGGCTCGTAATCGAACCCAGTGCTCTTAAAAGTCTGATGTGATATAAATAGGCAAATACTGTAGACATTTCTCTTGCATGACATCGAGCATTTACGTATCACTAACCCGACTCTTCAGCATAAAACATGACACACTTCATTCAGCAGGTCAGTGATACACTAACAAAGTGAAAGTTTTTCTCCTGCATTGTATAATGCACTGATAATAATTCAATCAAACTCAGAGAAGATACTTCTCCGTCACTTACCTTCAAACATACAGCCTTGTGGTTGTAGATACTGTCCACATTCAGTTGTTCGTGCGATCTTCCGCGAGCCTTAATCCACCGTTAACTGTGTTTTAGGCTTTGAAAATTACCCTTGTCACCTGGCAGGATATCTTTCATCAGAATTGCATGTTTCTCAAGTGCATCTGAGGACCATTTTCTTCGTAACATTAACTTTTTTAAGCACAAGCTACTGACAACCAGCATTGCTTGTGGGACAACATGGCGATAGGGGCGTGTCAGCCAGGGGTTAAGACAATGTGGCTATCTGATTGGCTATGATTGTATGAGTGATTGACAGGTCGGAAAGGTCCATTGCCCTTAAAGCACACCCCACGAGATAAAGTAGTAGAAATTAGGAAATTAGCTTGAGACACATCTGATTCCAAATATATATGGTGACATGTATAAAAATCATATTTCCAAGGCAACAGTGGAACAAAATAGTGAGGTGGGAATGTACAGTGCATTCTGGAATTTGTGCTATGAGAGTGTATTGTACTAATGGCAGGGATTTAAATCCCAGCACTGCCTTAGTGGAGTTGTACCTTCTTGTGTTTTCTACAGGTACTCTGGTTTCCTCTCACCTTCCAAAAACATGCTTGGTAAGTTGATTGAATACTCGGACTTGCCCGTAGGTGTGAATGCATGCGCAAACAGGTTTGATTGTATGTGCCCTGTGATTGGCTGGTGTTCAGTTCAGGGTGTACCCTGCCCCTTGCCCATAGATAGCTAGGATAGATTCCAGCATGCCTGCAACCCTAGTGAGGATAAACATTATGGAAAACAGACGGATGGATAGTATCAATAAAATCTGAAAAAGAATGTTAAAGGCAGAATATTTTTTTTTGTAACAAATGTCCTTTGAGGGGCATGGTGGCTAAGCTGGAAAGCATTGGCCTCACAGTTTTGAGGTCCTGAGTTTAACCCCAGACCCGCCTGTGTGGAGTTTGCATGTTCTCCCTGCGCCTGCGTGGGTTTACTCTGGGCACTCCAGTTTCCTCCCACATCCCAAAAACATGCATTAATTGAAGATGCTAAATTGCCCCTAGGTGTGGTTGTGTGACTCTTTGTCTCTGTGCCCTGTCCGTTGACAGCTGGGATAGGCTCCACAACTCCCCGCGACCCTTGTGAGGATAAGCGGCTGAGAACATTGATGATGGAAATGTGCTTTACTTGTTTACCTAATTTTACAAGAGTTCAATCTTAATGATTTTCCTGCTGAAAAACACACACACACACACACCACACACACACACACACACACCACACACACACACACACACACGTTGTATATACAGTGCCTTGTGAAAGTATTGAGCCTGCTTGAAGTTTAACCTTTTGACACATTTCAGGCTTCAAATGAAGATATATATATATTTTTGTCAAGAATCAACAAGTGGAACACAATCATGAAGTGGAATGACATTTTTTGGATATTTTAAACTTTTTTAACAAATAAAAACCTGAAAAGTGGGGAGTGCAATATTATTTGGCGCCCTTGCATTAATACTTTGTAGCGCCACCTTTTGCTGCAATTACAGCAGCAAGTCACTTGAGGTATGTCTCTATCAGTTTTGCACATCGAGAGACTGATATTCTTGCCCATTCTTCCTTGCAAAACATTCGAGCTTAGTGACGTTGGATGGAGAGCGTTTGTGAACAGCAATCTTCAGCTCTGCCTGCAGATACTCAATTGGTTTCAGGTCTGGACTTTGACTTGGCCATTCTAACACCTAGATACGTTTGTGAACCATTCAATTGTAGATTTGGCTTTATGTTTTGGATCATTGGCCTGTTGGAAGATTTATCTCTGTCCCAGTCTCTTCTTTTTCAGATTCCAACAGGTTTTCTTCCAGAATGGTCCTGTATTTGTCTCCATCCATCTTCCCATCAATTTGAACTATCTTCCCCCGTCCCTTCTGAAGAAAAGCAGGTCCAAACCATGAGGCTGCCACCATCGTGTTTGACAGTGGGGATGGTGTGTTCAGGGTGATGAGCTGTGTTGCTTTTACGCCGAACATATCGTTTTGCATTGTGGCAAAAAAGTTTGATTTTGGTTTCATCTGATCAGAGCACCTTCTTCCACATGTTTGGTGTGTCTCCCAAACTTGTAGCTTGTAGCAAACTTTAAATGAAACTTTTTATGGATATCTTTGAGAAAAGGCTTTCTTCTTGTCACTCTTCCATAAAGGTCAGATTTTTGCAGTGTACGACTGATTGTTGTCCAATGGACAGACTCCCCCACCTTAGCTGTAGATCTCTGCAGTTCATTCAGAGTGATCATGGCCCTCTTGGTTGCATCTCTAGTCAGGCTTCTCCTTGTTCAAGGTGAAACTTTAGAGGGACGGCCAGGTCTTGGTAGATTTGCAGTGGTCTGATACTCCTTCCATTTCAACATGATTGCTTGCACAGTGCTCCTTGAGATGTTTAAAGCTTGGGAAATGTTTTTGTATCCAAATCCGGTTTTAAACTTTTCCACAAAAGTATATCGGACCTGCCTGGTGTGTTCCTTGGTCTTCATGATGCTCTCTGCTCTTGAAACAGAACCCTGAGACCGTCACAGAGCAGGTGCAATTATACGGAGACTTGATTACACACAGGTGGATTCTATTTATCATCATCAGTCAACATTGGATCATTCAGAGATCCTCATTGAACTTCTGGAGTGGGTTTGCTGCGCTGAAAGTGAAGGGGCCAAAAATTACTGCACGCCCCACTTTTCAGTTTTTTATTTGTTGAAAAAGTATAAAATATCCAATAAATTTTGTTCCACTTCACAATTGTGTCCCACTTGTTGTTGATTCTTGACAAAAAAAATCATTTTATATCTTTATGTTTGAAGCGTGAAATGTGACTAAAGGTTGAAAAGTTCAAGGGGGTCAAATAATTTCACAAGAGGTACAGCTTCATCATTTCAAATCTTGATCCTCTTCTCATTATAAAATCCAATAAATTCCACCCAACTAAGAGGTACAGGATAATGAATGTGAAATTTGGGACTTGGCACGCGGATTTTCTTCTCTTGTGTTTTTGCGATTCAGCCAATGTTCGTAGTCTTTTGTCACTTTGAATTCACACTCTCAAGTCAAAGTGACCGGCAAGTATTGTGTAACGATTGCAGAGTCAACAGTTGCTGTAGCCTCCACGCCCAACAGTCACACACAAAGCGGGACCAGCTGAAACGCAATCAGCACTTTAAATCTCCCTGGCAACCCACCCACCACTTACTCCACCTGCTTTTCATTTGAATTAGCGTAAGAAAAAGAGGGTGAAGGGTAACAACGGCAGGGGCTTCTCCATATCACTGATAGGTCATGTGATGGGAAAATAAAAAAACAAAAATACAGGCAACCCCCACGTTTATTGCAGGTTCTACAGGTAAAAAGTTGCATTATAGGAAGAGCTGATCATTTTCCTTCTATAGTTGTTCTCTTACCAAATGATTTCAACACATTTAAATGACTTAAAAGGTACATTTAAAATATATCTTACTGGCTGTTCTCAAACTCATTCATACAGTTCTCCAAATAAGAGGTAGAGAATACTTGCTTCAAGCTTTTTATTATTCACTCTCAGTAGAAGTTCACTGTAAATCTATTAAACAACAATATGTATTTAAACAGCAAAATATTCAACCAATCCATATAATTTGTGTAACCAAAGTCCTTTTTAGCTTAATGCTTATATACAATGGAAAGAGCCATAGATGGGCCAGTGTAAATTAGCATAGACTAATTATAAACTGGTGGCATGGTGGATCAGCTGGTAAAGCATTGGCCTCACAGTTCTGAGGTCCAGGGTTCAATCCTGGACCCGCCTGTGTGGAGTTTGCATGTTCTGGTGGGATAGGCTCCAGCATTCCCTGCGACCATTGTGAGGATAAGTGGCACAGAAAATGGATGGATGGATGTACTTATCGATGCGTAAGTGAAATATGAAGGTGATATGATTGATCGCACTGTGTATTTTAACGGTCACAAAAATGTTGGTCGCATTGCACAATCGGTAAAATTTCCAGATTTTTTGGTTTGTATGGAATTATAATGAAAATCAGTGCAAATGGCAATGTTTTAGACCAGATATCATTACTGAAATTTCATGAAAATCCGTTGAGAAACAAAAAAGTTATGACATTTTGAAGATCCTAATGAACCGGGAAGGTAACAACTTTTTCTTATCTTTTGTTTTAAATTGCCCCCTCCATGTGATTGTGGGTGCGGCTGTTTGTCTCGATGTGCCCTGCGACTGGCTGGCCACCTCTACAGGGTGTACCCCGCCTCCTGCCCGTTGATACTTGGGATAGGCTCCAGCACTCCCCGTGACCCTTGTGAGGATAAGCGGCTAAGAAAATGGATGAATGGGTATATAATTATAAATTTTAAAACAACTACTAGTTTAACGCATGGAGCAGCAACACATGCAGGCAGCGCACACAATAATATTCACCGGCATGCATTTTTCTGCTCAGCGGAAACATTGACTATTTCTGGATCTCAGTTGATTCCTTCCCAGTGTGGCACAATGTGGTACTACACTGAAAATGCGCAACTTTTAATCTTGTCTATATATCGTAAAATAATGATAATAATATAAAACGATTGCTGTAAATTGCCATTATTGTGGGAAGGGGGTATGATGAATATATTGGAGAAACACTGTACTGGGTTGAAAGTCCAGTTTTTGCCTCTCATAGTAAAAACTGTCAAAACATTTGCTAAAACAGATGCTTGTGTAATTTCTCACTGAGCAACCTTGTCTGCCCTCTTCCTCATCCTAAGCTGTTAAAGTCTGGTGCTGCAGCCACATGGTGCTTCTCAAGTGTCCCTTCAGTGCGAAAGTTACCCTCCTCCAAAATCTTTTCTGAATGCAGAGAGCTGCGGCAGATGGTCCTGATGGACTGCATTTAATTTGTGTGTGTGTGTGCGTTTGTGCGCGCTCGTGTGTGTGTTTGTGATTTCGAATTAATGAATGTCGTTAGTCAATGATGGATTTGATTACTAAAGAAAGTATATTCAATGTGCAAATTCCAGCCACTACCAGTTAGACAGCATACACATGCAGCCAAAGTTAGTTCAAGTTAGAATGTATATGACTTACAGTACAATTTATATTATGGACAATTTATACTGTTTAAAAAAAATTGTGAATGAGAGATATTTGTAAAGATGTCATAGTCGGGCTATACCCTGTCTGGTAGCTATACTAATGTTATGCTCCATTGTTACCATCACATGTACACGTATGCACAGCTGTTGCAAAAATATTGGTACGCCCCTTGATTCAGTACTGGAGGGTTGGAGCCCTTAAGGGTTTCAGACAATCGCAGCAGCAGTAGTACTGCACGTACGCTAATAACAGCAAGGAATAAAACTGCTTGAGGTGTCATGGCTCGCCGGTCCCTGTCCTGGCCGTACTGGTCTCCGATGTGGCACGCACCTGCCGCAATCAGTGGGGGCGCACACCTGCGCCTCGTCTCTAGTAATCCCGTCCCAGTTATATAGAACCACACGTACGGTCTGGCCTTTGCCAGATCGTTGATTTATTTATCGTTCCGGCACTCTCGTAATCCCGTTCCTGATCTCCTGTCTACCGACCCCTGCCTGCCCACTGACTTGCCTCCTACGCCTGACGTCCTTGTAACTGCTGCTGCCGCTGACTGCCTGTCGGATCCCCGACACTGGACTGAATAAATATGTTTCCACAGTTCGTCTCTAGGTCTCCCGAGTCACGCATTTGGGTCCAACCCCGTGTTCTGGCCATGACAGAACAATCTGGCCAATACATGGACCCAGCCGACTCAGCTGCGATCCGCCAGTCCCTGCAGACCCAAGGCAGACGTATCGCCGAGCAGGAAGCCACTATCCAGGTAACTCATCACCGGGTTACAGGAGATATGTGCTCGGCTGGACTTGTGTTTCACGTCTATGTCCAGTGCTGCTGACGCCGACAGCCACTGCCTCCCCGAGCCCAAGTCCATCCACACCTGCGCCCAGCAGATCATGTCTATGCCACTCTCCCGACCCGAGCGCTTCTCCGGAGACACAGGTAATATTAAAGCCCTCCTCGCCCATTGTGATCCCCATTTTGAATTGCAGCCCTCCACCTTCCCCACTGACTGCTCCCGGATAGCCTTCGTGATATCCCACCTGACGAGGAGAGCAGAGGCCTCGGCCACAGCCGAATTGAGCCACGGTTACGATACCTGCCGCACTTGGTCCGCCTTTGTGTGTGCAATGACACAGGTGTTTCAATATGCATCTTCGGAACAGAGGGCGGCGGCTTCTTTGATCTCGCTCCGGCAGGGGCAACGCAGCGTTGTGGATTACTTCATCGAGTTCCGCATCCCAGTGGCGGAGAGCCGGTGGACGAGGGAGCACTCCTCGACGCATTCTTTCAGGGACTCTTGCCCCTTGACGCAGTGGAACTCCCCACAGACCCGGACTCACTCATGGCCCTTGCCCGGAGGGTCGACCAGAGGGTCACAATACAGAGGAGGGTTGACACGCTACAGGGGGATGCCTGGTGGAGCTCGTACCACAAACCACACACCAACCAGCTCAGGCTGTTGAGATGGAGCACATGCAAGTCAAGGGGGTCCACGGCTCCCTGGAGGAACGACAAGGACTCCGGCGAGAGGGTCACTGTTACTACTGTGGACGGCTGGACCACCTTGTGACTCGCTGCCCAATCAAACCCGTACGACCCGCACACACGACGTTCAGCCTGAATTACGCCTCGGGCGGCCCGACATGGTCTCTGCTTCAGGTGACTCTAAGCGCAGGAGAATGTTTATACATGGCTACAGCGTTAATTGACTCCGGGTCTGACGTAAATCTCCTGAACCCGTGATTGATTGACTTATTAGACTTAGAGACATTTAGAACGCAGCATATCCAACATGCTTATGCAGCCAGTGGCAAGTTTTTGTGCCGGATTACTCACCGCACTCAGACCTTAGACATGATGTTCTCAGATCCACACACTGAACACTTGAGTTTTCATGTTTTCGATTCACGGAGCAGTGACATCATCTTGGGGAGCCCCTGGCTCAAGCAACATGTGCTATGTGCTTCGCATCCCCTGATAAGGATGGTTTGCAAGGCGCTTCAGAACCTCCGGAGGAGTCGGATTTAACCTTGGTCCCTGACTTCTACTCTGATCTGAAGGAGGTGTTCTCTGAAGCAAGGGCAAAGTCCCTTCAGCAACACCGGTCGTATGACTATGCTATTAATTTACTGCCCCCATCAGGGAGACACTTCTCTCTTACAGGCCCAGAACACCAAGCCATGATTGACTATGTGGAGGTGTCGCTGCCAGAACGTCTCATCCGACCCTCGTCATGACACACCGGAGGGGGCTTTTTCTTCGTAAAGAAAAAGGAGAAATCCCTCTGTCCCTGCATTGACTACCAAGGGCTTAATGACATCACCATAAAAAAACAGGTACCCTCTTCTGTCTTCACAAGGTCACACTGCCGTGCTTTCAGTAGTAGATTGGTTCTCAAAGATGGTTCACTTTATCCCGCTCCCTAATCCCCTCCGTCAAGCAGACAGCCAAGCTCCTGCTGGACAAAGTGTTCCAGTACCACGGCTTGCCTACCAACGTGGTGTTGGACAGTGGACCCCAATAAATTTCCCGATTTTGGAGGGAGTTTTGCTTGCTGATAGGGGCCACGGCGAGTCTGTCCACGAGTTAGCACCCAGAGTCCAATGCCCATACCGAACAGGTCAATCAGGACATGGAAACCGGTCTCCATTGCCTGGCCTCCCGCGACCCCGCCTCATAGAGTCGGAAGCTCGGCCGCTTGAAATATTCCCATAACCGCACCGACAGGTATGTTGTCCTTCCATGTAGTGCATAGCTACCCTCCCTCTCTCTTCTTGTCTCTAGACACTGACTCACCGGTGCTGTCAGCGTTGGCCGTGGTAAGGCACTGTAAGCAGACCTGGGAGCGAGCCAGACAAATGCTCCAATGTATGGGCGCACCAACAAGGCCGCAGCGGACCCCAGGAGGTTGAGGGCACCGACCTATAAAGTTGAACAGCACGTCGGGCTGTTGGCAAGAGACCTCCCGCTACGGATGGAATCTTGCAAGCTGGCCCCCAGGTTTGTTGGTCTTTTCCTGTCACTAAGATGATCAACCCTGTTGCAGTATCTTTGAAACTCCTGAGATCAATGCGGGTAACCCTACCTTTCATGTCAGTCTGCTCAAGCCTGTTCGGTTGTCTCCGCTGGTCCCACCTGCCGAACCCCCGCCTCCCCCCACGCATGGTTGATGGGGCCCCGGTCTACGCTGTGTGCCGGCTCCTGTCGTCCTGCCATCGGGTAAGGGGTGTCCAATACCTGGTATACTGGGAGGGCTACAGTCCCGAAGAACGATCATGGATCACGTCCCGGTTCGTGGTCGATCCCTCCCTCATCAGAGACTTTCACGCCCGAGGCGGCTAGGCCATCCGGGGCCGGCCATTCAGGATGGCGGGGGGTACTGTCATGGCCCTGCCAACTGACCTGTCTCGTACGCCTGACTTTTTTGTTACTGCTGGTCCCGTTGAGTGCCTGCCTGATCCCTGACACTGGACTGAATAAATACATTTTCCCAAACTGCCTCAACGTCCCCCAAGTTGTGCATTTGGGTCCAACCCCGTGTTCTGGCCGTGACAGAGGTACACGGAGTAAAGGGAATAGCATTCTGTATGATACATTGCAGTTCTACACTAATGCAAAATACACAATAGTAAAAATACAGTGGTGCCTTGAGATGAGTTTAGTTTGTCCTCAGGTGACAAAAATCCTTCTCTCATTAATTTTTGTGGGCTGTTTTTGATACATTTTACATTAAAAAGACAAATTCAATAACAGTATAATGCATTGGTATGAATTTAACGTACTGTATTTAATGCACCATAATTTTTACCATACATAGCCCACGACTGCTTTTATTACAATTAATAAATCAACGAAATGTCTCTTCGCAGCCTAACGTATGTAAAACATGTATTTAGCGCTGCATGTCAACCATGTTTGTGGCGTTTGTGAGTGGTGGCTTGGTTTGTGCATGCAGATTTCAAGTGGTCATTTGTCTCGCCCTCTCATCAAAGTGTCAAATGGCTTCACAGGCTCACAGTTGATGAAGATCGGTGACAGCCTCGATTCGAAATCCCCCCACTGGGCAATACAAAACTCAAAACCCGATTGGGGGGAAAAAGAAGGAACTTCGACCAAAGGACCACAGAAGGAGGGATTACCCCTTCTAGGATGTATAAATTATGTGGTTTGGTTAAATACATGACACGGGATTCTCTCTCTCCCCTTTTTTTGTAATAACTGGGAGAGGCAATAAACAGCTTAAAGCAAGCACACTTGAACTTTGCTTTAAATGTTCGCTATCTGCCAAACTGCAGACAGCGCACCCAAAGAGGGCAGAATATACATCGATTAGAAAAAAAAAACATAAAAACCTTCAATTGTCCATCTGATATTTGTTTGCTACACAATGCAATAAAACAAACAGCAACAAGAAGCAACTACTCAAAATTTGAGACTCCTAAATTGTATGTCCAAGCGCCATTGTACAGTACATCCTCACATATTGACGGCTAAGTACTTTTTTTTGGGGGGGGGACCCCGAAATTGCTGAATGCTGAAAAAAGTCTAGCCCAGTTTCCATCCGCTGACAAATAGCAGGGGATCATTACATCAAAAATGTGTTTTTTATCTTATCCCTACATTTGCACCCATTGTGGGTGGGTCTGAAATGGTTAGATCTTCATTTTGTATAATGCTGCAACAAAATTATTTCATCATGTAGGACAAGATAAAACCTAAATTGTCCTATTTCAGACTCCTACAATTACGTTTTTGACGGTTTAGGTCCACAGCAGCTGGCAGAAGGCCCATTACCAAATCAGTTTTCCAGAATTGTTCTTTTAAGTAACGAATGATTTTCAAGACTAGATTTGCTATAAAATGACTTTTTGCGTTCACATGAGCTCATGTAGTGAATCCTCAGTGAATTTGTGCTGTGGTTCTGTGTCGTGTGCATTGCTGGAAAAGATCAGGTGGCTAAATGTGTTTTTACAGCACCCCCTTCACAACTCCTCTTGCCAAAACAAAACTCAGACAAAAGCTACAGCCAACACTTCTGCAACTGCTTCAATAGACGCAAAGAGTGGAAAAATGATGGGAGGGGCCTCAGACAAAGATGCATAGGGACCGTGGCCCACTCTCCTCCTTTGTCCTAAAGAAAAACGAGGGCCAGTAGCAGCTGCTGGGGTTGCAATAGACATTTGAGATGGTGGCTTTCACCCCAAATACAAAATCTGGAGCTGGGAGTGTGCAGGCTGCAGAAGAGGATGGGTTGCGCATGGATGTAGGGGTGGGGTGGGTTTTGGGTGGGTCATTGGGGTCGGAGTACAAAACGAAAGGCACACTTTGTCAGATGAACATGGAGCTGACTCGTCATTCAGCCAGACGATCATCTGAAGGGGTGGGGGGTGGGGGGATTTAAAGTTCAGGGGGCAACCTTTAAAGTTAGGAGGCAAATCAGTCACAGAACAAAGGTGGCCTAGAGGTCTACCATATGGACGCACACATCATCTGTTCTCCAAAGAAATCCAGTCTGAACCAATAACAGCTCATGCTTGCGCTCATCTCTACCTAGTGACAACAAGTCTCTAGTTTCTGATTGGCTCCTTGTTGGTGTCAATAGGAAAGTGCCTCAATGAGTTGGTTAGCTAGTAGTGCCTTTTATTGCTTTACGGTTTGAGATTGTTGTGTAAATCCCAAAGATGTGTGCTGGTAAAAAGTGCACATTCAGGTGTCATCTGAAAGTCAATTTAATTTTCTTTCCTTTTGTAACTTTCTAAAATTCATACTCTGTAGCGTTCAAAATGTAATTTATTGTCACACGTATTGGATTGCAGTTAAAACTGGATTAAGTTCAGATGAGACTAAATAAAGAAGCTAGGTACAATTCAAATGATCATGTTCCTAAATTTAAATAAGGAATCACCCCCCCAATCGTCTCTTGAAATTTGTTATGTTCCGTTTGGCTTCTCAAGTTGACATAGTAAATGTTAAACGGTGGCCTACAGCCTGAAACAGCTCAGGTGCAGATGCATCTTACGAATAGCATGGGGCAAAGTTCCTGCTGTTAGTGCTTCTAAATAAATCCAGGGGTGTCGAACTCATTTGTTCACTGGCCACATTATTGTGATAGTTTCCCTAAGATGGCAGTTGTGACTGTAAAACCATTTAAATGATTAATCGCCTCATTTCATATACACAACAAATTGATGGATAATAAGTTTTGAGTTCCGGGTAAATAAGGATAATGTTTTGTTTTTTTTAATTGAGTTTGCAATCAGCAAATCCAAATTTGAAATAACCTTTATGTGGAACTTTACTCACAATTTTTGTGTAGAGGCAAAGTCAATGTTTGGGACCCTATGACTTTGGTTGCAACCTAAATAAATAAATTTCGAGCCATTACTTCAAATCTTGTCCTTTTCACGCCAAGTCAGCGTGAGTGAGGTATCGGTAATTTGTAAATGTTGGAATATTTCCCTACCTTCTGCCCCCCAACGGTGACACGGAATTACTGCATCTTGAAATTGCTCCTGCAGATCACAGTACTACCACCCCGTGGTGAAAAGTTACAAATACGGTTTACATCAACTCTCCCACTCGTCAATTAAAAATGAACACGAGGGAAATGTCCATAAACGCACCATGAAAATACTGCCCATACTTTGTGCATATTTTAATATTACAGTATTATTCTTCCGTAGATTATTTTATTATCGTAGAAGCAAGGACTTAAGAGTGCGTGGCCACACTTACAGGAAAAAAAAATAGAAACAAAAACAAAACAAACATTACAAGATAATATCGTATTATCACGATAAGGATACTTATAAACAAACAACCATTCACATCAATGGATAATTTGGAGCTGGAGAAAACCACCCTCACAGAGAGAGAGAGAGAGAGAGAGAGAGAGAGAGAGAGAGAGAGAGAGAGAGAGAGAGAGAACGAGAGAGACACTTTTAAGAATGCAACAAGAAACAAAAGTGTGAATAATAAAGTTAACAAAAGTATGAAGTAGTGAAGACATGATCAATGGATGACTTTTAATTGTGCATAACCTTTGAAAATGGTTCTTTCCTCCTCCTTCTTAATTTACCCTCACTTTGTGTGTGTGTGTGTGTTTGTGGTTGCACACATAACAGATTGGAAGTAATTTCCGAAAAGAAATTAACACCAGCGTCTAATACTCGATTGCTCCCGACACCACAAATTGGATTTATTCGCTTCAGTGACTTTGGGTATCGGTAAATTACGGGACACAAAGCCTTCTTACAGCCTGTCACAAACACACTAAAGCAATGTCTCAACTCTCCTAAACACTCAGACATTGTATAGAATATTTACTACATGGCTTAAGTTTGTGTGTTAGAAACGAAAAGGCTTCTTATCATGTTCGTGGTTGAGCGGGGATCGCTGGAGCTTGCCCAAGCTGATCTTGGGTGAGAAGTGGGTACACCTCGGGCTGATCACCACTCACTCAGTCACGTGACTGACAAATGGAGAGACAAAAGAGCCACTGGAGACACATGACACTGCAGCCTTTTATGACAGAAATGTGCACTTGTGGGTTCTCACAGTAACGTGAATTCAAGGGAGAATTAAAACCTCTTTACGGAAATATTCATCTCATCAAGACAAAATTTGATTAGCTAGTGTTGCTTTGGGTTAATGTTGGCTTAGCTTCTTGTCTTTGTTTTCTTTTGAAGGGCCAGCTAAAGTTGGCCCCAACATTTTAGTGTGCCAAAGTCCTCAGAATTTGTTTTGTTTTTTAATTTGGTGATCTATGAATGGACTCTGTCTGACCAACATTTGGATTCAGAGCTCCATGAAAGTAACATATTTCACTTGAAGCATTTTGGAAGGATAACACCAATGCACGCAGAAGATGGAAATATCAAACATTGCTGCTCTTGTTTGCCTCGTTGAACCATTTCCAGATTGTTGATTTTTAACCTGACACACAACTATTTATTCTAGCTTCATTCCTTCCCTGCCTTCACCCATAATCAAATAAATTAGCCTTGATGCTAATGGGATAGGAATCAATTATGCTAAAAGCCTGGATCAAATGACAGCCATAATTAAGATCATAAAGCTGGTAGAGATATTAGTGGAGAGTAATGATAATGGCTATGAAGGAGAAGGCTGCATGAGCTCTATGAAGATGCTGCTGAAGAAATAAACTAACTGGTGATCTGTTTTTGTTCAACACAGGCAAGCGTACTTGAGGGGGAAGGCAGAAATCTTAGTGAGGAAGCATGTGACAGCATATTTACATTTTTTATTCATTTTATATATTTTTTTTCATTATGACGGTGTCTTAGCAATTGCTAGCAGAATCTCATAACGTGTTACTTTTAATTGAATAACACAGGGTAGCGACATTGTGGGGCAAATGGTTAGACCTCTCGAAAACCAGCACAGGCTGTGTGGACTTTGCATGTTCCCCCCGTGCTTGTGTGGGTTTTCTCCAGGCACTCTGGTTTCCTCCACCATCCCCAAAACCATCAACATTATTTGGAGACACTAAATTGCCCTTAGGTGTGATTGTGAGTGTGATTGTTGTCTGTCGCCATGTGCCTACAATTCGACAGTTACCCTTTGTATGGAACTATGGCTGCAGCTCATGATTATTTTAATAATCAATTAATCTGTTAATCATTTTCACTGAATCAGATTTGCATTATTTTTTTAAAATATTCATGTCCTGATTGAAAATCAGGCTATTTCAGGTTGACAGTGCAGAAAATGCAGAAACTGAAGATTCACTTTCTACTTTTGGTCTGTATCATCCCAGAAAAAAGACAATTTTTTTTCCAAAATAAAAAGGGGACACTTGCAAATGTCTAATCCTGATTAAACACGCAGATAAACATTTATAATAACTGCTATATGATTGTAATAAATACATTAAGAAATAATTATTGCTATTTACCTTCGACTGCTCAACACATTTTCCTTGCTGCTCCGAGGACGTGGGATAAAATCTCGCCTCGACTGGGTGGGGTTTCCATGTCCTCCCCATGGCTGTGTGGGTTTTCTCCAGGAAAAATGCATGGTAGGTTAATTGAAATCTTGAAATTGCCCGTAGTTGAGAATATGAGTGTGAATAGTTGTTTGTTCATATGTGCTCTCCGATTGGCTGCTTATTTGAGATAGACTGGCAGTAAGTGGAAATGTTTGTGGTGATCTGACAATTCCACATTCCATCCATCCATCCATCCATCCATCCATCCATCCATCCATCCATCCATCCATCCATCCATCCATCCATCCATCCATCCATCCATCCATCCATCCATCCATCCATCCATCCTGTCATAACCAGAACACTTGGGCGGACCCAAATGGTGGAAGGCAGGGAGTTGTGTAACTCCACCCAACCAAGGTGCTGGCTCCAAATACTGTGAGCATGCGATGCCAGACCATGTAGACCGATCTCCAGGTCCTGGTTTATTCTTTCTGTTCGGTCATTGGACTCCGAGTGATGACCTGAAGTGAGGCTTACTTTCGCCCCGGTGAGGGTGCAGAACTCCTTCCAGAATCGAGATACAAATTGCGGTCCTCTGTCTGATACTACATCCACTGGCAGGCCATGATAACGGATGACTTTGTCTAGTAGTAGCTGTGCCGTCTGCTTGGCGAACGGAATCTTAGGAACTGGCACAAAATGGACCATCTTAGAGAACCGATCGATGACTGAGAGAACCGCTGTATTTCCCTGGCAGCAGGGTAGACCTGTACCGAAATCTAGGGAAATGTGTGACCAGGGACGAGAGGGAATTGGTAGTGGCCGTAGCTCACCCATAGGTCGCAGGCGAGAGGTCTTATTGGCATGCGTTGACATAGTCCCTGATGTCCTCTCCCAGGTTTGGCCACCAAAACCGTTGTTCCACTACTGAGCGAGTCTTCACCATGCCAGGGTGGCAGACAATCTTGTTTGTGGGGGCCCAATCAATGACGTCTTCTCGTAGCGCAGGAATCAAGAACAGACGGCCGGGAGGACATTCGGCTGGCCCAGAGAGTTCCTCAAAGCCTCCTCTACCCCTGTCTCGATCTCCCACGTGAACCCGGACACGAAGCAGGCCTCCGGAAGTATTGGAACACACACGGGCTCCATTCGGTCCCCTTCATGGATCCGAAATAGTGCACCTGGTTTGCCATTGTTTGAGCCTGGACAGAAGGACAGAGTGAACTGAAAGCGGGTGAAAAAGAGTGCTTACCTAGCCTGGCAAGCATTCAGTCTCTTGGCGGTCCTCAGGTACTCCAAGTTCTTATGGCCCGTGAGAAGCAGAAATGGCATTTGTGATCCCTTCAGCCAATGTCTCCATTCCTCCAGCACCGTTTTGACCGCCAGTAATTCTCGATCGCCCACATCATAATTCCGCTCTGCCTTGGTCAGTCTTTTAGACAGGAAGGCGCACGGGTGAATTCTTCCATCTTTAGCACACCTCTGAGAGAGTACTGCTCCCAGTCCTGAGCCCAATGCATCCGCCTACACCACAAACTGCCTTTCTGGGTCTGGCGTGATGAGGATAGGAGCTGTGGTGAAACTCGACCCGAGTCTATCGAAGACCTCCTGGCAGGTCCCATCCCACTCAAAAGAGTTGCGGGGTGAAGTGAGGGCGTGCAAGGGAGCAGCAATGGAACTGAAGTTCCTGATGAACTTGCGGTAGAAATTGGCGAATCCGATGAACCTCAGCACCTCCCTGCGGTTGGTGGGAGAGGGTCATTGGAGAACCGAGTCGACCTTACTGGGATCCATGCGAATCTGTCCCTCGGCCAAGATGAATTCCAGGAATGTGACGGAAGGTCGGTGGAACTCGCTCTTTTCCCTCTTGTCATATAGATTATGTCGAAGCAATTGCTGCAGCCCCTCCCTGATGTGCTCGATGTGGGAAGCTTCGTCCGGGGAAAAGATCAGAATATCGTCGAGGTAGACGAATGCATTCTTGTTCAGTCGCTCCCATAGCACATCATTAATACAATTCTGATGTGTTTGTCAGGCCGAATGGCATCACTAGGTACTCGTAGTGGCCTGTTTGTGTGTTAAAGGCTGTCTTCCACTTGTCCCCTTCTCTGATGCGTACCAGATGGTACGAATTTCGTAAATCCAACTTGTTGAAGATCCGGGCCCCTTGGAGCAGTTCGAATGCGGTGGCAATTAGGGGAAGAGGGTACCTCTTCTTGAAGCTGATGTCATTGAGTCCCCTGTAATCAATACAGGGGCTTAATGAGGTGTCCTTCTTCTTAATAAAGAAGAATCCTGCTCCATCCGGTGATGATGATAGTCGGATGAGTCCTGCCACTAGAGACTCCTCCACGTACTCCTTCATGGCTTGGTCTTCTGGTCCTCTTAATGAGAAGAGCCTCTCTCGAGGGGGTGAAGTGCTGGGCAACAACTCGATAGCACAATCGTACGGGCGGTGCGACGGAAGGGATTTGGCTTTTGCCTTTGAGAACACTTCCTTGAGGTCCTGATAAGAGGACGGCACTGCTGGTAACCCCGGTACGGACTTCCATTCATGTAAGTCGACGGGCGCGATCTGTAAACTCCTCTCTTCTAAAGTCCCAAAACACACCTTACTACATTCTTCGCCCCATGCCCTGATTTAACCGTTGGTCCAGTCAATGTGTGGGTTGTGTCTTTTAAGCCAAGGGGTGCCCAAGATAATATGGCTGCTCTGCGAGTTGAATACACGGAAACTTACTTTCTCGGTGTGAGCGTCTGGAAATGTCATCCTCAGAGATTGCGTACGGTGATTTACTCGGCAAAGGAATTTACCATTGGCCGCAAATGGGTTGCGGAACCGCTGCGTCTGAAAAGTCACAGCGCCCAAGGCCTCGACTACCCACGGGTTAATCAGGTTCCCGAGTCAATAAAGGCTGTGGCGGAGTAAGTACGGCCCCCCGTGCTCAAGGTGACTCGAAGCAGAGCTCGAATCGATCCCGCCGCGGTGTAACTCGCACTCACCGGAGTCGTGATCTTGACGGCGCAGCGCTTGGGCCTGACCGGACAGTGGGCTACTAAGTGACCTAGGCGTCCGCAGTAGAAGCATCGGCCCTCTCGCTGACGTCGCAGTCATTCCTCGGCCGGACCATCGAGTCCCTCAACCTGCATTGGCTCTGTTGCGGGTATGGGCGTCGACAGTAGGGAGGGAAACCGGCGGGGCGGACGCGCCCTGCTCTCCTTCGAGCTGTGTATCCATTTGTCCCTGGATCGCTAGCCTCTGGTCGATCTTGAGAGTTAGGGCGATGAGTGAATCCAAGAAGGTAGGCAGGTCCAGGGCGATGAGGTGGCTGCGGATTGAGCTGAGAGCCCTTGGAGAAGGCGTCGAGAAGCGCATTCTCATTCCATCGGCTTTCGGCTGCTTTGATGCGAAACTCGATCGCGTAATCAGCCACGCGATGCTGTCCCTGTCGTAACGTGATCAACTTCACCGCTGGTTCGTGTTCCGGTGAGGCATACTGGAATACCTGCATCATCGCGCATACAAAGGACGTCCAGGAGTGGCATGTTCCAGAGTTGCGACTCCACTCCGCCGTGGCCCACGCCTCTGCTCTTCCCGTCATGTGGGATATGACGAAGGCGATTCGTGCGCGGTCTGTCAGGAAGGCAGAGGCCTGTAGCTCGAAGTGAAGATCGCACTGGGCGAGAAAGGGCTTGACGTTCCCTGAGTCGCCGGAAAAGCGTTCGGGCCGGGAGAGAGGTGTGGCTCCAAGCCTCTGAAGCTCCGCGACTGGCGGGGTAGTCGATGCGACTTGGACTGGAGTAGGAACCGTGGCAGCCGCCGTCGGAGCGGCGTTAGCGGCACTAGCCTGGGAAGGTAGCCATGGCTCCAATCGGGCACAGATATCATGAAGCCTCTGGTTAGTCACCTGAAGAGCAGTCTCCTGCTCGGCCTGGCGTCTGCCTTGGAACTGCACTGAGTGGTGGATGGCTTCTGAGTTGGCTGGGTCGATGTTGTGGCCAGATCGTTCTGTCATTACCAGAACGCTCGGGCGGACCCAAATGCACGATTTGATAGACAGGAAGGCAGTTAGAGGAAGGTCTTTATTCATTCCAATGTCGAATGCCGGAGAGTCAGTCAGAGCGAGCAGAAGTATGTGGCGTCAAGCTTACGGGGTTGGTTGGAGGACAGGCGAAGGTCGGTACACAGGGGTTCAGGATCAGGAATGCAGAAGTGCGGGGACGAGGCATGGAAGGCAACGATCTGGCAAGGCCAGACCGTCCACTGGGTCCTATATATAATGGGGTTAATTATCAGCGATGAGGCGCAGGACTGTGCCTCCTAATCAACGGCTGGACCAGTAGGACCATGACACATTCATCCATTCATTTTCTTAGCCACTTATCCTCACATGAGTCACAGAAGCACCGGATCCTATCACAGCTAACTTCGGGCGAAAGGCGGACGACACCCCAAGCTGGTCGGCAGTCAGTCGCAGGGCAGATGTCAACACAATCACTGAGCAGGAATCGATCCCATACTGCCCGTATCAAAGTCAGGCGTGTGGACCACTGTACCATCATTGACTCCTCCACATTTCAAACTGTTTTGGGAAATCCTGGACGTCGTGTCTCCCTGGCCAATGAGAAAAAGCACCCTCTGGATCGTTATTGGTGCACAGTTAAAAAGCCAGCATCTGTGATGGTATGAGCATGCGTTGGTGCCAGTGGCATGGGTAACTTGTCTGTCATTTACTTTTTCGTCTACTTGATTTTACAATAGACTGAGTGACTGTATGTTTGCAGTCATCACAGAAAGCTCACAATCTTGTGATGCAGTGGAGTCTAAGGCCATCTTAAGAAGGGCATCTGATGGAAGATGGGATACACTTGCTGAGTGATATCGACTGCCACACACAGACACACGCACACACCCACGCACACGCACACACACACTCACGCACACACACTCACACGAGGGCGGAGTTCAGAATGCTGAGACAGCAGATTTGACATTCTGCTCGTGTTAACAGTGTGGCTTTGTCTTTAAAAAGCACAAGTATAAGACTGGTCTACCAGCAGTTCAGATGTGTGTCGCATTGAAAATGTGTGCCACGTTACGAAGTGTAAAATATAACTACAGAGACCTCGGACTGTTGAGCAACTGTTAAAATAAAAGACGATGCAACAGAGTGGAACACCTGTGTCCCAATGTTTCTTTTTTTTTAATGTGTTGCAGGTATCAAAGTCAAAATGAAAACATTTGAAAAATGGCAACAACAATAAAGTTTATCATTTAGAATATGAAATATTTTGTCCTTATAGAGTATTCAGTTGAATATGGGTTTAAAAGGATTTGCAAACCATTGTGTTCTTTATATTCACATTTTACCCAAATTCCCAACCTCATTGGAATTGGTTTTTGTATGTAAACAAGTACAATTGAGTTGTTACACAGTCACGTTCAGCAATCAGCTTTTTTTTGTTCACGTGTGAACCAAATCGCATTTCCACTGATCTGAACCTTTTAATTACCATTGTTTTACAATGGTCAGTCAGACGTAAATATTATTGGACCGGCCAGTCATGTCTGGTGTGACCTATTCTGGTATTTCTCAGAACATGTAACATTTCACTTGCTCATGTTTAGTCATTTAATTTGATGACTTTGTATCCAATCCATGATGAACTGACTAATTAACCTTCCTATATGCCATCATATCACACAGATGGGTTACGATGGCATCAAATGAAACGATATTGCGAATAGACAGAAAGAAGAACTAATGTGGCTCATGAAGAGGAGATATTCTATTGCTATGTTCTGGAGTAAATTAAGGAAATAATAAATATTCATGGATTAGAAACAGTTATGGTTAAAAATTTCCAACAGACAAGATGATAAAATGACTTGATAGATGCTTGTTGATGCCCTTAATGCTTTGCTGTCTCCATTAGCTTCTCCTCATTTGGAGCAGGATATGGATTGTCGCTGTTATCACTCTACTCCCGCTGTTCGGAGTCTGATAACTCGGTCCGATGGGATCGCAGAAACCGCTCACGCTCATTGCCTCGGCTCACTTTTGAGGGTGACAAATATGACAATTACTGCAAGTAACAGGAGCTGGCCCTTGTTTCTATTGTGTGTAAACAAGTTGGCATGACTGAGATATCTCATAAAGTCTGAGAGGCACATTGGATATTTTCATTCTTGATGCTGCACAATCTTACAAATGAGTTTGTGTGGTGGAGGACAGGAGATCATAAACATGTGTAGGAAGACGATTAGATGCTGTGTGAAGTATTGTTTCAAAAGGTAGTATTGCTGTATGACACCGGAATTACATTTAAACAGGCACACAGCAAGGCAAATTTAATATATGAATCAAAACATGACGCCCCAGCCGAGACCCTGACTGCTGAGCTGGACAAAACAAGGAATATGTATTCAGATATGCTCTGTAAATGGATTTCTGTGAGATTTTCCTCATTGTTTTTTTTTTTCAAACGACTGTACGGTGTCATGGTCCTGCCGGTCCAGCCCTGGCTGTGCGGGTTCCCGCACGGCCACGCTGATTGGGAGGTGCACACCTGTGCCTCATGCTGGCTGATTGGCTCCGGTGTATATAGGACCATGGGGACGACTGGTCCGGTGCCAGATCGTTGCAACTCATACCCCGTTCCAGCACTCCCGTATCCCTGATCGTCAACCCGTGTGTACCGACCTCCGCTTGTTCTCCAACCGACCCTGTAAGCCTGACTCCTTTGATACTCCTGACTGCTTTGATCGATCTCCCATGTACCCACTCCTGCCTGCCCGCTGACCTGCTTTCTACGGCTGACGCTCTGACTACCGCTGCTGCACCTGACTGCCTGCCCAATCCCCGACCTTGGAATAATAAATGTTTTTCCCGAATTGCCTCAGCGTCTCCCGACTCCTGCATTTGGGTCCTACCTCCGTTTCGATGGGTCATGACATACGGAGTCACTGGGACATTGGTCATTTATTAGCAAGACTCAGGGGGTGTCACTCACACCAGTGAATAGGACATTCTTGTTTTCCTACCAAATGACTGAAAACTTGCACTCTGCCTTCTCTTTTTTTTTTTTTACATTTAATTGTTGTCACTCGAGTTGACTCTAATGGAAATGTACCAGAACAGAATTCTATATACAGTACGATTACAACGGATAACTGTCTTTGTCTTTAGAATTGGTGAAGCAGCACATGGCTTATCACTGTTACAGTGTTTTTCACTCTCTCTTCCAAGTAGTTTGAGTGTGAAATAGGAGCTGGTCTTCTCGTCAGAACACTCCACTAATCTTTGCATTTCATAATGTTATAACACAAAATCTTGTGTATACAGGTGGATGTGTTAACCAGTCATCCACCGTGCCACCCTGAAAAGTGTTGCTGACAGATGAACCCAAAAGGGAGAGACTGTGACCCGTTTTACCTCACTTGCACGCTGGTTCACAATTAATCTCAAATCTCAAAATGACACAATTTTTGTCATTTGTGTACATTAAATGACCCCAAATAGGGCAGAAATGAAGTACTACATCCACGTTGCAACTACATTTGTTGAAAGTGTTGCTTTTTCAGTCATTTGGAACCAAGTAATTCCACAGTAAATGTGTGAAGATGATGTCACAGGAGACACAAAAGATTATGCTCCACATCATATGCAAATGAGAAGTTGTTTCATTTCTCCGCAATGTACCTTCATATATCAGATATAATCCACTTTCACGGTGATGTTGTCCTCATCACACCAGTAATGGTGGTCATTATGCTTCAAATGATTTGATTTTTGTCTCTTCGCCTGGTGCTAAGTGAATGTATTCATGACTGGATGAAAATTGCTGTTAAATGACTTTCACTTAGCTTGGGTGCAAGATCTTCTCCTGTCATTGCCTGACATACTTAGTAGCATGTTGTTATTATCATCATTTCATTTAATCATATCAGATTTACTGGTGTTGTTATTGTTGGTATTCAAGATTTAGCTTAATGCTATAAATGCTGTTCAGCCCTTGAGAGAAATTTTATAATGCTCTATATTTTATGAAGAGGAGAGTTTACACCTTGACCAAGTAGTTAGCACACCTATCTTAAACTTCTGAGGGTGGGGCATTGAATCCAGGCTTCAGCCAATCTTTCTTCCGCCCACATTTCAAAACATTCATGTTAGGTTGATAGAAGACTCTAAATTGTACATAGGTTTAAATGTGAATGGCTGGTCATGCATGTCCTGGCTGGTGACCAGTCCAGGGTGTAGTCTCCCTCTTGCACATAAACGAGCTAATATAATACTATTTCCGCCAACATCCCAAAAACATGCATTCAGTGCGGACTCAAAAGGCTAAAAAAGAAAAGAATGATTTCAGGCAAAGATTGATTAATAGACTGTAGGTTTTGTTTTGGATGTGGTCTCACATCCAAAGATTTTAGAGTTGACACAAATTGTTCTGTCATGTTTGCATGATTTAGTGCTTATCTTCATTTTCCAATTGTGTGAAAACTGAGGATGTTAGACTATTTCGTATTCGTTAGTGACAATGTAGTGGTTCACTTGCTGGACTTTTATGTAGGCAGTACGGGTTCAGTTCCCACTCAGTGATGGTGTGACTGCCTGTGGAAGTGGTTTTCTGTCTGTACGCGTCGTCTGAATTACTGGCAAGCTGTCACAACTATAGTTTGCCTTCAGCCCAAAGTCCGCCAGGATGGGTTCCAACAGCAGAAGAACCGGTATAGAACAATGATGCATGATGGGTAGGAGCTGTTCTTACATTACCAACAAGTTAGCCAAAGGTCAGTGAAACTGTCAGGAGGATGGACAGCAGATTAAACAGTAACATGTTTTCATGATTTTAACGATATCTTCTTGTTTTTCACAGGCAACCTATTAAGTTTTTTGATTTAACTCAAAAAGGCCTTGCGATGATTGGACGAAGACTTGATTGGACTCCAATGATTGTTTATGTCTGGAGCTAAGTGAAAACATGTTTTCTCATCATTTAACATACAGTACTTTATTTTCCTCTCAGGAATTCTTTCTTCCTGGTAACCTGGTGAGTTCTTTCCATGCTCAAGGGATGACTGATACCTGATCTGCTTCAAAATCCGAGGAGACTTCGCTCAAAGCCAAAATGAATGTTCTGTGTGATAATTAATAAATAATAAATATGGGTGAGTATATATGGCTTGAGTTAGATCTGAGGCTGAGAATGCGACACATGCACTGCAAGGAAAATAAATGAGGAATAATATTTATTAATACGTTTTTTCTAGACTTTGCTCATGTCAGGACAGGAGAGCACAGCATTTTTTTTGGGGGGGGGATGAAAATTTATTTGAGAGGAGCTGTAACCATGCAGGCTGTCATTGTGTGAGATTGTTATGATGGCAGAAGGCCTTGACAATTGCTCTAATAGTCCAATCCATCCCATCATCCATTTTTGATGCAGCTGGTGCTCATTATGCTCGAGGGTGAGCTGGAGCCCAGCTGACTTTGGGCGAGAGGGAGAGAGAATGAATCCCGGACTGGTCCGACCCAGTCCCTGTTAGACTTTGGGCTTCTGAACATGTGGTTACTGTACATGCAGTGACGTTGAATTTAACGGGAGGGGCACAACTGGGGGGCTTCTTTTATGAGCTTAAGAACATTCTTGGGCACATATTGTTGAATCCATCCTTTTTCTTTTCGTCAATAGTGAGTGCTCTGCTTAGTCCTCAAAATAAATTTTCTACTACCTAAGATTCTGCCATCTTTTTAGTATTGTTTGTATGTAAAAGGCACTAAATTTGATAAGAATGAAGAGATAAACATAGACGGCATTCACAGTATAACAAATATGATATAAACATGTGTGCATGGAATGGTTTTGGCAAGACTGAATTTACACTGCTGGTCTATGTGCGCAGTTCCAAAGACGCTTGTCCATATCAGGGTCATTGGTTAGGTGGAGACCCCCTCAGCCGAGTTAGGGATGGTACACCTGAAGTGGTCAACAGTGAAAAGCAGGTCTCATAGACAAACAACCTTTCGCAATCACAATTGTACAAATGGACAATTTGGAGTATTATATTCCACGGAAATGTATGTTTTTGGAATGCCCGAGGAAACGGAACCACAGGAAAATTCTACTAATATCTATTTTGTGTATTATGACAATGGAAAGGAAAAGGCAAACCCCAATTTCAAACTTCTGCTGCCCTGTGGCCACACCCAGCCATGGAAAAGACCTCAGGATGGCACGTATAGATAAACAATGGCATGGGTACGGACAGAGAGACTGACAGGAATGAACAATGACATCAATGGACTGAGAAGACCTGAAAGAAACCAGGGAACTAAATACACATAGAGTGACAAGACAATGGGGAACACCTGGACAAGTTCATGAGTGGCTGGAGGGAGCTGACTGGTTAAGATAACGACTTGAGTGTTTTAACTGTAGGCTTCATTTGAAAAATATTAGTATAGTCTGGTGTGTCACATAAGAGTATTTGTTTTCAGGAGCCTTGCAGACACTTTGCTGCGCAAATGAAATCCATACACAGTTTGCACTCTACTGTAAGAGGCCAAGTGATGGATCCTCCAGCTAGGTGGGGGAGGAAAAATAATCTAGAACAGGTTTTGAAAAGCCATGAAGTGTTTATTTGGTGTGGCACAATGGAACAGCTATAAAACCTTGGCCTCACAGTTCTGAGGCCCCGGGTTGAATTCCCGCCCCACCTGTGTGGAGTTTGCATGTTCTTCCCGTGCCTGCGTGAGTTTTCTCCAGGCACTCCGTTTTCCTCCCACATCCCAAAAGCACGCAACATTAATTCGACACTCTAAATTGCCCCGAGGTGTGATTGTGAGTGCCACTTTTGTTTGTCTCTATGTCCCCTGTGATTTGCTGGCAACTGGTTCTGGGTGTACCCTCCCTCCTGTCCAATGATAGCTGGGATAGGTTCGAGCACTCTCATGAGTCTTGTGAGGATACACAGCTAAGAAAATGGATGGATGTTTATTCGGTTACTTTTTTACAAGTTCACACTTTTTTATAAATGCTAACGTACAAGCAGTAGGTATTTCCCGTTCAAATTTTGATGAAATCCATACTTGAATGCTGCAAAATGAATCACTCCATCCCTAAACGTCTGATGTTAGAATCACCCCTTCTGTCAATTAAGTTTTCATCAAGACCTCATCCAGTTTTTGCTTTAGCTTTACATTTACATTTAACATGGACAGTCCCAATATTGATTGTATATGATGAAGAGATATAGCTCTTCAGGGATTTATTGTATTTTTTACATATTATATCTAGATCCAAGAAAATAAATGGTTAATGCAAGCTTTAGCAGATATCTTATCTTGTTAATGGTACATTATTTACTTATTTAAAAAAATGAACACTCTAGCCTACAAAAATACAGTCTGTATTAAAAGAAATAAAATGTCAAACGACAGAATTTAAGCCGTCAAAATCTATCTCAAATCTTACAAAGTCACAAAGGTTGTGTGTACTTTATTTACACAGTGTTTTGTTTACAATATAGCAATGACATTGAACAATTCCACCGTGCTGAACGACAAATTTTATTTTGTTAGATTTTTTTTTAAACGTCGACATAATGTTTAGCCATAAACGTCTGGAGGCAGTCAGATGAAACATGGTGTTTTGTTGAGCAGGGCTCCTATTTGACCTGAGGCCCCTGGGGGCTTCTCACTTGGTGGGCACTGCTCCTCATCTCATAACCCTAAGGTGACCCTCCCCACTTCTCACGTCCCACTGCACATTTTCCCACAGACACAAATGACACAATGTTGACGACCCTTCTTATATAACTGCTTTATCTTGAATTTATTTGTACTTATTAGACCTTGACTATGAGCCAGAAGTGAAAGTATTGTCAAAAGGTTCTACTTGCCCTTTTCATAATAAATCTTTTTGTATTTTCATCTAACGCTGCGTAAAATGAATGGAAATTGTGGAGGTTTTGGGTCTCTGTTGTTGGAAAAAAGTATTTTTTTTTAAAAATACGATATGATATTTTTGCATGTCAGTGCAGATGTTGGTTTGGGAGTGAAAACTGTATCAAATAAATTTGCACCAGCTCCTAGTCTCTACTTTCCCCACCAAAGTTAATGTGTTTTGTTTGCTACTTGCATGTGCTTCTCTGGAGAGTTGGTCATGCACAGTTAAATGAATTTTAATGACCATTCACGACACGCATCTCTAGGAAACGAGGACCCTTGTTTTTAATGAAGCAGTGTATAATTTAAACGCTTGAGAAACCTCATCCAAAGCCACAAATAAAGGAAAGCTCAAGAGATGCTTGCAATATTTCCCTAGTTATGAATTTAATGCCATCGCAGGCTTATGAGTAATGTGGTGCCTCAAAAAGGTACTGTATATCACATGGACTCTAAGGACAATATTTACTGCCCTTTAAATAATTCATAGAAGTAATGTCATATTCAATGCACCGATAAAAAACTTATTTGGGAAATGTATGTATCATGATTCACAGCAAAGAAACTTGATGTGTGTTCAATCTTGTGCAATGACATCATCTTCATATGCTCACATGACTTAGTGGGCCTTTTTATGTGATTGTAATTTTTTGGGCTCTCCGTGCTGGTTTGGGTTTTCTGCGGGTAACCCGTCTTCCTCCCAAATTCCAACAACATACATAACCCCACCTTTCACTGAATGGTGGCCGGGATGAGCTCCAGTTTATTCGAGACCCTAGTGAGGACAAGTTGTATAGAAAATGGATAAATGTAAATTTCTACCACCACTTTTCAGGAGACTTAAGACATGCAATGGATAGTAATTGAAAACTCTTTCTTGTAAAGCTGCAACAACATAACAAACACGCAGAGTATGCCGATGCACATTTGCAATTCAACGTTAGTGGCCCTGCATATTTTAGTTTTTTTCTTTCCCATAATGTACCATATTTTCACAACTATAAGGTGCACTTGAAACTCTTAAATTTCCTCCTAAATAGACGGAGCACCTTCGAATGTGCGCTCAGCATGCTTTCCTTTGTCTATTAATTCTCCTGGGGCAAATTGCTTTTCAACACTCACTGTTAAATTGTATTTATTTTGGTCCACTCCTGGTTGAAGAAGGTTTCTGGGTTGCAACTGAGTATACACAGAACACCAAAAATCTAGTCAAAGTATCCCGGTATCTACTGCGCTACCTGGTGGACCCACTCGGCATTTCAGACAAGGGAAAATGAATGGAGTCATGATGTTGGTAAGATTTGGGCAATTCTCTACCAAATTTTGGCATGCTGGGATTGAGATGGTCAATGGGCTGGATTTGGCCCATGGGCCGTAGTTTGCCTGGACAGTCTGTGCCCTGGCTAAGGATAAAAAAAGACTTGGTCTATTTTTTCAAATCATTAAAATCTGGCATTTGAACATGGAAGTGGAGACTTTTATTTTTATAACCACTGTGTATTAAAAATCCAACTGCATATATTTTCTTGCAGGTTGCAGGTGATCTTTTTGTTTGTAAAAAGTTATCGGTCCATACATTTGTTAAAAAAATCAATTAATTAACAGTTGAGTGATATGATTTGTTCTGCATCTTTTTCCCAAAGGAGGCAAATCATAGTTTAAAAGTTTGTGTTGTGTTCAGTAGAAGATATACAAGTACCGCTTTGTTTGGTTTGAAGCAATATTGTAATTTTGGTTACAATAAGTACTTTGCTAAGGTTAGGAAAGCACTGAGCTCTGACTTAAATGGAGATTGCCACATAAATAAGCAGCCAGTTAATGTAAGTAGGCATATGTTAAAAAAAACAAATAAGCAGTGACCTCCCATCCATCAAGCCCAACCTCTTCACTTGAATGTGACTTCTCACTGTTACTTCACAATAACATCATTAGATGTCTCCCATTGCTCCTCTTTCATTTCTTATAGCAGTGTGAGTGCGAGTTCTGTCACGATGCAGGAAAGAAGTGATAATGTTATTTTTCTTGGGGCAGAGTTCCAAGTATTGAGTGCCAAAACTGGTGGTTGTGATAACAGTTAATGACCTGGGGTATTGTCAAAGGAAATCAAGAAATTTACTGACTCATTTTATGGCACAGAAATAAAAAAAATGGCAGTATCCCATACAGTCCTGAGATATATTGTATCTTCCTTTGATTCATGACGCTTGTTGTAAGAAGTATGACTTCTCTTCTATTTTAGAGGTAAAGTAGAATAGTGATCATAATGTTTTACTCAATAATAATTACTAGGAGTTTGCATGTACTGTAAGAGGCCAAGTGAAGGATCCTCGAGCTCCGTGGGGTTAAAAAACCCCCCATCTAGAACAGTTTTCGAAAAGCCATGAAGTGTTTATTTGATGCGGCACAATGGAGCAGCTGTAAAGCCTTGGCCTCACAGTCCTGAGGACCAGGGTTCAATCCTGGACCCGCCTGTGTGAAGTTTGCATGTTCTCCCCGTGGCTGCGTGGGTTTTCTCCGGGCACTCTGATTACCTCCCTCATCCCAAAAACATGCAACATTATTTGGACATTAAATTGCCCCTGGGTGTGATTATGAGTGCAGCTGTTTGTCTCTATGTGCCCTGCGATTGGCTGGTAACCAGTTCAGGGTGTATCCCGCCTCCTGCCCGTTCACAGCTGAGACAGACTCCAGCACTCCCGCGACCCTTGTGAGGATACGAGGCTAAGAAAATGGATGGATGGACGTTGAAGTGGGCAATACATGCAGATGCAGAACAAGCTGTTGGTGCTGCCAGGAGAGGGCAGCACAAGTTATAATTTCTCTGCTATTGCATCGGGTTGTGTACCTCACAGCTTTCAACATACGTTTTATGACGTGTGTGTGCTTGCGTGCGTGTACGTGTGTGTGTTCGCTTGCAGCACAAGATAGCCTGGTCAGAGGGCAGTTTGGCCTTCCGATGCTCTGGAGTAAATATAGAAATAAAGCATCTCAGGAAAGCCCCTAATTAGTCTGTCAGTACTTCTCACAAGCTCACCACGCAGACCACCACAGCAGCAAGTCTTCACCCAACACTCTCCCCACTCCGGCCTCCTCACCCCTTCAGTATTTTCTCTTGCTGTCAGAGCTGGTCATCAGTGTGAGACTGAATCTGTCGCTGGGGTCAAACGAGCCCGGGTGTGTTTATCATGGATGGAACAGATAGAGGGAATGGCCGGGCCCCGGAGAAGAAAACAACCTGACAAATCCAATAATTCAATAAAAAGCCTCAGAAGAGCGTTACGGTCGCTCTCTGCTTCACTTAGTCTCACAGAATAAATATGATTTTGTCTAAATGTGACATGCAGGACATTAGTGAGTGTGTGGTGAAAATTGTTTGGCTTTCCATGGACCACTCGTCTGCTAGCTTGTTCTTTGGCGTGAATCCCATTACAAGTGGCACTATTGCTCAGTTTGGCTGATGGAAGAAATAAAATGCAGGATTCATAAATTGTTAAGAGGGAACTGTAGAGATTATATTTATACTGCACCAGTCAAGTATATCTATCTTGTGAAACCGAATTGTTAAACACTGGAAGCAAACGATTCTATTTAATGGCCTCCATGAGACAGTGATGACAATTTTTTTAAACTTGTTTTTATTTTTCTTTCACAGCAGAAAATGAATGAAACATCAGATTTTAGTCTGTTGGCAAGTGGTGAAGAATGTGCAAAGCATATTGCAATATAATGTTACTTTGCGTGGAATGTTGTAAAATGGGAAATGTTGGTAAATTCACAAGAGACGCTGGATTAGGGTAAAAGAATTCCACAGCAGAATGCGCTTTTGTTTTCTCATACGCACTTTAGATTTATTACAGATTGGTCTTTCATTTGGAAACGCATTACATTTTCCACTCGCTAATTGAAAACATCCATGGAAGGCAGTATCCAAATATTAACTTGCATGTTCGTGGCTAGTATATTGAAATGTGGAAAAGGTTACCCATCACAATCATTATCATCTTTTCCGTTCTGCAGGGGAACAAGTTTGAATGGACGCCAACGGCGTTGGCCGTCCAGAGTTAAAGAGGAAATATCATGGAAAATCTAATTTCTTAACTGCTGGTATACAAATGTTTGAGCCTCTGAAGTGCCCGCACATCCATCAAGTGTGAAAAAATCTTCTCAAAAAACCATTACATGAGAGAGGATTAACATCACATTATCAAGGTACAGTACATACGACATTATCTTTTGGATACATTGTTAATCCAAACCACGGGAATTTCCCTTTAACACATCCACCACAGGATAATGGCACAGGATAATCTTTTTGAGATGTCGGACAGAACCTTTCTCCAAAAGATGTACAAGCAACTCACCATTTTTTTCCCCCATCTGCAATATGGGGATATATTTATTTTGCATTAACATATAAATATTAGGCAGAATGGTGGATCAGCTGGAAAGCGTTGGCCTCACTAGAATATACCTGTACAGTTTGAAACAATACGTTAAAGCGAAAACTTAAAACTTTTTTGGTGCTCTGGTGCCACTTTAGAATTGACTAACAGCCGTAAGCAGCACATACAGTACTTGATTGCTTGGTCCAATTCATGATACGTTGGGAGAGGAATGGGTTTGGCGATGCGTCCGGTTCAGCACAAAGACTGATGCACTGATTAACGATGTGGCAATTAAGTGCTGTCCCCACAAGGGAAAATAGAAACCATGCTATCTTTGGTGCAGCCAACCCGTCTTTGTGCCTCGCTATGGTTATGTAATTTGTACGTGCCATCTGCCAGGCTGAAATCTGGGGCAGGGTAAGAGCTGGCTCACCTGGTTAAGACTGGGGAACACCCTCAAAACAGAACAAGTTCACTAAGACAAGAAATAGAGTGCTTCACATTTCCTGCAATTCTTCATCCTTGGAGTGTTTTGAAGCAATCATGTCACAGACACCTGGAACTTGTTCTAAATTGTCATGAAATACACAATACTATTAAAAATATATGATTAAATATTATCTAAAATATTTGTTGAATGTAATGTGAGGCTTTTTGACATCGTTCACTATTTTCATTTCAATAATAGTAAGCAAACCGTTGATCCTTTTTGCTTAGGCAAATACACACAATGATAGTATGATTCTGTTTTTTGGTCCCTGGGGTTACACTTAAGAAGTCAGGGTTAAAGATGTGGAGAACCGACCTGCCCTCTGTTTTAGGGCCCGGGAGAAAGAATCTCTATAATCAATGATAACTGGCTTTCGAAGACAAAAACGTAGCTGTAACGTAACAAAGAGGCTTCTCAATGTTTATAATCATCTTGAATTGATTAGTTGTTTTCTACTGGAACCTGGAAACCACTAACATCACTCTCCAAACTGGTTGAATGATGAAATATTTTCTAAAAATAAGTAGAAGAAATTTCTATCTCAACAAAAGACAATCACTGCTCTGGAGATCATGTGCGTACATGTATAGGATGCCACAGAACACCCAAACTGCCTGAAAAGATAAAGAACAAGAAGACAAAATAGAAGAAGCTCGACTAAGTGTTACCTTATTTGGTAATGACATTGTGCTTGCTAACTCTTGTCCTTGTCATTTCTACTGTGATGGATAACTTGTGTGATGACTCAACCGAACTCAGTGTTGACCACCCAAAAGGGAAAATCACTCTTAAAGGGAAATTCCAGTGGTTCTGATTAACAATGTATGCAATAGGTCATGTCATATGTACTGTACCTTGACAATGTGACGTTAATCCTCTCTCATTTAATGTTTTTTTGAGAAGATTTTTATCGGCAATTATGAATTTTCATGAGCACTCCCTTTTTGGCGAATCACATGACCTGCGTGCGCAAATGTGACGTAATCGGTGCGGCAACAAAGGTTCGCTTATGTTTAGAAATAATTGTGGCCAGCGCTGATTTCTCGGATTTATCCTCACCTGATGAAGAAATAGCAATATCGGTTGATCGGGAAGATGGAGGAATACGTCCATACAGGTTTGAACCTGTGGCTGTAAATAATGAATATTCGGATGGTTCTTCGGACGGAATGATGTGGAGTCTGACCCCTTGCTGGAGCTCGCAAGTGGTGCCGCCAATCGCTGGAGCTCGCTCGTCAGATTCTGTGTCATTCCCGTCCGAAGAGCCATCAGCACCATTAAGCACCATTATTTACATCCACAGGTTCAAATCTGTATGGACGTATTCCTCCGTCTTCCCGATCAACCGATACTGCTATTTCTTCATCAGATGAGGATAAATCGAAGAAATCAGCGCTGCCCGCAATTGTTTCCCAATGTAAGGGAGCCTTTGATGCCGTGTTTATTATGTCACATCCGCGCACTTAGGTCATGTGACTCACCAAAATGGGGGTGCCCACGTAGTTTCTGATAAAAATCTTCTCAAAGAAACATTAAATGAGAGAGGACTAACATCACGTTATCAAGGAACAGTACATATGACATGACCTATTGGATACATTGTTCATCCAAACCACCTTAATTTCCCTTTAACACATCCACCACAGGATAATGGCTCAGGATAATCTTTTTGATATGTCGGACAGAACTTTTCTCCAAAAGATGTACCAGCAACTCACCATTTGTTTCCCCATTGGCAATTTGGGGATACATTTATTTTGCATTGACATATTAATTAATATTAGGCGGCACGGTGTATCACATGGAAAGCGTTGGCCTCACAGTTCTGAGGTCCCTGGTTCAATCCCGGACCCATCTATGTGGAGTTTGTGTGTTCTCCCGGTGGCTGCGTGGGTTTTCTCCGTGCACTCCGGTTTCATCCCTCGTCCCAAAAACATTACTTGGACACTCTAAATTGCTCCTAGGTGTGATTGTGAGTGTGGCTGTTTGTCTCGATGTGCACTGTTATTGGCTGGCAACCAGTTCAGGGTGTACCCCGCCTCCTGCCAATTGACAGCTGGGATAGGTTCCAGCCCTCCTCACGACCCTTTTGAGGAGAAGCAGCTAAGAAAATGGATGGATATTGATATTAACAGTAGTTAACTTATACTTACACTTGCATGACTGTTAAATCACCTGAAACATTGCTTGTACAGCAATGGATTTATGAAAGAGCCTGATTGTCTGCAGAATTAACTACTATTATTTCCTTTTTGAGCATATCAACGGTTGACTTTCATCCAGTATTAGTCATTAAGTATTGTTATAGTCGTTATCATTAAGAATTGTCTTATTTTGTCAACTCTTTAAATTTGCCATACTACACCTGCACGTCCTTGAAGTTTTGCTTATCAATATTTGTTTAAAAAGACCCATTAGAAATGTTCATTTGGGAGAATGAAGTCATAATCTTAATGGTCTGGAATTCCTTCCAATTACTGACCACATTTTCATAGTTAACACCTGGAATAGCATTGAACTCAGCAGTGAGAATTAATTACCTTTAGCACTGCTTCAAAATGCTCTCCAGCTTTGTCTTGTACTGGCTACGTGAACCCAGAATAAACACCAATCATTCCTTTCTGTTGAAAGGCCACATATCACAGAAAACTTTTCTACGTGACCGTCAAGTGTGAAATTAAATGGCAATATTGTTTTTGTGAGCTGACTTTGTCCACAATTGTGTAAGACACACATTCTGGCTAATTTAAGTAATACCTCGATCACATTTCTTCAGCCATCCCTTCTTTATTTTATTAGAATTATTTTTAATCACAGACTTATTTTTAATCACAATTTCAATTTAAATACCGAAGCAGAGCTGCTGTGTTGTTGGATGCACACACACACACACACACACACACACACACACACACACCACACACACACACACACACAATTACAGGGCAAAGTTGACCACAGCTGCGACATTACACACCAAATTGTGTTGTAATTCTTGATCATTGGGGTTTTCGACCCAAAAGTGTGGAACATTGCTAAATATTGTCTTTAAAAGCTTATCGACAGTAATATAGCATCATTGGTGTTTAAAGTTTGGCTTGACTTGTGCATTGAAAGAACTCAACTGTAGCATACGTTGCACATCCATGTACAGTATGAGTCTGTTAATTTACTTTTCTTCCCAGGTTCTTACAGCACAGCGTGAAAGCTCTGGTAAAGCTTACATGCGCTCAATGATTTTATCTAGGCAAACATGGCAACATTAACCAGGAATGTGCGCAACCAGCAGGGAACATGTGCACAGCCACTTGGATTTTGTCTTTACTTCAACCACATCCATAAAAACACATGTGAGTTGTGATTAATCACTGTCTGGGGACTATTAGAATTATTACATCAGCGTTGTAGTATGTTTTAGATAAAAAAATATAAATCTTGTTGCTATCCAATTCTCTGGTTTGCTAGCATCATCAATAATTTGTTGGTGATCCAGTATCGATGGTGGCCTTGCGCTTCAAAGGAAAATGTCAGGCATGAAAAGCAGAAACATGGGAATCTCAATAGAAAGAACAAAACAATGGAGACGCAAGCAAAAATAAAACAGCATAATTAATAGTTAATGCAGTTAGTTGAGAAAAACAAGGAAGAAAAAAAAAGGTGGAATTTTTGCAATCATTTAAATTTTTTTTACATAGTATCACGATTTAGTTGTGCAGCTACTGTGAGCTAAGAGCTAAGAGCACTTCTTTTAAAAAAGACACCACAATATACACATGACAATTGGATATGCCTGTAATGTTTTTGTATTTCCGTCAATCCATTTTGAGTCACTTCTGAGCCTCACAAGGGTCGTGGGAGTGCTGGAGCCAATCCCATCTGTCATCGACAGGAGGTGGGACACACCCTGAACTGGTTGACAGCCAATCGCAGACCACATGGAGAAAGACAACAGTTCCACTCACAACCACATGTAGGGGGCAATTTGGGGAGCCCAATTAATGCATGTTTTCGGGATGTGGGAGGAAAGCGGAGTGCCCGGAGGAAATCCACGCAGGGACGGGGAGAACCTACAAACTCTACATGGGTGGGGGGGTGGGAGAGGGTGCTGCTGCTGAGATTTAAACCTCAGTCCTCAGAACTGTGAGAGCAACACTCAAACCAATTGTGCCGCTGTGCTCCCATTTTTGCATTTTATTTTTTTCACAACAATATGCCAGTAACCCTTAGATGCACATGTGGGCTCAAAAATGACCCACAACTTATTAGTCTTCAAAATCGCTAAAATTAAAGTTGAAATAATTTGAGATTCCAGGTACTCCTCATAAAATTGGTAAATTTGTGACATGATTCCATTTGCATTTTTATTTATTTTTTCAGTCATGAAATTTGTTTTATTTTTTCCCTATTGCTAGCCCACTCTTGCACAAGTGTGGTCAAAAATGACACCAACTTGTTCCTATGGAAACTTCTAATTCTTAGCAACTCTGACTGTCACACTTACATATCTGATGTCATCTCTCACATCTGATGCAATTTTGACTGTCCATACTGTCCCACTTCCACACCTGATGGCAGCAGTGTCACCACCAAGGAGGTCATCTTTACACAGCAACATACAGGCAAGTATTATCTCCTTTTAGGAACCTACTGTTTCATTGAAAGGTTATAATATGTGATCAAATTGTCGATCAAATTTGTGAAATGTTTAATCAGATTAGCCTATTTTGGTGTTTGTTAACAGTAATGTATTTAGGTAGGAAACACTAGGTCCAGTCTTGAAGGCTTTCAAGTCCAGATAGGTCCGCAACACTGAATTTGGGTTCAATGGCAGCATGATTGGCTATGTGAGTAAAAAAGGAAATTGGATGCCACAAACATGTTTTATAAGGAATACCTGGAATATCCATCCGTCCATTTTCTGAGCTGCTTATCCTCGCAAGGGTCGCAGGAAGTGCTAGAGCCTATCCCAGAAAAATTAGGCAAGAGAAACCCTGAACTGGTTGCCAGTCAATCGCAGAGTACAAAGAGAAAAACAATAGTCACACTCACGATCACACTTAAAGGGCCACTGTCATGAAATGCATGATTTTTATGATTTAATGAAAAAACGGCAGCTGACATGGACTCGTGTTTTTTCACCACAACACATGATTTTGACGTATACAGCTTTTTGTAACTCTCGCCATGAAAATCCTCTAGAGGGATTTGTTTTCGAGAAGAAGCAGGAAGTGACATACATGGCAGGACCACCCTCAGGTGACTCCTTTGTTTCTATTAGTTTTACCTCCGGGAAGGTAGCTCGTTCCTTCGTGTTAGCCAAGCTCGTTGCATTGCTGGATATTCCTTGAACACTCGGGAGGATGGATTTATCCTTCATAAGTTTGCAAGAGACCCGGTTCGTCATGAAAAATGGATTGCAGGGGTGCAGAGGACAAGAGCTTTGTGAGTTCCATATGACAGGTAGTTGTGTATACAGCTACTAAAAAAAATAATAGTTTGGGGCAGACCACGTAATCGATCTCTCATAACGTAACAAAAAGTCTGTGTACGTATGACAGGCGTGCTAAACGTGTCGTTGTATGCTGCCGACAATGCCGCACTCAGTCGCATGCAATGACAACGCCGTAAAACGCCCTGGCTCAATGGTGTTGTTCATCGCGGATGGCAGCGGCTGTGAACAACGCATCCGCCAGTCACACCTTTGGCGAAGGCTGTGCGTCGGCCTCGCAGACGGCGGCGGCCCTGGAGAACCCTGCCGACAATGCCACATTCAGCTGTGTGCGACGGCGGTGTTGTTCATCGCAGACGGCGGTTGGTATGAAGAACTCCCTAAAGCAGCCCAGCTTGGCTCCATGATAAGCTACCTCGGTACCGAAAATGGGCGAAACCGGCTGAGGCACCGCATCTGCCGGTCACGGCTTTGGCGAAGTATGAGCGTCGGGCTTGCGGACGGTGGCGGCTCTGAAGAACACTGCCGACAATGCAGCTCTCAGCCACGTGCAACGACAATGCCGTAAAGCGCCCCGGCTCGACAGTGTTGTTCATCGCGTACTGCGGCGGCTATGAACAACACCCTTAAGCAGCACGGCTCGGCTCCGTGAAAAGCCACCTCGGCGCAGAAAATGAGCCACACCGGCCGGCTGCAATGAGCCACGATGGCTCATCTCCGCCGCGGAAGTGGATCGGATGTGGAGGCAGTTTGGCTGTGATCACATATCATCTGAATATGTATAATATTGCCCCGGTAACTTCACTCGGTTGTGTGATGTTCTCTTCTTCGAAAAGAGCTTCCGTGTCAGAAGGGACGTGTTCGTCTCCCATAGTAGGATCCACTGCGCGTTTTCATTGGTGAATGTCCAGGGTGACGTCACGGACAGGGGATGCAGCCAATATGGCGACCACTTGGATGTCGTCTAATGACACTTCTTCAACTTTGCGCATGGATGACGCGCTCTCTGCTCATATTTATTTTTTCGTATAGACATTGAAGTGAATAATGTGATATGTATTTTTCATTAGAATATCTTTTTTTAGAATGTTTATAGGGATGACACCTGACCTTTAAGAGCAATTTAGAGTCTCCAATTAATGCTTGTTTTTGGGATGAGGGAAGAAACTGGAGTGCCCAGAGAAAACCTACACAGGAACATGCAAACTGCACACAGGTGAGGCCCGGATTTGAACCCCAGTCCTCAGAACTGAGAGGCCAATGTTCAAACCAGTTTCTCCACTGTGCTGCCTAATACCTGGAACATGAAAAGTTTGTTACTTGGGAACATAATTTATGCTTTACAGTGAAGAAAGTAAGTATTTGAACGCCCTGCTATATTGCAAGTTCTCCCACTTAGAAATCATGGAGGGGTCTGAAATTTTCATCATTGGTGCATATCCACTCTGAGAGAGATAATCTAAAAAGAAAAATCCAGAAATCACAATGTAGGATTTTTTTTACGATTTATTTGTGTACAGCTGCAAATAAGTATTTGAACACCCGGGAAAACAAATGTTAATATTTGGTACAGTAGCCTTTCTTTGCAACTACAGAGGTCAAACGTTTCCTGTAGTTGTTCACCAGGTTTGCACACTGCAGGAGGGATTTTGGCCCACTCCTACACTCAGATCTTCTCGCGATCAGACAAGTTTCTGGGCTGTCGCTGAGAAACACGGAGTTTCAGCTCCCACCAAAAATTTCTATTGGGTTTAGGTCTGGATACTGGCTAGGCCATGCCAGAACCTTGATATGCTTCTTACGGAGCCACTCACTGGTTTTGCTGGCTGTGTGCTTTGGGTATTTGTCATGTTGGAAGACCCAGCCATGACCCATCTTCAATGCTCTGACTGAGGGTCAGAGGTCGTTCCCCCAAATCTCACAATATATGGCCGCGGTCATCCTCTCCTTAATACAGTGCAGTCGTCATGTCCCATGTGCAGTAAAACAACCTCAAAGCATGATGCTACCACCCCCATGCTTCACAGTAGGGATGGTGTTCTCGGCATGGAACTCATCATTCGTCTTCCTCCAAACATGCTTAGTGGAACTATGACCAAAAAGTTTGATTTTTGTCTCATCTGACCACAAAACCTTCTCCCATGAGTCCTCTGTATCATCCAAATGGTCATTGGCAAACTTAAGACGGGCCTTGACATGTGCTGGTTTAAGCAGGGAAACCTTCCGTGCTGTGCATGATTTCAAACCATGATGTCTTAGTGTATTACCAACAATCACCTTGGAAACAGTGGTCCCAGCTCTTTTTAGGTCATTGACTAGATCCTCCCGTGTAGTCCTGGGCTGATTCTTCACCTTTCTAAGGATCATTGAGACCCCACGAGGTGACATCTTGCATGGTGCTCCACTCTGATTGAGATTGACCGTCATGTTTAGCGTCTTCCATTTTCTAATAATTGCTCCAACATCGGACCTTTTTTTCCACAAAGCTGCTTGGCAATTTCTCTGTAGCCCCTTCTAGCCGTGTGGAGTTGTACAATTTTGTCTCTAGTGTCTTTGGACAGCTCTTTTGTCTTGGCCGTGTTACAAGTTTGAGTATTACTGATTGTATGGGGTGGACAGGGGTCTTTATGCAGCGAACGACTTTACACGGATGTATCTGATTCAGGATAATACATGTAGTGGAGGTAGACTTTTAAACGTGGACTAACAGGTCTTTGAGGGTCAGAATTCTAGCTGACAGACAGGTGTTCAAATATTTATTTGCAGTGTATCGCACAAATAAATCGTTAAAAAAAATCATCCATTGATGTATTTTTCTTTTTAGATTATCTCTTGCACAGTGGACATGTGCCTGCGATGAAAATTTCAGACCCCTCCATGATTTCTAAGTGGAAGAAACTGCAATTTAGCAGGGTTTTCAAATACTTATTTTCTTCACTGTATGTGTTCATTCCTTTAGCACTATTATATCTCATTGTTGCAGCTGCACCTAACGTTTTGACAGGTGAGTGTATTCAGTACGCTGGCAACCTGTTGGTCATTTACAGTAATATTTGGGCTCTTTTAATCAATGGTACCCTCACTGCCTTAAATAAACAGCGTGCTGTGGGAGAAAGCAACGAAACCTGGAGGAAAAACATGCAGAGCAATGAGAACCTGCATAGCCTTCACCAAAAGGCTGCTGAAGCTCTTACTGTGAGAAAAGAAAAACTTCCACACCGCTGATCTGCTCAGCTTTGCAATAAATTTTCTTGGGTAAATAGTGCATATTGCAACTCTTTGGGGAACTTGGTGCTTGGGAACATTTGCTTCTACAAATCATCTGAATGTGAGAATAAGGTACAATACAACCCAATGGTGTAGGCGTGACACAAATTCAGAGTAGATCATAAAAAAAAAGAAGAGAGGAATACATTTTTAAAACGTATTAAAATTGTAGTTGTATATGCAGTGAAGTTTAATAGGAAGTGGGCCGTTGGGATGCTTTCTTTTATGATCAGGAATGGAATCGGAGCTCATTAGGATGAGCTTGCTTGCTAAAAATGATCAAAGTTGGCTCATACAGATCTCCCCAAGAAGTTCCTGTTATGGTTTTGTCACGTCCCCCGGGGGCTGCAGCATGCCATAGGGAATACATGTGCACGTGGTTATTTCCTCAGGTACAGACAACCCGCCTCTTTGCTGTGTTCTGTGGCATAATTAGTAGGTTCCCTTGACAAGAATGATGCTACTGTTTATCTTTGTCGAAGCCTGTCCGTTAAATCATTATTAGCTGGCTAAATGCTGGTGGAGGAGTGAACTGCCTTAGAATGAGTTATGACCAAATATCTGTTGTGTCTGACTGCTCTGTAATAGATGGCTCTGGCTTGAGTTTGGGTTTAGTATGAAGAGCACTGTGGTTCATACAGGCCTGGAAACTCAGGAAATATGAGATAAGGGAGACGGTGAGTCATGGGAGGCCATAGAAATCCCCATATGAAAGCCAGAAAAGACACAACATATGTCAGTGTAATGTAATTTTGCACATGTCCACCCAGATCATACTATTACTTCTCCAGAGATTAATGAGACAAGCACAAAAAGTGGCACTCATGGGGCCTTTATAATGGTATAATTTCAGCCGTTTTTTTTTTTTTTTGACATGCAATGATTAGTCTTAATGCACGAAAAAGACAGTCAATGGCCACTTGCTGTGTTTTTTTGTGGATATTCCTCAGGTTAAGACATTGCTTACATGACTGATTTACTTTCATTTATAAACCATTTGGGGCCAGCAAGATCTACTCTGCAGGCCCGAACATGATCAGAACCTGTAAAACAGCTTTTTGTTCAAAGAAACCATATTATCAATTTACCAATGGTCTATTACCTTAATTTTGCAGGAATCCTTTTGGGTGGACGGCTTCCAGTAAAATAGTATGTTTGACTTTTTTCAACCTCTATGTGCTGTGTCAATCCAATCTGCCCTGGGTGTCATCATCTGTGCCCTGGAATTCCTCTTTGGAGCTTGGGTGGCACCTTCTGCCTTGCTTTTCCCTCTGCCTCCCGCAATCATCACCTCCTCGCCCCCATTTCTGTTCTCAATCAGTGCTCATTGTTGCCTGCATTTAAACCTGCCAAATCCAGAGATCCACTGCTGGAGTATTCACGCTCATTCATAGTACACAGGCTGACCCCCGTATTTCTATTCTTGTGTTTGAAAAGATCACTTGGTTACCCACGAATGTACTTCTGGTGTAGTCCTCTCCTCTGCCTAGAGCAGGGGTTGGGAACCATTTAGGCTGGAGAGCCATAAACGGCAAATGTTTTAAAATGTAATTCCAAAAGAGCCATACAATATTTGTAAAACTAAATACAAGTGTATTTGTGCATTTTATGTAAGACCAACACTTTAAGAGTATAATAAGTCTCTAAATTCATTTAAATAACATTATGATGTTGCTAACCAATGATGACAAAAGTGCTTCTTACCATAAATACGACTTCTTTGCTGATGGCTTTGTCGTCTGTTTCATACGTCATTATATTAAACTTCATCCAGCCTTTGAGACTTCCATCCGTTATCTGTGAACGTAGGTTGATCTTAATGTTTTTTAAATGTGAGAAAGACTTTTCATGTGCATAGGTAGAACATAACATTGTCAGTACAGAAATACTCGAGTGAAACAGTGTGTGGTATGTGACGGAAAGTGCGTTCCAAGTTTTCACAATCAGCTGGTTTGCACGTTTAATTTTTTTCATTTCTCCCCACTTATGTGCACTCGCCAACAATGGTTGCCGACAGAGGTATGTCTTTATGTAAAAAACCTACAAAGGATGAAAAATGGAAAGGCAGTTCGTCCTGATGACATACTGGTGGAGGTATGGAAGCAATTTGAAGAGATGGCTGTGGAGTTTTTGACCAACTTATTCAACAGAATACTAGCGGGTGAAAAGATGCCTGAAGAATGGAGGAAACATGTTCTAGTTCCCATTTTTAAGAACAAAGGCGATGTTCAGAGCTGTGGGAATTATAGAGGAATAAAGTCGATGAACCACACAATGAAGTTATGGGAAAGAGTAGTGGAGGCTAGACTCAGGACAAAACTAAGTATCTGCGAGCAACAGTATGGTTTCATGCCTACAAAGAGTACCACAGATGCATTATTTGCCTTGAGGATGGTCGTGGAAAAGTACAGAGAAGTTCAGAAGGAGCTACATTGTGTCTTTGTGGCTCTAGAGAAAGCCTATGACAGAGTACCAAGAGAGGAACTGTGGTACTGCATGCGTATGTCTGGTGTGGCAGAGAAGTATGTTAAAATAGTACAGGACATGTATGATGGCAGCAGAACAATGGTGAGGTGTGCCTTAGGTGTGACAGAAGAATTTAAGGTGGAGGTGGGACTACATCAGGGATCAGCTCTGAGCCCCTTCCTGTTTGCAGTGGTAATGGATAGGCTGACAGATGAGGTTAGACTGGAATCCCCTTGGACCATGATGTTCGCAGATGATATTGTGATATGCAGTGAAAGCAGGGAGCATGCAGAGGAACAATTAGAAAGATGGAGACATGCATTGGAAAGGAGAGAAATGAAAATTAGCCGAAGTAAAACAGAATATATGTGCGTGAATGAGAAAGTTGGAGGGGGAAGAGTGAGGCTACAGGGGGAAGGGATAGCAACGGTGGAGGACTTCAAATATTTAGGGTCAACAATCCAGAGCAATGGTGAGTGTGGAAAGGAAGTGAAGAAACGGGTCCAGGCAGGTTGGAACAGCTGGCGGAAGGTGTCTGGTGTGTTATGTGACAGAAGAGTCTCTGCTAGGATGAAGGGCAACGGTTTACAAAACAGCGGTGGGGCCGATGTACAGATTAGAGACGGTGGCACTGAAGAAACAACACGAAGCAGAACTGGAGGTAGCAGAAATGAAGATGTTGAGGTTTTCGCTCGGAGTGAACAGGTTGGATAGGATTAGAAATGAGCTCATTCGAGGGACGGCCAAAGTTGGATGTTTTGGAGACAAGGTTCGAGAGAGCAGACTTCGATGGTTTGGACATGTTCAGAGGCGAGAGAGTGAGTATATTGGTGGAAGGGTGCTGAGGATGGAGGTGCCAGGCAAAAGAGCGAGAGGAAGACTAAAGAGAAGGTTTATGGATGTGGTGAGGGAAGACCTGAGGGCAGTTGGGGTTAGAGAGGAAGATGCAGGAGATAGGCTAAGATGGAAAAAGATGACACGCTGTGGTGACCCCTAACAGGACAAGCCGAAATGAAAAGAGGAAGAAGATAGGCTCCGTAAGGACTGTAACATTTGAAATTATGAGTGTACCCCTTTAAGAGCGGATGGGGGGTGCAAGATAAAGTAAGAATAAGACTCGTGCAGCAGGTCGTTGTAAGAGAAAGTTATGCATGCTGCCAAAATGTTAAAAAAAAAAAAAGACATCAGGCTGATGGTGGGGTGGGGGTGGGGGGGCACGCCGTCACGCGATCTACCAAAACTGCCTTGGATTCGACTGGTCAACTGGTCAATCACGATGGACACATTGAGCACCCCTGCTGTATGAAGTATGTCGTTATGAGGGCTCTGCGAGCCATACGCAACCATCAAAAGAGCCAGGTATGGCTCGCAAGCCATAGGTTCCCGATCCCTGGGCTAGAGCATACTCTCGTGTCTCTTGCTCCGCTGTGCACAACAGCCACGCCTTCAAGCTCTTTCGCCTGCTAATTCTCCCACTTCCTTCTTGGTCCTTTTTCCTATGGACCAATCCATCGCAACTTGGAAATACAGACTCTGAACTGCTCTTAAATAGCCTATTCTCAACTACATACTCCACCTCCGTCTGCATTTAGATCCACCGCAGTACCATAAGACACCGGGCCTTCAAAATCAGTAGTACTGGCTGATATAAATTCAACTCTATTAGCGATGAGAATGTTTCTTCAACAAATAAGGTTCATCTCACAGTGCTAGTTAGGTGGCCCACTAAAACGTCAGCATTTTTCAATCCTCCAATTGGTTTGTTACAGCAGGCCAAGTTTCACGAGGAAAAAAATGTCTGGAGTGATCTCCACACAACAATGTGTTTGATTATCAGGACCTCTTGTGAGTATGGTATGTTTTCTTTATGTTTTTGTCATGTTAGTAGATAAAAATTGATTCTGAACTGCTCCAGATGATGTATGTGGTACAGTTGTTTGTAGTTATATTGAGTTTTTATATGGTATTTTTTTTCGTAGTTATAGTTGTGATATTAATAAATACCATATTTTTCAGACTACAGAGCGCATCGGACTATAGACCGCGCCCAACATGTGGAGGTTTTCTTTCTTTTTTTTTTTTTTTTACATAGGTTAGCCGCATTGGACTATATGCCACGGTAATATATGTACATTGTGGAATTAGATATTCCCGCAGATTCTTGTTTACAAACAGGGACTGTAACATGACACTAAAATGTATCAAACATAACAGAAAAGTCATTGTTTTGATTTGACCTCCTCCTGGTTCACTGAAACCAGTAAAGTCGTCGTCTTTGGAATCAGAATTGAACAGCCTCAGAATGTTTCCATCACACACCATTTCAGTCTCTTGGTTGCTGTGTCATTTTTATCTTGAGTTATCACTGAATTTGTGCTGTTCTTCTCACATAACAGTCCAGCTTTTCAAAATTCTTTGGTGATGGTGGATCCTTTCACACTTCTCCATCCTTTTAAGATCCACTGGCAGACCTCAGAAAAAGACAACCTTTGCATGTGGCCAGTTTTTGTGGAAGATTTCTCACCGCTGCTCATCCAAATCTCTCATTCCCCATCAGCACAATTCACACTGATGCCATTCACCCAGTCCTCCAGAACATTTTCAAGTTTGGGCCATCTGCTCTTATGATCTCTGAAAGCCTTTGTTGTCATTTGGCATTGCATCAGTTCTTCCTCCTGCTGTCTCCAATGCCGCACCATGGATTAGTTTACACCCAGGTTCAGCAGACCGATTTTCCTCCTTTATGCACTGATCGATGGCTATTAGCTTAAAAGCTGCATCATACGCTTTTCTTCTTGTACTTTCAATGGTGAGGGTGGGAAAAATAAAAAAAATATTTTGCGTTTATGCACATGGTGCCTTTCTTCATGCGCATCAAAATCATGAGTGCCGCCTTGTTCTACACGTTTTACACGCTTTGTCAAAGCTTCATCTTCTTCTATGACTACTGGAGATAGCTGCCTCTTCTACATTCTTGAGGTACGGTCTTCTTCTTCTACACGGTGAAGGCCTCTGCGCATGCCCAAACCCTAGTGCATTGTAGGGAATTCATTTTTTTGTTGTGCATTTAAACTGATGGCCAAAAAATCAATATTTTCTCCACATTGTTCCATACGCCACAGGGTTCAGAGCATGGGAAAAAATAAGTGTCTTATAGTCTGGAATATACAATAGATGAAGTCAGATAAGTCCCCACTAAAGCCTAGATACCAAATGCACAGCCCGGCACGGCAGGGAGCAAGTGCGAGTCTGCTCGGTGAGAGCTCCAGCTATCGGAGGTCATACGCACAGGTTCTGCAATCAGAAAACGAGAAAACAAGCAAGAACAAAAAAACCAACCCGGACATTCTCCATGTACCACAACATATACGCCACCATTTTATATATGATTTGGTGCACTGTATTAGGACAATTTAAAGGAGTAATGGGGAAAAAAAAACACTTTTGTTCATATACAAATAGTTGGATCTCAGTTGGGCCTGCCCACCATCACCTGTAAAAGTGTGAAACCAAACAAGTAAAATATTTGTTTGATACTTGGTTCTGAAAATCTGTCTTTGAGAAAGTCATTCTGCAGTTCTATCCTACTGTTAAAACACAATTAACATAATACTAACAAAATAGGATTTTTCACCAACGACAGCTAGGCTAGCTGAAGTTCCAGATCGAAATAAGCAACCACTTTGACACTGACGTCAAAACAATAACATACCAAAACCAAAAGGTAAGCAGTGTGTAGTGTTAGCATAGATTAGCATTAGTGTACAGTGTTACCAACATTATCTTCTGATAATAAAAATAAAATGGTAGCTACCTAAGTTCCCGGTGTGGGGGTGGGGGTTTGCGATGATGTGCGATGCCACAACAACACAAGGATACAGTTTTGAACATGTAGCTTCAATTAGAAATCAAAAAAGTTTTTTTTTTTTTTTTAACTGGCTTCACCCCCCTGCTCTGCGCAGTCTATGGTCAGATAAGCAGGAGTAGCACCTCAAGCTGGAAATTGCATAAGGAGATGTCGCGGATGACGCAGTATATGATTAATGTGGGCAAACACCTCCTGTGCTTATTACACAGGGAGCAATTGCTTGCTGACTATCAAAGGGCAGCGGTGGCCTGAAGTGGAGGGAATAGAGTTCAACACCAACTCAGAATGATTAATGCAGCTGGCCAGAGTACCAACATCATTAATTCTAGCATTATATACATATCTATGCACAGACTTTGTCAAAATATTCACTAGTCAAAAGAAAGTAATAAAGTTAACTTTTTGGTGGCGCTTCAGCAAAGGATCCCCAAAGTCTTGGAATCATCCATACATTTTCTGAGGCGCTTATCCTCACGAGGGTCGTGGGAGTGCTGGAGCCAATCCCAGCTGCTGAGCATGGATGCTGTCAAGTTTGAAGTGACTTGAACAGTGATGACTCGTGAGTTCACCAACACTTCGTAGGTTTCTATTTCTATATGCGATTCTTACTAATTTACTATAGGAAAATCTGATAATTAACAAAAACAATGGTGAAGGTGGAAATGTATCACTCAATTCTTGCTACTATTTTTAATTCTCCTTATCTTTTAACAGTTAAATCTCCAACAGGCGTAGTGTCGTGGAGGAATTGGCCAAGATGTCATTATAGATAAATTAACGATTTCTTTTTTTAAAAAAAATCATTGCTCAACAACAAATGTGATAGCTAAATAAGATATACTGCACGAAGAACCATAGGTCATATGCACAAAAATGTACATAACAATAAGGCTGTTCAGTACAGTAAAAAATATTGCATTTCCGGAATTGTACGGCTTAACGTCATGTGTTCTTGCTTTCGTTAGATTTAAAAGTTAGCTTTCTCAACAATCACGTAAAGACTTACACAATGACCCCACCACCAAGGGCTTCTTGTACATTCCAGTCTGCTTTAGTTAGTGTAGTCCTGTGTTGATTTTTTTTTTAATTATTATTTACCAATTGAGCAGCAGACATATACCCTCTATTTGACATGAAGCTTCATTCTTCTTCATGCTCTTTTCTTTGCTTCTTTTTAAGATAATAATTGTACAAACTGCCCTCAAGGGTTCTGACTGAGATACCACAATTGGAGAAAATTTTACCTTTATACCAAGAGGAGACTTCCGTTCCTCTTTCTTAATTAATGCTTTATGTTTTTGATACTCACAAGAAATTACAAATTTAATGTGAAATCTATTTATATTTGTTTAAAATTAACCTCACTTAAAATGTTTGTAGACAAGAAAATTGAGGGTTTTTTTTTGTTAAATGCACGATTTCATTAAAAAAAAGTTCATTATCTAAGAGATAAAAGCAACTTATTGTTCATTAGTAAGTGAAAGGTGATATTTCCTTTTATGTATTCATAAATACTCTTTAATCCATATTCCATATCGTTTATCCTCACAAGGGTCATGCGAGTGCTGGAGCCAACCCCAGCTGTCATCGGGGAGGAGGAAGGGTGCACCCTGAACTGGTTGCCAGCCAATCACAGCTCACATATATACAAACAACCATTAGCCCACTCATTCACACCTTCGGGCAATTTAGCATGTCCAATTAATGCATGGTTTTGGGATGTGGAAGGAAACCGGAGTACCTGGCAAAAACCCACGCAGGCATGGGGAGAACATGCAAACTCCACACAGGCGGGGCTGGGATTTGGAACCTGGTCCTCAGAACTGTGAGCCAGATCTGGTAAGCAGTCGCCCACTGTGCTTCCAACAATGTTGACATGAATAATCTGGAGAGTAGAAACATTATAATTTACAAGGTTACTCAAAATTTTCAGTGTGCAGCAGTGAATTTGTGTGAACAAAAAAAATAAAGCAAGTTGATTCCTGATAATAACAAGGTGATAGGTGCAGTACGTAACGAGCCTCAGCTATGCTGCGCCAAACTGTGATTTCCGGCTATTAAAAACACAAACCCTGAGCTCACCCTGGATGTCGTTATGGCGACTCGTTTCCGTGAGGGTCAACGCTGACATGACGCTTGGCTCTGATAGCGCGTCTCCATCTAATTGTAAGAGCGCTCATTATGGCTGATAAGGAAGAACATAAATCACTCAGAGAGGTCTGACCTGCAGCTGCCCCTGGATGTTTTTGCCTGGGAGGGGGGCTCTCATGGGCTGACTCAAAAGATCTCATTATATCTTTGTCTTGACAAAAGTAGCCACATCTATCATTGACTTGGAAAAACCTGCTGTCAAACATATTGCCTTTTTTTTCCCCTCTGTGGTTGGATAAAACCTACCTGACAAAAAGTGGCTGTCCATCTCTCTAAGATTATAAATGATAAGATTCCTAAAGAGCCAATAAAAGCAGAATGGACTTTGATACAGTATGCATACTTTTATCCTATCCTGCTGTTATCAATATAATGATACCGTAAGTATTTTATTTCGAATCGATTTCCTTTTACCTGGTTCCTTTACTGTTGGTAGAATCGGTAGAAAGCTATCAGTGAAACTCTTGTGGGAACAGAAAAAAACACATGATGCTGTTTCTTTTACGGCGCTAAAGCAGATGCCGCAATTGATTGTTTTAATTTGAATAATACTCGTAGTATGTTGCCCGGTAGTCAAGAATCCAATCTTTATGACCCTTGTGTTTACACATGGTAGCCATCTGTCTGGCTATCTACAGTATTTATTTCTCTATCTGTCCGTTTGTCCATCTAATTACCTGTTTTGGGGTGCCATTTTACGCCAGTTTCATACCAACCTTGGGTTTAATGTTATGGTTTTGTTAAGATTTAGTGTAAGAAAAATAATTAAAACTAAAACAAAAAAGCCTTATCTTGTAAATCGGAACAGATTAAATAGCATTTCACTGAAAATTGCAACAGTAAGTTATCCAACAAATTCAATAAAAAACGTAAATCAGCAAAAATTGTATACCACAAAATTATATATTATTTAACAGCTTCGCTTTTGTTTTCTTTGGGAAAAATAAAGGATTCAGGCAACAGTTTTTTGAACAGTCTGAATTATTATGCTATGAAAACACAAATGGCATTTGTTATTGTTTTGGCTCAATCTAAAGAGCCTGGGAGGGGTTGTTAAAACATTTTGTATGCTTCCAAAAGCCTGTCGCTGGCCACGACGTCTGCTACCCACAGGCAGGGCTCTACCGCATTTTTATGGAATCGACGTGTGGCTAGAGCGAGGGGTGGTTATACTGCCTATCCCTTACCTAAATACTCCAATGTGGGAATCAAGTGTGCCTCTGAACCGTACTTAGTGCAATGTGCCAAAAAAATAAAATCTGAATATCAATGTATGCACCATAATACCCATCATATCCACATTCATGAATTAATGCCACACATCAAACAGATGTCTCGAATTCCAAGTCAAAAACATTCAAGCCAGCTCTTTTTACCTTTTGTTTCAGACCATCTAGATCCCAAAAGCAGCCATCAGTTGAAAGTGGCTCAGGAGCTTCCCTAAACTAACTGTCAAGCTCAGGGTAGAAAATAACGTGTGGGAAATATTACGCAAATTAGCCAGACTGTTACACAGCAGTGGGGCCGAGGTGCAGCAAGGTGCACTCACAGACACGTTCTCAGAAATAGGCACAAAATTTACTTGCTTGTTTAATTTCACACTTGACGCATTGGAAGCCAATCTAAACACAACTGTTTGTATACAAGCAATTAAAAGTTAAATTTACTGGGCGGAGAGTGCACAGATTAGATAGAAAGTTGAAATTTATTGGTTTAGCCCATGAGGGAAAAACACAACGTGGTCCAGAAAGAGTGCTCCCATTCAATTAAGTCATAGTAATAATTATAATACTAATATTTTAATAAAACCACTATAATGAACCATCGGTATAGGTGTGGTGCAACATTTAGTTAGAGCATTGGTCTCATGGTTCTGAGGACCGGGGTTTAAATTCCGGCCCCGCCTGTGTGGAGTTTGCACGTTCCCCCCGTGCCTGCATGGGTTTCATCCCACAACCCAAAAACATGCAATAGTAATTGGACACTCTAAATTGCCCCTAGGTGTGATTGTGAGTGCGACTGTTGTCTGTCTAAATGTGTCCAGCGATTGGCTGGCTACCAGTTCAGGGTGTACCCTGCCTCTTGCCCAATGTCAGCTGAGATAGGTTCCAGCACTCACATGACCCTTGTGAGGCTAATCGGCTCAAAAAATGGATGAATGGATGGATAATATAATGAAAACCATTTGTACAAATGATGTGTTTAACCCTGTAGTTGAGCAAATAAAGGTCATTTGATGTGGAAGGAAGGCATTCTTGCTTGAGGATTGGGCATGTGCACAAGCATTTGCTCGTGTTTTTTAATGACGGATTTTATTCCCTCCGTTTGTTTGTCCTGTTTTGATCCCAAGTAAACTTGAGAGTTGGAACGGGAGGTATGGCATCGTTCAGCAATGAAGGTATTTCTTTGTGAAAGTGATTGGCCTTTGACACTGCCTACACACTAATTGGCTGCTTGAGCGTTGACATTGCACAACGCGGTTCAAATGCACCTCGCCTGTCTCCTCCAGAGGGGCAGACCTGTGCATGGCTGCAGGAGTTTGATAAACACATTCACATTTCAGCACATGGCTAATTTTCTTCTTGACACACGGAAAGCCAGGACAAATATTCTCTCTTGCTCTGCTGTGTGCATTCGGATTTGTGATATGTGATTTTGACTGAACACTGTGGAAAGAGACTGGATCATTTAACTTCCCCGGAGCACTGTTATGACTCCAAAGAAAAGCATAGGATTGGACAAAAAGTTTATTTTTACTAGGCAAAGGAGGCATAGATGTATCCAAGAATCAATGCAAACACTAACTATTAACATTCATGCACTTGGGCTCTAACATTGCTTTCTATCCAAATTTTAACCACCACTGACCACACTTATTGCTACTTTATTTCAAGGATGTCCTACAATCTCTTGACAATGAACTATGATTCTCGTGCTGTGGAACAGTTTTATGGTTTCTCTCTTTTATTATGAAGAGTTACTTTTCCTCTATACTTAAGCTCTATGCTCAATAAACTATTTCACCACTTTCCCAGAAGACACAAAGTGACTAAAGGCACTTTAACTTTTTAGGCATGGAAAATTACACTTTGCTGGGCTGTGTAAATGGACAAAAATTCATGACACTTAACAGTTCTGCAAAATGGAACACACTAACAACTCATGAGGCAGCTCATTCTAAATACACAATGTTGACTAACACATCTGTTAGCTTGCTGGTTTCAAGGAGATGTTACAGTACACTAAAGGTCCCACGTGTAATACATCAAGCCTCACTGTGACCTTTATTAGATATTTTGTATTTGTATCCACCCAACATGAGAGCACTTGGGAGTGTGTCTTATCAGACAAAGGGAAATATACAAGGAGTAGTAGGAGGAAATTGGCTCCTGAAGCATAAACGAGCAAACAAGCATGACAGCAGACCCATTATTACATTTCAAAACAAACCTTATATTTTGGGGTATTATTGGGAAACATTTAAGCTGTAAAGTAAATACAGTATTAAGGACAATGGGCATAGACATCCATAAAATTACTGAGAACGGACCTACAGTTTCATATGATGTTACGTACAGTCAAGCGTAAAATTATTCATACCCCTGTCAAATTTTAAACAGCAATTTTTTTCTGGATCGGAAATGGCACAGGATTTTCCCAGATTATATTTAGGTCATGTACAAAAAACACATTTTCAGCTTTTATGTTCATTTGAACAAAAAGTGGCACATCCAAAATGAAGCGCTGACATGAAGTATTTCAAGTACCACTTCAGGAAGCATTTCAAGTACCACTTCCATTGAGTCACCTCTCAAATCTCTGTTCTCAACACAACCAAATGGACAAGCTTCAACTCCTCAGGCCAGCAAAGACTTCTGCCACCCTTTTGCTACACGAAGACTTCAATTTGTGAACACATCCCCGATCGTGCCGTATTTCTGCCCCCCATGGAAGATCACCAGGGTGACCTCGACACAGAGCTATCGGGGACAATAAAGTAGCGGAATAGGCTTCTCCATCAAAATGCTGTATTGATCTCACGGCGCTCAATGCATACTGCAGCCTGGACTTGAAATCATTGTTTTTGAACTGTAAGTCATTCTACTTGCCTAGTGAGTTTGTTTCATTCGTACTGGGTGGGTTTGACGTTCCCCGCAACACAGATGAAGAAATTTGAAAACAGCACCCCGATTCACCCCCACTGCAAGCTATCATGCCCCCCCCCCCCAGAGAACAACAAATGACTGGCTGTTGACTTGAATACCTTCTATTAGAGATATCAAAATGACAGTCTCACTCCCCACACTTAAACCCAGACACCCCCACTCCCATTTTGTTTTAAACACAATATAAAGGCTCAATCACTGTGGCCAAACAATTCAATTGGACCGTCCACATTGAGAGGTTGAACACCAGCAGAGTTCAATTCACCAAGACTGCCTTGTTGCCTTTTTTACCTTTTTCACGAACCTTTTGCCCAGCACAGCTATCAGTAATGGCTTACAACCATGTCCTCTGAAAACATTTAGATGTGGCTTTATAATTCTTACGTGACTTGAAAGCACCCATAATGCCCATCTTCAGGGTCTTCAGTATGCGACTTTGTTTTTGTCAGGAATGTCTGCAAACCAACTGCATAGAACGTCTATTTTTGAACTGTTGTGGTCATTACAATAGCTGTTCCCAGTCAATCAAGGAAATTAGGATCCCTTAGAACAGCTTGAAGTATTTAGAATGGTATGGAACTTTAGAGACGCCACGGTGGAGCAACTGGTCAGTGTGTTGCCCTCTGAGGACTGGGGTCCGAATGCTGGCTCCATCTGTGTGGAATTTTCATGTTCTGCCGTGCCTGCATGGGTTTTCTTCAGGCACTACTCTTTCCTCCCACATCCCCAAAACGTGCAGGATTAATTGGACACTCTAAATTGCCCCTAGGTGTGATTGTGAGTGTGACTGCTGTCTGTCTCTAGGTTCCCTGCAATTGGCTGGCAACCAAGTCAGGGTGTACCTTGCCTCCTGCCCGATGACAGCAGGGATAGGCTCGGGTACTCCCGCAAACTTTGGACTTTGTTTTAACTTTTCCCACAGAGTTTGATGGTTTCCAAAGGATATTTATAATTTTTAACATTTTTTTTGTTCAAATATTACTATAAATTGATAGATATTTTTCACAGTGATGTCTTGTACATTGTCTTATGATGTTCTGGAAGACCCCAGTGCCATTTCCATTAAAGAATACAATTGTTGGTTGGATTAAAATGACTCTAAATCCAAATTTGCCAGTGTTATGAATGATTTCGGGCTTGCTTGTAGATACATTAAATTTGTATGCAAAATGAGGACATGCAAAAGGTGATGGGATGTTCTTGTGCACAAGTACAAATGTATTAACCTGCAGTGCGTCACGTCAGCAGATTATGCAGGAACTCATCATATTTCACAAAATCTCATTGGATTGATTGACTCTTGTGTTTTTGCAGATGTGTAATGAGAAAGAAAATAAGAGTAGATGGCTGAAGGACTTAGAAAATGTGATCAAGTCCTTTTCTCTCTTACAAAGTATATATATATATGACTGCCATGCAAATCAGCAACACATTTAATTTTACTCGGCAAGGTTGGAAACTGTATTTTAAATAATCTAAATTGATAATTCTAACTTTATTTGACATGCACCCAGATGAACCCTCACAATGACTTTTGCAAAGAAGCTTAAAACAATGAAAATACTGTAGGCCATGAGAAACCGTACCACTATGTTTAGAGGTAAGTTTTGTAGCCATAATTTAAAGTATGAACAGAATAGGCACGTTTGCATGGAGTTTGAAATTCTGTTTACATAAATAATTTTAAAATCTGCTCTACTGATACTTCTGGAATTTGGTTTAAAATGTGCCTTGCTGGTGATCCTGATTGAGGGTCTAGAAGGATTAGCTCACAAATGACAAAGCAGTGTTCTAAAGAGGCAATGCACATTTATCGCAGTTTAGGGCGTGTGTGTGTGCACATGTACACATGCTCTGTGTGTTTTTGTGAATGTTTGTATAAATCACAAAGAGCATTGTGTGGTTATTTACACATTAACTCGCCACATTCAACAATGTAAACATTGAAGTTTTAACTTGTCTCTAAAACGCCCACATTTCAAAAGCAAGTCGAGCACGAGACAGGTTAATTGTTCAGTCAAAAACATTTCTACAGGCATTGACAAATTACTGTAAACAAATGCAGCAGGCCCAAATGTCAGTGAAGAAAACGGAAGTTACGCATAATTCGCGACCACATTTCTTCACCAATTTTGTCTCGTTTTAGATGGGAGGTGTGTGTTAATATAATTGACAACAGCCTGTAAATGTGTCCATATACAACTACAAGCAGGCCTGATCCTAGCTACTCAGTAAACGACACTGCAGCATGGGTAACAGACTCGGATGTCGCCTCACTGTAAGTTCAGCTAATTGGCTCGGCAATAAAAACATTCAAGCAAATTATCACACACCCACAAAAATCCAGTCAAAGAGAAGGAGGGTAGCTCAAGTTACAGCTCACACACTTCAGAAATGTAACAGAAAGAATGAAGATTTTTGGGGGGAAGGAGGGTGAAAAGGCCTTCTTAAAATTGGGAGTTGAGAACAAGTAGCTTCATTGTGAGACTAATGCAAGTCATCATAACCTAAAATAACAAAGTTACATTACTCACTGCAGGACACTAAATAGTCCAGTGAAGTAATCCTAATGCATTGTTGAGGAACAAAACTTGGTTACTAGTATAGCAAAAAACTATATAATCAACATTACTACTACCGATAACATCATTAGAGTCAAGATGCTGTTTGTCTTTAAATTTATTAGAAGAAAAAAATGGTTGTACACAGAATCACTTGAAATTGAAATAAACCCATCCACAGTAAAATGTTTTTAACTGTTGAATTGCATAAAATAATGACTCCAAATGAAATCTAAAATAGCATCAAAGTACTCCTGTGATTGGATGGAGACCAGTTTAAAGTGCCCCTCCAGCACGCCCGCAACCCGCGTGACCACAAGATGTATGGAAAATGGATGGATGTATGAAAGCGCTCGACGTTTTGTTGACACATGAGGGTGGCTTGTTGATGCCAGTATGACTTCATGTGTTGCACATTTTAAGATAAACTTTAAAAAATATTTTTAAAAGTAGCTAAATGATGCATTGTAAAAGAACCAATTGTACTACTGTTATCATTATTATTTTAACAGTTTAACACTATATAGCATTAAATTATGAATATTTGGTTCTTACACTTTTCACAATATAAAAAGCAAAACACTCATGGAATTATTTTGTCAGGATGCTCATTAATCTGAAAGATAACTTGAAGTCTCATGTGATATTACACATTTTCACAGTTTGACATTCATGCCTTTGTGTGACGTCAGCAAAAGACCTTTCCAAAAAAAAATTGTTTCCAAGTTTTTCGACCTTTTAAGGAGTGCTGGGGTGGGGGAGAGGGCTCCATGCAAATGAAGCCCCACTGCTCTGTGGTGTTCCCATTTAAACTTACACCCCTGACCAGTTATTTCTGCTGGAAATTGAAAACATTTGAGCTTGACATGATAAGATGGTGATAAATTCAGATGCATTCGGATCTGAAACACAAATTAGAAAATGGCACTTATGTCTGAAAAGGTACCCAAGTATAGGACACTGCAACTGTCAGGTGGGTTTCTTTGCTGAGATGTTTCCTTTTATTTGATTATTCCAACAATTTATGGCACGGAATGTCCACCCTCGGTTTGTAATATGTAGTTGTCAGGCATCAACTCATCCTCAAGATGTCAAAATGTGGTTTACATGCTGTTGAGGACTGTTTGAATATGAATAACTGCTCCAAGAAATGTTTTCATTTCCTTTGGAGAGAATAGTAAATTGTGGAAAACATACTGAAAGACTGAAAGGTTTGACACATGAATTTGAATATATTGAGGCGAAATGAAACGTTGGTTACTGCTATAAATGCCACTAGTAACCACCATCAATCAGAATAAAAGGTAATGATGCTGAGTGTTTATATTTTTAGTCAAACATACCCACTTGACTTAGAGTACACGTGCACACAAATCCATGCAGAGATTCCGTAAATATTCTATGCGTCTAGAAAACAAGCAGAAATAGGCAATTTCATCCTGCATTAAGCAGTGTGGCTTCAAAGTAAATTACATTTCACCTGTAGGGTAAAATCAAGAGCAAAAATTCAAAACAACAAATGGTTGCTAGCTCGACAAAAGGATGATCAATAAAAATGGATGAAGATGAAATGTTTACTAAGTGCCTCCCCTATCCATTGTACTGAAACTGAAAGGGGAAAAGACATGACATAACCTTTGCTGTTGCTACTCACCTTCTAAAATCCACAACAGTTGTGTTTACCTGCACTCCTGTGAAAGCTTCTATTACATAGTTTTATTTTGTACGAATTCTACTGGGGACAGATTGTTTCTCCGGTGACAGGTTTTGTACTTCGACTTCTGCGCTGCCCTTTCACCAGTTAGTGAGTTGGCTCCCATGAGGTTACGCGTGTGCGTGCGTGTGTGTGTATACATACAGTAACAATGTGTGTCTGTTTGTGTTACCAGGTGCCCTCCTGGGTGGGGAAAACACCTGCCCTCCGCAGTGACTGCAGGGCTCCTGAATTCCCTGTGCTTTGTATTAATGCTGTTGTTATGTTACAGTTACTGCAACGTGGCTTTGAAGGATTCACCGAGACACCTGACAAAATAAAAGTGTACAACATCCAACCAGTGTACAAGCAAAATCCTAAACAGGGCCTTAATCATTTGCCTCTGACAGAGTATCCTGTTTTGTGGCATTGTTAAAAGGAATGTTTATCCTGCCTGATACGCTTAGGGAGGACAACCGTAAATGTTATACCCATTTAATAGTAATACACTATACTGGTGCCTTGAGACATTAGTTTATTTTGCTCCGTGACCATGCTTGCAACTCAGATTATTCTATCTCAAATCATCTTTCTCTATTTAAATGAACGCAAGTGCCACTAATCTGGGCCACCTCCACCCCCCCCCCCCAAAAAAAAACATTTTCATAGCATGTTTTTCAAAAATAAAAAAATACATTTCATATAAGATACAATAATGGCATTTAAGAGGATAAAATAATTCAACCGTTCTTGCTAAATATTTTGCTTCAGTTGAATGGATATTGTGCTGGTGTGTGTGTGCCTCGCCCGCCTGCTGGTGTTACAAAAACAATCTGATATTGTCATAATTGTGATGATATTCTCAAACGTGATCACAAAATGTTTCCTCAATATAAATCCCATCCCAGTTGTGGATGAAGTAAACACACACTGATAGTGGCATACATTGGAGCCAGGGTTTTGTCTTGCTCAAGGGCACCTCAACTGTGGTTCCGGATAATATGGGGCTTGGATGATCTGTATTCTCTCAAGCTGTGTCTAGATGATGTCTATTTTTATTTCATTTTTGCTCCCCTTCTTCTGCTGGTTGATTACTTGAAACAGAGTCCCTGTAGTGGCAAGAGACAATTTTAAGCACTTGGCCACAGCTGCCCCCAAAAAGAATGAATGCCGCTCCGCTACTTAATTGGTCCAACCTAACAGAAGGTCCTGGAAACCCGGAACACCTCCCTTTCCTAATAGAGACTTATGGACACACAGCAAGGGAGATGCCACAACTAAGATCAGAAAGTCACAGTAATAACAATAATTGTTATAAATAAACAATATATGGCTGTGAGTATTGTTCTATCGTTATTTTGAGTTTTGAAGTGCTTTCCAAACATTTTCTTGATGTGCCGTGTGTCATGATCACTGCCACTATACAGCGCTCACATTTAAAAATTTTAAACACAAGTCAAAGCGAAAAATCTGGAGGGTGACGGCGCGTTTGTCAAAAACTCATCAATTGTATCTCATGGCATCACTCTATGGCATCCCAATTTATTCATCACAGTTAACATTCAGTCTTGGTACCACAATAGATGGAAATGGTTTTGGGGAGGACATTGAGGACATGTGTGGTGTGCTTTGGTACAAGAGCAGCAGGAACCCGCTCGACTCTAACAAATCAGCTGCTTTTATGTATTTTCCTTTCTCAAAAAGTGGACGACATCTGGTCCCCACAACATTGAAATTGCGATAATTGCTATTATTGTAAGATGGTACTTTTGTAGCGTGTTAGTTAAGACTCTAATACAGTGATACGTGATTTGTGCTGCAGATTTTGTTTTCGTCATTTCATTTCTTTTCTGTGCACTCCACAAGAAAGACATTATTGATTATATTATACATAGAGAATGGCATTTTGGGGCTCTTTTTGTCTGTATAGAAGATTTAGAGAATTTCTTTGGCCTTGAGTCAGTCACAGAGTGGTGCTCTCTCTCTCTCTCTCTCTCTCTCCTCTCTCTCTCTCTCTCTCTCTCTGTGCCTTTTCTCCTTTCACAAATCTCATCCAAGCTCAGAGCCATCGAAAGCAAGAGGAGAGAGCCATGAATGAATGTATTCTTTTCAGCTCACATTTTATATTTAGTATTGAGTAGAATTACACATGGCCTACATAAAAGTGAATGGGGCTTCATTTTAACAGCGGGGCGTAGAAGTGGTCGGCATGGCATTGTGTGGTCTCCATTATGGGAATACGGGGAAGTTTAGCAATTCAGCCTGTCCCTGACGACAGCCAACATCATTTTTCATGATGGTTTCAAAAATGGCTTTCTCCTCTGGGTTTATGTCTGCATTTGGCACAAGGTTAAAGGTCGCTGCTACTCAGGAAGGCGGAACAACAGTTTAGGTACTGATATTATCTCGTATTATTCCCCAAAATGGTTCATTTACCGAAGGCCCCAGCCAAACTCCATGTGTTTAAGCATTCAACTAAATAGAAGCAGACAGGGAAAAAGTGAACTGGGAGCATTGAGAATTGCATTGAATATTTTACAGGAGGCTCCTGTTGTGAGATCAAATTAGCACGAGCCACAGGAGACATTCTTAGGACCGACATGACAAGAAAATTAATCAAGTTAAATGAAGGATTAGAATTAAAGGGTGTCAACCAGTAGCAAACCAGTCTGCAAAATATGTTGGCGAATTTGGATTTTCAGTACAGCCTAGTGTCATTCAATGGGCTCGCTTTTCTTATATAACTTTAAATCAAATTAACACATCTTAAGCATTCGATCAAGCAACGTTCTGCTCCTTTGTAGGCAACTCTGATGTTAAAAAAGGAAAAAAAAATTTTTGAACTGTGATGGACATATGGCAGTTAGGGTAACCCTAACCCGAAGCGATTCTCTAACTGTTCTCCATTAATATCTCCGACAAGCATCTGTCTTCCTCTTCTTTTGCTCACTTTGGAAGGAATCCCAAGGTGTTGCCAGGGCCGTCAGGAGACTTAATCTCTATAGCATGGATTGGGTCTTTCCTGGGGCCTCCTCCACCAGGGTGGGACTGGCCTGAAAAGAGATTGTGAGCAAGACACTTTCAGGTTCAACATCATTGACTTTCTCAACGAATAACAGACACATTCCAAATTTTTAAGTGAAGAAGCTGTCAAGCTCAAAACGGGTAACTGTTTACTTTCATTTTTAGTTCCTTTTACGTGGAATGACTGTTAGCCAATATAATATATGTATGTCCCCACTTGGGGGCATCCCAACCAGATATGTCTGGAGGGCAGGTCAGGTGTCAATTTAGTTTTAAGGACAATCATATAAGGGAAACCATTTTTCCACCTATGCATTTCAGAAACAGCTTCAAGGTCAAACTGAAGTTCCATCCCAGCTGAATTTGGGGAAAAGGTCGGATTTGTTGACATTCACATTAAATAGCAAATATAGGCACTTCATCTTCAATGTAACTGCCGCACTTGTAGAGCATGGTACACGGTTTTAGGACATGTGAGGAAGCCAGAGTACCTGCAGAGAAACCATCATAAGCAAATGTAGAACCCTAACCCTAACCCTAACATGGAAACTCCAAGCAAAAGAATGTGTGATTTGAATCCAGCGCTTTCTTGCTGGGAATCCAACACTCATCTTCAACTCTGCATGAACGTATTGCATTTGTACTCACGTTCTGTGTTTTACATTTTATTGGAGTTTAGCAGAGATGGTAGTCTGCAGCTGCTTTGTCAATTGGCACACCATCTCCTCTCTCAGACCAAACAACGGCAGACACCCTTCCTGCTCACCATGAAATTCTTCCAAGGTGGCAAGTTTCATCACCTCAGACTTTATGAAAGTGACGAGCCTCAAACCGCCCGGCAATTAGACTGCTGCTATCGGTGCACTACAGTTGAGGGAAATGACTGAAAACAGCTTTTCGGTTACTTCTTTCGAGTATTTTCCCCTTTGCAGTGAGGTGGTAAATAAATGCTGGGTTTCACCCTCCCATGCTATCACATCAATGGTGAAAATCATAACATCCAAATGTTTTGATGAGTTACACATTGGCTCCTTTGAGAATCACATGAAAAGAATTAGAAAAAGGATTTTAAGAAGGTTATCTAAGCTCATTGAAGGGGTTGCCAAGATTGGAGACTCACATGATTTATCAGGATGATGTTTGTGATATCATGACGGGTTGTAATGGATCACATCCCCAAGACTGATATAGCAGAGCAGAAACAGTAAGTGGCAAATCCTGTGCTGCGAGTACATTTCTGGGTTTAGCCACGCTTATCATATGCTGAGAGTTTAAACACACAAGGAGTCATCACACAGGTTAAGTACTTAATTCATCCTTCATGGATAACACTGATTGAATGTTTACATCCAAAAAGATTATCACACGAAAGTCCAAGAATCACATTGGCTAATCTCATCCTCCCTGATGATGCTGTGATGCATCAATGTCAAGTCGGCATAACAAATTCACATCCAACGTCTTAAATCTTTATAAGTCACCTGTTTGGTGTTTGTAGTGCAGAAAATGGGAAGTATCATTTTCTGCTGTGTAAATACGCAGATAACAAGAGAATGGTTATCAGTGGCAAGTCCAGGTCAAGGCTTTCATTAAATACTGAATTATTTTATTTTTATTCATTTTTGCATCACCACCAATACAGTTACATGCCAAGAATTACACTCTGTGTCACACCACATAACGTCACAATGCTGTTGCTCCAAGTTGGAATCTTAGCTTCAGCCTTCGTATGTGGAGAAAGCTTGTTCCGACCATGCTTTCAGTGCTTTTCCTAAAGCGCCATTCCAAAATCATCCATGTTGACAATCACATATAGTTCCCTAAATTTGGCAAAATTGCATTGTTGACCTTTTCTTATTTAGTAACAGTGAAGTCCAAACATTCATCATCTAGGTGAAAGTTTGATGAAGGATTCATAATGTCTAAAGTTGTGTTTATTATCAATAATGTATTATCCAAACTGCTCCAATATTTGCCACCAATTAGTTGCATTTTTTTTTGCGATATAGTAGTTTCAAAATGTAAGTAAATAATAAAATAAACTGCAAAGGCAAACGAGATTATTGGATTGTGTTTATAAAATTTTTCTTTCCTAATGTTCACTTCTGAAATTCTTAATCACACATATCCAATCAAGAAAATATTAAAACCAAGCTTAGTCCTGGGCCTCATTTTTTACTTCAGATTTTCACTCATCCAAAATTGAAAGTTGTATTTTTTTAAAGCTATATTAAATATCTCAAGAAAATAATTATTAACTTTTTTATTTTTGTTCATTACTTTTCAATTGAAATGGAAAAAGTGAATGACTTACAAATGATTCCAGCTCAGTATTTCCTCTTCTGAACGGTGCAGATGTGAGTTGAAGTGTCGTGTACTTATTTGTTAAAAAGGTGGCTATTCATTGGAATTCAAAAACCAGAAACCTTGCAGTTCGGGGTGAAAGGGCATATGAACGCTTTTCCTGATGAACCTCCTCATTCCGGCAACATTAATCAAAGCTTATTTTCGTTATTTCAGTCTGCATATTACCTTCAGATCTGACAGAAACAGCTGTCCCCCCATTTCTTGTGAATCCAGTCCGTGTGATCAGGCTTCACGACAACCAAGACAGGTGGCACCCGAGCCTCCGTCTCATTTTTTCCACTCGTTTACGTTGTCATTAATGATAAAAATCACTCAGTATACTTACAATGACAAAGAAATATTTATTACATCTTTTTTTCCCCATGATTGTTTTCATTTCTTATAGCTGCTTCAACATGTGTATTTACAAATAAACACCCTTTCTGTAGAAAACTCTAGCCAGACACAGCAGGGAAATTGAAAGATTAGAGGAGATCAGAAGGGGCACATGGTACACGCACTACAATGTTGAAACAAACACGGAGTTTGGAAAACAGTTTTTGCAAAGGTAAAATATTTTTTTTCCCGGACAAAAAGCACATCAAGGCCGGTTCTGCAAATCTGGAACACAGTGGCAGTGAGCTGCAGGTTACATGGAAACAAATTTGAGTGAAACAGAAACCAGAACCCTTTGGACCAACAATCCTAGCGACGCTATTTGTTCAGGAACGTAGTAAACATCACGAAAAGAAGTTAAATGCAGCCCCTAAAACATTGTCGCAGCGAGCTCTGATACAGTTAAGAGGTGATGCTTAGCAAAGGACAACCAAGATATACTTTAAAGCAACACCTGTATGAAGTGCAGTCTTTTTCAAAAACAGTCGATTTTGTAGGTCTTAAAAATCCATCTGGTCTTCATCAAGGACCTTCCCATGAGTCACGAGTGTAGGATGACCACTGCACGTTCAATAAGCTCCACATTTGCACAAATTCACATCCCAGGGGGTGTAATGTTTCTATGTTTTTATAAAACACACGTAACATGAAAGCGTTTTTTAATATCAAATATTATTTTCTTACTGATCACCCGTCAACAGGGGTGTGAACAAAGTATCTAACACTGTATGTTACTATAGATTCATTGTTGGATACACAGTATCCAGGATACTTATTGTTTTTTCTCATGGTGACGTGGGGAGGTGAACATTTTAGAGTGAGCAGATTCATATTGGTTGAACTCAGATGCACCGAGGATGGCACGAGATGTCAGGAAGTAAAACGAAAAAAAATCTATCCATCTTTTGTTATCTGCACAAAGCTGGAGGGATGTGAACACACGAAGAAGAAGAAAAAGAAGATGAAGAAGAAAAAAATCCACAAAAGACAAAGAGCGGGAGATAGTTAAGTGAGTTTCAGATCATGTAATGCAAATAAGTAAGTGAATTGATGCAGTGTTACAAAATATTCAACTTGAACATGCATGTAACCTATGAATGTGTTTTAGCACCCACATTGAGCAGCATTCGCAGCACTCGAGGAGTAAATATGCTCTTTAGCGAGAACAAGATTAGTCACATGAACGTTAACCACCAGACTAGAAAATTAAAACTTCTTTCTGATATTGTTCTGACTTTTTTTTTATGTACAGTTACAAACTCACTCCCATTAAGATTTTTGTGACTTACTGTCACTCTGGTTTTTATTATATTATTTGTATGTACCTAAAGAATATCTTTTTTTTAATGCACATGTGACTAAATCAAAGCAGACATATAGAAGGTATTACAGCTATTTGATTAGGAAAATGATGAGGGCCTCTGTGTGAAAATAGTCTGTCCACCCCACCCACCCCCCTTATTTTTCTTTGCTTGGCACAACAGTTAAATAGGCATGAGCTCAGTACATTTTGCTCTTCTTTTGTTTCCTTTTAGGTGGTTGGGTTGCAGTTTACCCTGAGAAAACACAATTCTGCTTCTTTCTATCTCTCTACGTGATTGCATTTTCATAGCAGCAAATAACAGATACACCACTAGAGTGTATTATGGCCACAGGAGCTTTATGTATTACACTAAATGAACAATTTTGGGGCATTTGTACATTCTGGCACGTAATCTGTTGTCATTCATCCTTAAAGTAATCCAATCATTTTTTTTTCTGCATGTCCCTTGCTTCGGGTACTGGTGTAAAGTCACAAAGTTAATGAGTGCTTGTATGTCATGGTAATGACATTACCATGAATCATGATTAATATAATAATTAATCAATAAAGTGAATTATTTTGTCTGAGTGGACATAGAGGAATGAGCCCAATATCAAATTGATGTACTGTACTGTTGTCCGTATTGTAGTATACCACAAAGCTGCATCATGATCATCTGGCAAAATATGTGCTGCTTAATCTGAGGAAGATGACACTCGCCATTGCTATTTATATACTTCAGTTCAGGTAAAGAAACATCCCCGAACTCTTGAGACATTTGCCTCTATATACAATAACTGTGTAATGAACGTGATACACAAAAAGGAATAATATGAGAGGAAACCTACAATTGTGACATTCGTTAATAACAGATTTGAACACATATTCCACTATTTGTACACCCTGATAGCACATCAGACTTTTTTCTTTCTTCCTGGACTTGGTTAAAAAAACATTCAGATTAAAAAAGACAAACTATATTGAGTATTTTCTTTTTTTTTTTTTTTCAAATTAAATGTATTCTTTTGTAGATAACCTGACGGGTTATTGTGCTAATGTGTTTTTATTGCCTTTTTTTTTTTTTTTTTTTTACCAGAGCTACAGGCTGACCACACCAGAAATCAAAGCACAAAGAATCACAATAAATAAAACACGTTGCCAGGACAAAAAAAAACAAAAAAAAAACAGACAAACAACAAAACATACCTTGCACGTCATTCAAATACTACTCTACACCCGTGTTGGCTGCGACATTTGAAGTATCTGACCCATTAAAAATAAGAGAAACAAAAAACACCATTAAAACGCTTCAATTTAGACACTAAAAATGAGTGCTTCTTTAAATGTTTTCAATATATTTTTTGCCAGAGCTCTCAACACATTAATTATTTTATCACCTGAGGAAGGTTCCATTGTGAGAGGATTTCCCTCACCCACCAAGCCAGCAAAACTGTCCTTTCTTCTGACCCACACGTCACTAATGACCCAGGTGATCTCCTAATATGAGACGTAGTCTCGTTATGTCAACTGTTGGGATCTTATGTGATGTTCCAGACGCAGACAAGGCCTGGAAACTTCAAGTCATCCTGCAGCACATCCTAAAATAACTTGCACACTGATATACCTGTTTGTGTGTGTGTGTGTCTTCCTCAACACAAATCAATTTCTAAAATCCGGGTGGTGAATAAAAGATTCTGCCTCTTTTACCATGGGCCATCGCCCTCCTTGCCACTATGTCAATCACACTAGTTGGCAAAATGCAGACTTTCATGTGGTTTTTTCCTTTTTCACTGAGAGAGATTGTCAGTGTTTATCATGTTTCTTTTTTTTTCTTTTTTTTTTTTTTTATGTAACAAAAAAGTGCTCCACAATGGGGGGAGGGGTTGCAGGGCTAGGGAAGCCTGTGGTCCAATCAGGACAGTCAATTCTTGAGAGTCCCGTCAGAATGAGCGCTATAAAAACAAGAAAGCAGCCAGAAGCGGGAGTGCGAAGCTAAGCGGGAGCATGGAACTGCAGCACCTGACGCCAGAGTTTACGTCCCTTCGAGAAGGCTCTGGTGACTCGTGACTGATGTCATCTAAAGGGAAAAAGATGACGGTAATTATTAATAATGCATAGGTAAATTATCAAATATGTCTGGACTTACGTTACTTAATAATAACATTGGTTCTAAAGCTAATAGACTACAAGTATGTCTTTGTATTAAAAATAGGAATAATTGCATCCAGAGGTAAAGAACTCATCCACTCCAACGCCCCAAAATCTCTACGGGCCCAATAAAATAAAAATTTGGCAAGTCTGTAGTCTTTAAATCTTAAAAAACGAAATACTACACCGAGAAGACACCAATTGCTTCACAAAGTTTGCATTCATTACTTAGCCCCCATAGAAAAAAATCACCAGTCATTAAGACTTTGTATGGCACTTATATAAATACTAGGAAGCATAATAGCAGGTGTTTCAAGTAGTACAAGCAGAAAACACTTTATAATAATGTGGTAATACTGTGAGGAGAGCGGAGTGTGAATTTTATCCGGACAGGTTGTCATGATAAAAGACAACAGACTGCCACTCCAGAAATACTAGTTCCTGTTTCATAGATTATATTATTTTTATAGTTTGGAAAATAAAAGAACAAAAGTTGATTCCTTTTGTTAGCTCTAAATAGCTCTGGGTGGTTAGAGTTTCCCTTAATTTTCTGTGCTAATTTTTATGAGAACAGTTTGGAACAGCATCAACCATAATGAACACAGTCAGAAAGATGAACACAAAGTGCTTATGACAATAATAAGTTTTTTTTAGTAATATTTTATATAAAAGCAGTTACTGTCAATTAGATTTTTTTTGGCAAGGTTGATAAAGTAAAAAAATATATATTAAGCATCACATGTATTGTACATATGATTAAAATGACATTTAAATAAAACAAATGTATTCAAATGTTCAACATCAGAATTAATCCAATTTAGTGACACATTGTTTGTGTTCTGACTAAACACACCATAGTGGAGAGTTCATAAAGACAAGAAAGCAAAGGTGTAAGATGGGAAAACAAAATAAAAAACAAACTGTCTGAATTGTGAAATGTTTCGTGTTTGGGTTATGAGCATTTTAAATTGAGAAAAATCATGAGCACACACACATACACACCCACACAATTTTTGGTATAATTCATCTCATTTACATTATTAATGTAAAATACATAGTGTATTTTCTATACTCTATTTGAATTATTGGATAATCCTTTGTGTTAATATGACAAATTTCATGACAAATTGCACAGACCCACACACAAATCCAATGCACAGATTCACACACATCAAAAGCAACCAAACCCACGCACGCACGCACACACACACACATTGGTGTAAAATCCCACCAACCTCTGGGCTCAAGACTGTTGTGACTGTTTTCGTCAAAGTCGACTCCTTCCTGAACGCTCCCAGAGTTCCGCACACAATTGTCTTGAAACACAAAAGAAGAGAGAAGCTGACGCGTGATTACTGAAATCCGACGTCACTCATCTCCAGTTTTTGGGCAGAACCATACCAACAATGTTTGACTTACTTTGTGGCCTAACAAAGACTTTGAGTCGAAGGCAGCTCCTTCTTCCTTTGGTGTCAGTGAGGGAAGCTGTGGAAAAATCAGCCACTATTAAGTACAAATAATATTAGTTTTTTCTTATACATTTCAAACCAAACATCCATTCATCCATTTTTTTTCCACCACTTTCCTCACTAGGGTCCACTAGGGTCACGCAATTGCTGGAGTCTATGCCAGCCCTCTTCAGGAGAGAGGTACACCCTGAACTGGTTGCCAACTGGTGGGCCTGGAATTTGAACCCTGGTCCTCAGAACTGTGAGGCAACAATTTTGATTGTCAGTCACCACAAATAAAGAGGAAACTACAAAACCAAGATATGTAGAAAACCAAATTCAGTGCTGATCCAGTACAAAATTTTTGGTGTTAAAATAAAATAAATTGTATGGGCAATTTTTACTCGTGGATTATACACTGCTTTGGTATTATTCTCGTCTAATTGTCATAAATATCAAACTGTACATCTGGCTTATGCCTTTCATCAGCCTTCTTCAAGTTTAGTGAACAAGCTGACAAGGTTAACTGTGTTTTCAGAGGAGGAATTCAACTTTATATCTTTTAAAATAGTCTACCCCGGAGGAGCTTTATCTCCTTTTCTGAACTTGCCTCCCTCATCCTGGTGTAAAAGCATTTAGACTCAATATACAGTCGCATAAAGCAGCTCAATGTCATCTCCATATTTCCATTCCTCATTTCTGACACGTTCACCTTCAAAATAGAAAGCAGTAGTTCATGTGCATCCAAAAACTTTGGCGTTTCTTTGCTTATTAGTCATTCATAGACTACAAGAGCACTGACCTGCCTTCAACTGGTGCTTTCGTTATTGTCTGGAATATTTGGATGTGTCGCTTTAGCAGTATCTTCATCACACAACCTTCTCTTTCTCTGGCTTCTTATGAGCTGGTGGCTCAATCTGTTTATAGGTAACATTTAAATGGCAAAATTCATCTGTGTGCATGTGTGTGTGTGTTTTTTTTGTAGAATTTTACAGATGAGGGCCAAATGTCTTACAGCACAGTTCTGCAAAAATACTGTAAACAAGCGTGTCACACAAGCAGTTGGCAACATTACTTTGAACTCTTACAACTGATTCAAAAGTGAATTTTGAATAGCCTTCATGACTATACAATATATTGTTAGCAGGTTCAGAATTTGACTGAATGCATTTGGGTATGCCAAGATTGATTTTCAAAATATTTGGAAACAATAGTAGTGCATTAACAAATGGCCAAAATGACACCCTTTATGAATTAAAAATGTCGCAAACTGTATACTGATTGTAAAAGTGTCCCACTGATGCTAACTCATCCTCACTCATCTAAAAGCTAGCGTATATGTGACAGATTCTGACCTAGTGAGGAATCAATTGATTCCGCTCTTAACTCATGACTGAGGTTCTTATTTCAAAATGAGCAACATCAGATCCTGTATGGCCATGAGAGGAAATCAAAAGTAATTGTAAACCTCGCCCCGAGTGGACATTTGGATGTCAAGTCGCAGAGCGAGGATATAAATGTGCGAAAAACAATGTTGATCACGCTGCGTCTGGGTATTTGTGTCAACGTATATTCAATCAGTTACTTCTCAACTAGTCTAACTTTGTGTCTCTGAAGTTTGCAACTATGATCTCTGCAGTGTGGTCTCACTTGGTTGACTTGAACTAATCCTACATTTCTTGGACTATGATGAAACATGTCTCGCTTCTCTTAATAAAGGTCAAAGCAGCCAAATGTATCAGCATCAAATACATACAGTGCTTAACTCATTTATTATACCACCATGTGATGTAACGATTAAGCCAGAACTGGCCTAAATTAATAAAAGAATAAATGGATAAAACACCAGTATAGAGAAGCGCTTGACATTTATATAAAAAAGGGAAAATAAAATGAAAAGCATTTTGTATCTTGATTAAGCTGTCTAATTATAGATCTTTAATCACCATACAGGCTGAGAAAATCCATATATGGCAAATGGTGCAGAGGACACCCACAAAGAAAAGAAACGGAAATGGCATTGACCTGTGTGTTCTGCAAACGGTGATAACTTCCATCAACAAACATCGAGGCAGCCGTTATGGTTTGGAATGCTAAAAAGGGCCAAACGGTTTTAGAAACAGGAGAAAATAAACCTCAGAAGAGATTGAGAAACACACAACTGCTCTTGTTTCCTTTCAACAATCACGACTGCAATTATGCATCGTAAGGTGTCATGTGATGGAGACTTTACAATGCAGAATTAGTTTGGGAGCTCAATTGCTGTCCGTGACCACATTTATATTTGTGGTGTCAGAACAAACGGAAATTTTTCTGTGTTCTTCACAAAGTTGCCACTCGCGTTTATGCTTTTTTTTCTTTTTCCAGTTTGTCACTCACATTTCATCCCAGTGTCCTCTATTCAGATCCTCTGCCGCTTTCTCAGCTAATACAATCATCCCTTCACAGACTGCAACGCACCAGCAATTACACTTGTGTCTCCTTTGCTTTGCTCATGTCTGCCACTGAGGTCACAGTCTGGTTTTTCTATCCTCAAGCAACACGGCTGAGCTCCACCACTGCTCACTGAAACTTCAACTCTACCAATAATTCTACCTCCGCTTTCCATTCAAACCAGTATCACATGGTCAGCTGCATGAGCGAATTGCGCACAAAAGTTTCGAATCTATTTTAAACATTTTTTTACACCCCATACTCTGTGGTAAAAATAAAAACAATACGAATGGGCTGTGAGAGTAATGCTGAAGCTACAGGTGACACTGGAACAGCATGGCCAGTTTAGCATCAGAAATTTGAAGAGACCAATGTACGACAAAAAAGGGGAAAAAATAGTGAGCGAATGAAGGAAAATTAAGGCTGACATGTAAATCCAAAGTTTTTCTTTCACCTGTTAGTATGCAGTCAAGGACAAGCTCCACATGTATGCATACATGTGCTCAAAAGCCTCCATTTAAACATTGATTTCAGAAATCTATGAGGATATTTAAACAGATATACACGTCAGTTTAAAATAAAAATTGTGACGTCAAGTAAAAAACAGCAACTAAATCTATCGACATGATAAGTCTTCCTATCTGGAACTCTCCAAAAAGTACCTGCGGAGACCAAAAATGTGTTTGTTCATGGTCAAAATGTCACAATGCACACCAAAATAGAGTTTATGTGGACATGGCAGCAGAATGATGATGGCTATTATTTCTGGTTTGACACCGACAGAACACAGCAGTGAGACTACACAAAATCCGCGTAAGGCCTCTTTGTAAGGTGATTTAGCCAGACCCCGATATAAACACTGTGGGATCAGATGTGTGCGGATTGGTTTATGTCGGGCCCTTTTGTCCTTGCTTCTCTGTGAGAAGTTAAAGGGAAAGGCGTTTGTGCTATCTAAGCCCACGTCATTATCGATGTAGATCTGTGCTGAGTGTACACAAGCGCTGAGCCTGGGCGTTTGAAGCGTTGGGGGCTTTACAGGGAGTCAGTCATCTCTCTCACACGGGGAGAGCCAGACTCTCAACTGTCTCCTCTGAAAATTGGATTTCTATCCTGTGAGATTAGGATCAGGCTTCCACTGCTCTACTACAGCTCTCTAAGAAAAACATGCCGCCCTCTGAGGCCTTGAGAAGCCAGCAGCAATGACTTCATAGTCATCTTAGTAACCTTTGGCCTTGCTAGACCTGTCGGCAATACTGCTTGGCCTTTATTCGGGTATTGGCCTGTCTGCCAGACGGCCAATAGCCAACAGCAGGTGTCATCTATTTGACGTGACCCCGCCTCCACTTCCCTCCTGCCTGGGGCCAGTGGCAATCACTGTGGAGGAGGATAAAGGAGTATCTGTCTCACTAAGGCAGGCAGACATGACCCCCACCTCACTTTGTCACATACAGAATCCCAACCCAAAGTTAACGCACAATGCTTCAATGAGCTATCGGCTATTGTTATGCTTTTTTTCCCCAATATGGCACAGTCTGCAATGGGACAAATAGCAGCAGCTGCTAAAACATAGTTTAATGCGAATTCAATTAGCATAAGCATAGCATAATACAAACATGCAGTCTAAGTTGGCTATCTGATTCTGCATCAATGAGATATTCAACAGCTGTACCACATTATTTTCATTCCCATTATGTAGCGCACAGCACATCTGATGGGCTTCCTGTCAACAGCAACAGAAAGCTATGGCTCATGGGTATTTTCACTTTCATGCCATCTAACATAACCAACTGAACATGCTTTGTCAAAAACAATTGTAGAATTGTAGAATAACAAAAAATAACAGGGGTCTCTACTTCTGAGACGAATGAGGCCCAAGTTTAAAAACAACTAGTGTCAAACGATTATAAACACAAATAAAATTATGAATAGCTCAGAGCAGACTGGCTTTGGCATCATCAATCAATAATGTTGAACTGATTGGTATGAAACAGAACAGTAGTTTCTACATGAATATTCCAATTCCAGACTGCGTCTCTTTTTAATGAAGTCTGGCTCAAACCTAACAATAAATGTCTGTTGTGGATTGTCTAGCAATGTATTATTGGTTCCTTGTACTTGTCTTGGACTTATAAAAATACTACAAATCTACCATCAAGAGCCACTGTATCTGGTTTATTCCTGCCGTCCGGACCCTTCAGGGCTGTGACATCATTTATGAAAACATACGTTTCCAGCTGCTTGTTTTCCTGAGTCTTCCCACAAGGAGAAAAGAGAAAGCTGAGCTCAACCAGTCAGTATGAAAAGACACTTCACTCCAAAACCTAAACATTGTAAGTATTTTTGTACTTGCGAGTTTTTTCTTGCTACAAGGAACCAGAACAAACAATTTCCATTTAGTGTTTTTTTCAGTATTGTTGGTACTTTTTGTGTATGCTTTCAAACATTGTACACATTTCAAAAAGGCTAACACTTTCCAAATATAGTGGAAACTCAAACACTAATGCTGTATTTTTTGTAATGTAACAAATTCGTTTGAAGTATTAGTGAATTCAAATCACTGCTGTGTATGATGTTGCCTTAGTTCTGCTAACCTCACTGGATTAACACTGGGTGAGTTAGTTGACACAGGTCCTGCCGGGATTTGAACCCAAGTCCTCAGAACTGTGAGGTCATCGCTCTGACCAGATGATCCACAGCATCACCTCTTTTTATTATTATCAATATAATTTATTTTGTACATCTTTTAACTTAAGAATGTGGCCCTGGAAAATTTTTTTTCTAGGGCCACCATAAATTGGTCCACCACTGTCCAGGAATTAATTATATTTGACTTTCGATGTTCCACTGTATAAATAATGTCCACAAATAAACCAGAATAAAATAACTAATGATGTTAACTCACATCATAACATGGTAATCACACACTTGATGGAACAAAGGAATTCTTTTTGGGTGATTTCTGTCAATAATACAATAATACAATACAATAATACTGTCATCCTTATACTCACAGATGTAGTAGTACTCTCTGCCAGGGCGGAACTCAAAGCCTAATGAGAAGGGTGTAAAGAGCTGGAACTTTTCGGAAAACTTCAGCGGTCCATTTGAAGACAAAGGCCTGTTGCACTCCCAGCGCTTGAAGCCCTTGGCGGTATGATCGCACGAGCTGTAGCCATCGTAGTTCACCATGTAAAGCACATAGCGCTCGGCTCGCTCATCCGACACAGGGCTGATGTAATGCGGACAGTAGACGTCAAGGTAGTCATTGATGCAGACGTCAATGTGGTAATCACCCCGGTAGAACCTGAAGAAAGCAGAGAAAACAGTAAAATATTGATATATCAAGAAGGGTCGGTAGACATCATTAAAGTGTCAAATATGCAGGTTTTCTTTCAGGTGGATGTGATATGAAAATTCTTCCATGGTGATTTATTCCCAATGTTATCTCGGGTCAGTTGGAAGACTAGAGAGTAGCAGTCTTGAAGGGGAACTAACCCTAAGGTTTCAAAACTGTCTATTTTATTTGTGCATGTCTTCTTTATCAGCAGGTTTACTTAAATCAAAAAATAATTCTAATTATTCAAAAATAAATCTGTTTAAAAGTTTACATTTGCTTTCATCTACTCATTGTCATTTTTACATATTTTTGTGTGAGTGTTTCTTTAGGGTTGTCCCTTTCAGGGTCACCACAGTGTGTCATCTCAGACAAACGCATATACATGTTTGGCACAATTTTTTTTTTTTTTTTTTTTTTTTACACCGGGTGCCGTTCCTGACGCAACCCTTCTCAGGGAGTGGAGGCCCCAGTGGGATACAAACCCAGAACCCCTGGTTTACCAAACCAGTGCTCTAACCACTGAGCTACCGGGCCTCTGTTTTCACATATTTTTGTGAGATTGTGAATTTGAGAGAAGATGACATCTATTGGTCACATCCAGCACAGCAGCATGCCGAAGTACCAGTCTATTGGATGCACAAATAAGCGAGAAAAAAGTAGACGCAAAGAACAGGAAATGTTTCTCTCAGATGCCACATCCAATGAAACTTCTATAAGACTGTAATGTAGTGGTTGAAGTGACTTTACAGGATCGGAATTGTGGACAAATTCAATTTTGGAAAGCGCAAGGTCATCTGTAAAGATGACTTTGAACCCATCTGCTTCAAGACTGAGCAAAAGAGAAACCAGTGGAAAAAAATTACTGAACATGCTCAGTGATAGTCGACAAGGCCAGGTAATTGCTGTGAGAAGGGTTGTAACAAAGTTATTTTTCGTTAACATGTGCAGGAAAAAGTGCCTGATTAGCTTGTGGTCAGGGTTCTCTGTGTACAAGTCAGATTTAGCCACCTCAAACTAATCTAGTCATTCCTTTTAAACACTCATCCTAGAAAAATGACGTCCCTCAAACTCTTCAAACAAAATTGGAAACAGAGAAAAAAATAATGTATTCTGACTAAATTTGCGAAGTTAATCATGCGAACAATAATACTAAAATATGATGAGAGAAGTAATGGGTGATTTCTGTTTTTATTTCGCACAGGTCATGTTTCTTGTAATCGTTAGGACATGGTGTTCACCACAGTCCACAGAGCCCTGCTATCAGCCTTCTGAGACCAGCTAATGGTCATGTTAGCAGTCACTTCCAAACATTAGCACTTACCGCTGAATCTCCCTGCAACACACCAGCGCCCTGGCAGAAATCCTCTCGCGATATCCCTTCATCAGTCGGAAGCCATTTATCAGCGTTAGTGCTGGACAATGACGACTTGTGCTAGTGCAGAAATTGAGGGCCTATACGAGGCTGGTTAGCATTTGCCTTATGAGAATACCGTTTCTGGAATGTGATCTTCATTAGCAAATAGGAAAGGTGAAGACAGCTTCTGCAAGACTTTTAGAAAATGAGGCATGTGTTAAAGCTTAACTATGCCCCCCAGTTTTGCCTACTGTAAATTGTGCGGCGAAGAAATAGGGAGAAAACGCTCAGCACGGATAAGACAGGTATTCATTTGAGATGAGAATGATTGGAAACATATATTCCCTGAGGCACCATATAAGGTTGCATATCTGAGGCTTTTAGCAGGCAGCGATTAAGACCATAGCGGCTGGTTGAGTCATTATAGCTGCTAATGGGCCTTGGATCAGTACCACAGACATGCTACAGATGTCTTGAATACTCCTCCTATGTTCACTGACACATGAGTCATGAAGAGGGGGGACAGGCTACTGTCTATGTTCAAGCACCAGGATCAGCTGATGCAGTCGCTAAACAACACAACAGATTTGTTTAGTTTGGTAAAACCGGAATTAGTTGGCTGGAGATCAGAAAATGAGACAAGTTCTGCTCCGTGTTGATTCTTTTAGCGAAGCAATACCTAATCTCTGGCCAGGTGAGATTGGAAAAGAAAAGGTTTGATGCACAGCTGTTGCAGTGGACATGCTACGGCTGAAATGTCCGTGCGACATGAGACGTGTGTAGCGCACTGCGTGATATTCTTCGAAATATCATGTTGTCCCTACACAGATTGTACTTTATGTATGCTGCAGGATTCGTGGCCAACCTATTGAATTTGCAGAGGCCACAGATGAGTAACTGTGTGTTTCATCATTTAAATTCTAATCTGTCTAATCTTTTCTCTCTCTCTCTCACTCGCTTTAGAATGGTCAAATATGAAACAAAAAAACTGGTCAAATATGAAACAAAAAAGCTTGTTTTCTTCAGAGAACCCCAATCACTTCTCAGATTTTTGCTCCGGGCAAATACAGCGTTCCCTTAGTTTCAACACAGCTTGCTGATATTATGACTTGCGAGGCTCAAGCGGCTCCATGGTATCATGACCTTTAGCCAGAAGCAGCGGATGATCTTGCTTTGTCTTTACTGAAGCCATATGTCAGCTTCAACTTAGCTAGTGTCAGGAGATGTCCATATACCTAACCACAACTAAAATTCTGAGATTGGTGACATCTCAGAAGAACTTTGAACTAATCGATAAGAAAGTCTGGAACAAGCTTTTCAAAATGATCAACCTCTTAGTACTCACACCCAGATTGTTTCTGGAGAGGAGACAGTGTTTAGTTCTGGCTTCAACGGGCTTCTACAAAGCAGTCTCTTGTGAACAATTCAGACTTCTCCAGCATACAATTGCAGTTATCATCACTAAAGGAGAAGTCAAATAGTCAAGGGCCGTTGTTGCCTCTTGCAGTCAAACATGGAAATGGATTGTTCTGAGTCCAATATTTTAGGATTTTCCATCGGTGATGCTTTGGAAACAAAATTGTTAATATATGTCAAGTCAAATTTCATAAGAATTTTAAAGAACAAACGCTCAAAGATTATGTCTGACAACATCCATGTATTCATTTTCAACACTGCTTATCCCGGTAACAGTTGCTGGGGCTGGAGCCTATTCCAGCTGACTTTGGGCGTAAGGCAGACTACACCCTGAACTGGTCGCCAGTGAGCTGCAGGGAACAATGTCTGATAACATTACACACTCCAAAATATGATACAAGTACCTCAAGAGACAATGGGAAAGATATGAAGAAGGTAATGAGAGAACAGAAATGAGCCAAATCAGGGAATAAAATGAAAATGAGGAGTGACAAATTTACTGTAGATTTTGAATATTCACGGATACCTGTTTGTCTTCAAATTGAATGTTGAATTCCTGCACTTCATAAAACCTTTCTTGGGCTGTTGGGTCTATAAGATGTTTGGAGTATTAATTTGCACAATATGAGCAAACCATTACAATGGATAGTAGGGAAAAAGTGATCATGTACATTGCAGCAGATGTTGGCGAGATGAATGAATGCAGACACGTTTGAGTAACAGAAACTAAATATTGCGAAGAAACAAAAGCACATCCTGATTCAAGATGTATTTAGATAGACAACATTTCAAGCTTTTACTGTCCTTTGGTTTCGATTAAGGAAGAAGCTGATGGCAGCTTTTCTTCCGCTGATGTCTGCTTTGATGTTGACAATCTTTGCCCTGAGAGCATCTGGGACCCCCCACTGTGTCTTCTCAAGACAGTTTTCCTTTCAGGTCATCAAAACAGATGTAAAAGTGAACTGCTGCTAGTTATACAGTATGACACACACTAGGATTTCAATTAGCTCAAATGTAAACACATCTGAGACAATATGAGAATGGGAATTCAGAGGGATTAAAGTCACACATGTACTCAGTCTGTGCATTTACAGATTATGTCACAAATTAAAGTTTTTTTTTCATATTTTTAATTGGAACTGGTATGGTATTTCTTGGATGACAGTATCTTTGCTGACACATAGGGGTTAATATTTGCAGAAGCTGAAGATTTCCAGACCCTGGTGTCCCCCGGGAGACCAAACGGACGTCGGTTGGCGGTGCAACGGGTCAAACAGCACCAAGTATGACCGGTGGACTTCTGAGTTGTATAGTTTTAAAGACCACGTCGTGACACGGGATTCGTCTCAGAGGCAATCTCCATTTATTTGACACAGCTGCCGTGAACAAGGCGAAACAAACACTTTGAAGTATCTCTAGCATCAAGCTAGGACCTAGACAAGTGGAACAAATATATTATCTTCTATACAAACTACAAAGTGTGAATACTCCTCTGCCACAATGTAACTTACCACAACGTATATTGGCAAAAAAGGGGAAGTGTGAAGACTGTCGCAGTACTTATTACGGGAGGGTGTGTCCCCTTTACATGTACGTGGTGGTGCAAGGCTTAATTACAACGTTCCACTCAGGGCTAATGTGTCAGAAAGCTATTGACAAATTTTGTATGATTGTAAAAATAACAAAAAATACACTTTTAACTCAGTTACACCCATACACATATTAAATTGTGATTCTTTGACAAACAGGTTTACAATGTTTTGAGGATTCATTCAAACTGAATACATTCGTTTTGTTTTTTGAAGAGGTGGCCATCAAAACAATCAAACCTTAACTTTAAAAACAACAACACCGTTCCGCACTCTTGTATCATAATGACCACTCTGTAAATAAACGATCCTAGAATCCTAAATCCTTTTGTTGTGGGGATTAATGATTCTCCATTGGTTGAATGACTCGACCAGGAAACGGGAGTTTATCAATGAATCTGTAACTGGAGTTCTTAGCACATAACTACAGATAATCCCCTTGTCAGTCCACTCCCCACCTTGTCTGCTTTCTCGATCCCCATCTGTTGTGTTGGCCTGGCATCTTGAATGTATGGCAGAGTCATGAGTATGGATGAAATGAACATAGTGTTTGGTTTGTGTGCATTTGCAGATGGCGATCGGAAGTGATAAAAGAAGAGAAGGAAAAGGACTGCAGAGGGAGTGATGAAAACACATTACGAGCCACAGAAGAGTTAGGGAACAGATAACCAATAAAAAGAAATGGAGGGAAGCATATGAAGGAAAATATTTCTACTTTATTTATCATGCATTTAATGTGTTTTTTGATGCTCTACTGGAGAACATTCTAGTGTAAAGCACAACTTTGATCGAGAGACAGGAAAAAAGGGAATGGGAAAAATGGAGAGGAGGAGAAGAACTGTAATTTATGTTGGTTTCCTCATGACTCGAGTTGAGGAGCAGCTTCCCAAAATTATTCTAAAAAGTAAAGAGATCATTTTGGCCGGCACACACACATGAAACCTCTGTCTGAACACACTCACTCTCACACACTAACACATACATGCACAGATAACTGTGGAGTGATCACTCCTCCATAATTTTACTTGTCTTTCCGTTTGACTTTTAACATCAAACAAAGACCTTCCTGGGTTTCCCACTAGAGGATACTCTGTGCAAATAGGGGAAAAAGGCAAAGGTTGTGACATGATGTCACTCAACGAGGTCAGACAATAGGGTTGGGAGTCCCCATCAACCTTTCTCTCTCTCTCTCTCTCTCTCTCTCTCTCTTTCTCTCTCTCTCTCTCTCTACCCGTCCCATCGTCTGTACCATTGCTGCAAGGAAATTCAAGTCATTATTACTGAGTGAGCTAATTACATACACACATCTGTTTGTGGGCTCTTGCTAAGGTGTGCACATGCACACAGACACGCACAGTTTTTAAACACATAATGTCCTTGTCAAGGGACTCAGTCTGATGCCGAGCTGACAGCAGTAAGACGGGGAAATGCAGCCTATAAAGTATAGACAGTCCTCTGTTTTTTTTCTCTCTCTCTCTCTGCTGGGAAAAAAGCCAAGGGAGATGAATAATTGGTCTCAGATTGAAAACACATTGCTGCTTGTGGGAAGGCACCTAAGATACCTAAAAAAATACAACAGAGGCCACAGAGCAAGAGAGCGGATACACAGAAAGGAGGAATGTACAAGTGCTGTCTGTTTATGGAAGCTGGTGGTACTCTATGTGCAAACCACTCTTCTTCTAATACAGCTGGAGCCGCAGTGTGTTATGTGCTTATCTAAAGCTTTGTGTACAGTATTTATAAGATCTCTATCTCAGTGCAACATTCTACTGTCTGTGTCAAAGTGCACACGTTATGCAAAATCATTTGTTAATCATAGATTACATAGCCTATGTGCTATCAGAAAACATAAGATGCAAATATCAAGAAATGATACCCTTGGTTTGAATGAATAAAAAAGTGCAAAATACTTGGGATTAATTTTCAATTTCTTTTCTTGTGATCAGTTAAGTCCTCTTATTATAGAGTATAATTCACCATTCTGAAAATGGTGAATTGATGTTTTCAAGCATATGAATGAAACAATTTCTTGCCCTTCATAAAAAGATTCCACTGGAAGTAAAACAACAAGGGATTTATCAAATAAGAAAGGGGAGAGATATTTTCCCAGGGTTAATTACTGACATTATTTTGGTGTCAATGAGGTCAAAGCCACAAAAGCAGCATGGGGTTAGCGTCAGTCAACTCACATGCACACATATGATTGCACTCCATCACGCGCAGCACACACACACATACACTGATATAACACAGGACTGTCCTTTAGTTGATGTAAAACTGCAAGTGCATAAAAGTTGGAGTCAAAAACCCCGTCCTGTATCAATGATGCTTGCTGTTGTTGCCGTGACACCAGTTTACAGAACACAAATTTCTGATCAAAGAAAGGTGCCGCTTTTGGCCAACACATTGTATTCATACTTGGAAGTCTATAAATGCAAGAATCCACGCGCCCGGACACACAAGAACATGCACCCTAATGTCAACATAACTGCAGGAGACCTCGAGAAGGTCCTGTTACAATAACCCCATTAAAAATGTCCCATCATCACCTGCTGTTTGCATGTGTGCTTGTGAATGCTGAAAGCCACACTAAAGTTACGAATGTGTTGTATGATAGTGTGGACGTTCCTTTAGAGCACACAGAAAATGACCTCGAGGAGTGAGGGTCACACACTACCGCTCAGCATCCTGATATTGATCCGACACTCTGGACTGGGAACTTAGGTCAAGGGTTAGTGACGGTCCATTATTCAGCTTAAGAGCCACTCTTTGGTCAGTCAGTGTCTGAGCCGAGGTGATGGACTGACCTCGTCACTGTTCATCACAGCTGCTAAAGAATGGAGGGTGAAGTGTAAAAAGCAATGGCCTCTATTCACTTCCAGATTAATTCCCTTGTAATAGCTTTTCCTGGTTAAATGCTATGATGTGCTATTTTTAGAATCTTAAATTGAAGTTGCATAGCATTAGTAATGTTGAAAACAAGAAAAAAGGTGGTTATCTCATGATAAAAAATTAATTTGGAAGAAATAATGTTTAATGATATAAAATAAAGTTCTTATTTTATGGACAAAATTTAGGATGACAAAGGACGTTCATTATTCATTGTTTACAACAAAAATATGATTGTAATGTATTTTGGGGATCAATGTATAGCTGCATGAAACTGAGGATTGACGTGGTTCCATCGCAATACAAGTTTCACACATACCTTTATTGTCATACAGACTTTTATTCTCTTAACTTCCAGCCCTATTATTGTGGATCTGTAGTCAACAAAGTCCATCTTAACTTTATTGATCACTAATTCTCTGTGTTACATACAGTACAAGTACCACAAGTAAAAAGTAAGTTTCTTTCGGCTTGTCCCTTTCGGGGTCGCCACAGCGTGTCATCTCAGATGAACGCACATATGTTTGGCACAATTTTTACGCCGGATGCCCTTCCTGACGCAACCCTTCCCTGCCTAGTTATAGCTCAGTTGAATTTCACTTTAAGTTCAAATCATTTTCATTTAATCTTACAAAGTTCGTTTTAAAAAAAAGTGTTTAGGGAAAAAATCTATACCTTATATGCAATACATTTTAATGGAATCACAATGTCCAGTTATTTAGATATTTTGTTCGATAGGCTCCAACTCACTCATAACCCGAGTGAGATTAAGTGGTAAAGAACAAGGATGAATGTATGGATTGATATTTAAGTGGCGTGTTTATGTTCAAACTTCAAAACAAGGGCTACATTTAGACATATACACGCAGTCACATGCTCACATAGTCAAAAAGACACAAACACACACACTGGTTCACACCTGAAGTGTGTTTGACGAGCATGGCCCTGATCACTGTGGTGCAGATTCAGACCCCTGACCTTCCTCCCCAGGGGCGATCCAAGCTCTGCGTCCTCCCCTATCACTTTACTGCACCCCAGGGAGCTCTGGCTGCCCCTCACGCTGCTGTTACCCACATATTCTAAACCCACAACCATGGGAGGAGGGGACGGTGGCAAAGAGAGGAACCCACAACGTCTGGAGTCAATCACCCGCCCATGACAAGCTTGCAAACCTGACACACACACACACACCACACACACACACACACACACACACACACACACACACACACACACACACAAACATACACACACCACAGGTTCCACATACACTCATGCTCAAACACACACACATTAACAGCAGCACTTATCCACGAGTGAGGTCTCACACACTTCAAAGTGTGCCAGAGCTGTCTTGGTTGAGTAATATGTGCTCCATTGGGAGATCTTAAAAAAAAATAAAGAAGTCCTCAAAAGAGTGTTGTGCTGAAAATTTGGAGTAGAGATAGGGGGAATGGGAGAACAACATGAGCTTGGAGAGCAAGAAAGAGAGAGAGAGAGAGAGAGAGAGAGAGAGAGAGAGAGATAGCATCAGAGAGGCAAATCAGTCATTGAAGAGTGAAAGGAATGTGAAAGGCAAGAAGCCAGAATGATGTGAGAAAATTTAAGAGCTTTGGAAGAAGGGAGTGAGAAAGCACACATGTGATTTAATTTTTCCAGTCGGCCCTGTTTGTGTGCATCTCTGTGCATCCATTCTAACAGCATAGTTCAATTAAAACCTCTGCGTCGCATCATGTAAAAGAAACAATTATATGAGAATGTGTATACATTCTAAAACCACATTTCACCTTGCTGCTTGACAGCACAGCTGGGGTTCGCTACAGGGGTTCTGCTAATGCATGCATGCTCAGAGTCACTCAGCTAGCTGAGGCAGGTAAGGGCATCAGTTGGTTCATACAAATAACAATACGAGTAAAATGCGCGGAGAGGGCCAAGGAGACTCTCCTTGAATTTAAAGTAAAATTCACTCAAAGGGTTCTGGAGATAAGCTACCGTACCACCTTTGGCCTTTTACCTCAATGAACAAGGTACTGCTGAAATTGTAACCATATACAGTACTTGCTCTCTCGCAATCAGGCTCCTGAGAGTGCTTACACAATCCTGAGGAACAAGCTAACTACACAAAAAGTATGAGAGCAATAATGTGATTATAGCAGTCATTCCTCTCTAAAATATCCATTGACCACTTAGTACACACAGCTCCTTCCCTGTCAACTCCCACAGCAGGCTCAGAAAAACAGCAAATGTAACATCATGTAAGGGCTAAACATAGAAGTGCCTGCATGCCAGTATCGAGCTGAAAACCACCTGGTCCTCTCAATCTGCCCCTGCCGGGCCCCATAATGAATGCGACACAGCCTGTTCCCTTGACACAGGGTGTCTGTCAAAGTTTTGTCCATCAGTCAGCAAATCAGAGTCCATCTCGAATCTACACATACCGCTAAACGTTAAGCCCCAGTTCAAATTTGTACATGAGAGATTTTGAAAGTCCTGGGATGGGTTTCATAAGCTCTACCGTAACAGAGTGTATTTTATATTCACACTGAGGCATGCCAGTTCAAGACTGCTGGCAGTTCCTCATTCACATATTCCCCAATGTGCAAAGCAGTCATTTATCGTTATAGTGCAACTTCTTGGATGTTTGTGGGCAAATTCCAATGCATACAAAATGAATTCATACTGTTACAGAACATGAAGGGGCCTGAGAGGAGTGTCATAATATGTAATAATGTATGCATACTCCAATATAAAGGCAAGAGAACCAACAGAGGGTTTGCTTGTTATGAATTGTTATGAAATCTTACCCAATTGATGGGGTGTATTATTTAGTCTAGTGGAACCAAATACAGTGGGATCCCAATATAACTGACCCTGCGATAACGGGTATTGGATAAAACTGACCTACTGTCTATTGTTGCATAGAGCGCTATGTAGAGAGAGATAGCAACATGGCAGCGGAGGAATATGAAACACACGTCCCTGGACTCTTGTCAAAGCCATTTGTCCATGGCAAAAGATTTGGAATTAAAAAGCACACTAATTCCTCACAGTTCATGAAAGCAATCTGTCTTGATTTACCTATGAGTACATCCGCATTGGCTACATCAAGTACACTAGTGTGGTTGAAAGTGTGGCTTTTTTAAATTTATTTACAAGAATGTTGTTCTATGCTGAGGGTTTGAGGCCACAAAAACGTACAAAAAATGATTTTGTACTGTACAGTAACATGGGTACATATGGTTACAAAAAAAAAGGGATTAAATGCAATGGAAAATCAGGCGCAACAGATCATCCCCTGCCCCTATTATACCAAGATTCGCCTGTAAACAAATATGAAATACTTTTCACTCCTAAAGTTTTAAATGTTTTTAACATATGCACTCCCTGTCCACGACCAATTTAAATCATTTTAGTTGTTTGGGTTAACTGATTTCTTCTGTGTGTGTCTAAGTGGGAAATTTAAAGGTCTCTCTTCTTAAAGCAGTAATTACTAAATAATGAAAAATCCACTTGGAGAAACAATTCATGAAGAAAAGGCAAATCCTGCACATTTCACTGCACTTTGCATGACCATTTTGTATCATTGCAAGCAAATGGACCACAAAGAGCAACAAAAATCTGGCTCTGACAGAGAAGACTGGCCAAAAGTAATATCACCAGCTGTTGGCCACTAGCATTCAGCAGTACACATTTTAAATATTTGACTAAACTCACGTCCAAAGAATGTTATGTGCACCTCCTGTGCCACATGTTTCATGATGGATATCCCTGAAGTGCACAAATGAACCTGGGTCAGCTATCAACCCATTTCGTATTCTGATGACTGTCCTCCTTTGGTTCAAAAAAGTTTGGAGATGACAAGAAAGGAACCATGTCAGAAGATGCATGCTAGTTTGAGGAAGGATTTACAACAGGATACGTGATGAAGAAGGTCATGAAGAAGCGAGGGAACTGCTGTTGATAGATGGCCTCATCTCAAGCCCATTTCCATCGCTCAGAAACACATGCGAGGAGACATAAGAGGCATGTATCTCTTTTTTTCCCTTTGTCTTAGTCAGCAAATGTCCTTATTTTGGCTTTTTTCCACTCGTGTACACTGCGAGCCTGGGATAAATGAAACGTCGTTCAGTCGATTCTGCCCATCGTTATTGCCCCGTTTTGGGGAAACAGACTACAGTGTTTAACCGTGCGCTGCCACATTTAACACACCACTTGTTCTAATTGTTATTGGAGAGGTGATACTAGTCTATCTGTCCACTACACAGCTCACTTGCTCTGACCCTCCGATCTCTCTCTGACATTGATTTGCGGCACCATCAGTGTTTAAGTATAAACATGCGGGTATAAAGGAGAGATCAAGGATACATCATCAAGGTTTAACAATGAAAACATTCTCCAAAAGTAGTTCACAAAGACCTGCAAAAATTACAATAGGCATGCCAGTCCCATAATTGGGAAACATAAACACATACTAGCTACTTGACCTCCCAAGTTTCATATATCGCCCTCCTTTGAATACCCATCGTTTGTGTACATGTGGGCTATTCATCTGTATTTATTTATTTTTTGTATCTATTATTTATGTTGACTTTCAATTACTACAATATATACAATTTGACTGTTTGGTTGTCTTAAAGATGACTCGACATCTACCATGACAAGACATTTTATTATTTCATGCAAGAAGGCTAGTTTGGACAACACTAGCCTGTAATCTGATGTGGATTTTTTATTGACAGACAGTGGTCTCTCACAAAACATCTCGATGACTGTCATTTTGCATTTCAAAAGAATGATACTATCCGTTGCTTGGAATGCAAATTTCAGGCCTTGTCTTGTCATGGTGCGCACACACTTTTGAACTCGGGTAAATGCCTGAGTTTGATCACGGGAGTTGTGTACACACAGAATGTGAATGTACTTCACTTGCGCCACACACAACCAGCTCACAGTGAAGTAAAACAGAGAGATGTACAGAGAGATGAAGTGACGTAAATATACTTACCAAATATGGAAATTTCCTTGATCACCATTCTCCAGGCTTGCTCTTTTTTTGTATGGTATTCATAGGAGTTATTGAATAATTCCAGGTACCAACAAACTACGATAATGATGATGATAATCTTATCCTCAATCGTTGCCCCCAACAACTTTAGGACATTGTGTGTGAAAATTGTATATATTCTCATCACTGACTGGCTGTCGCGACACAGTATCACAGAAATTTGACGGATGTTTTTCAAACCCAGTGACTTAGCGATGTCGGTAATTTTCAGGCGTTTGGTTGAGTTTTACGCATCGCCTGTCAGAAATTTTTCCCATTTGGACATTTACATTAACTTTATATGACTTCACGTTACGAGGATAGTTATATTTGCATCTAGTGTGAACACACTTTAAGGCAAGCAAGTCTTGAATCCAGTTACGATAAGTTCAATGTCCTAAGAATGAAATGACCAAAATGAATGAGAACATTCCCAGGCACATATTGATTCTTTTTATTATTGGGATTTACTATTTGTAAAAATACCTACCCTTAGAAAAGATGAAGCAAAGGATTGGAAATAATATTATGGGTCAAATCAGTAAGAAAAGACAGAATTTGGTGCAAGCATTTTCCATGTAATGAATTTGTACTGTATACTGTAAAACAGTATACCATCTGTTATCTGTACAAATTAAAGTCTCTTTACATTTAAATTGCATTTTCACATAGAGTATGTCCTCTGTTTAGCATTGATTTAAGACCTGGAAATATTTGGTTTTAGGCTACGTCCTTGATTTCTCCAGACTTCCTTTTATGGAGCCTGTCCTGTTATACGTAAAGACAGTTATAGTTATAGTTATAGTTATAGACAGTTTACACGTTGAACGTTCTGGATGAATGACGTAAATATTTAAAACATGTTTTGTGTTAGAATGTGTCTGTGGATACAGTTGCAAAGTAGAACTTTTTAATATGATGGTGGTATTTGCTAATTGTATTGTTGTTTAATATTGGGCAATTTTAATAAACAAAAGAAGAAAAAAATGGCTTAAATGGTATTCAGTGGGAGTGAATGGAGGTCAGGTTCAGAAAAATATACAGCCTTGCTGTGAATGACTTTCTCATCTCTCATCGACTGCCTGAAGGGAGGCAAAAAGGGAGAAGCAGGGTGGCTCCGTCATCGTTACCCTTCATCTCTGCTCACTTTATTCTACCATCAATACCTTCAACTCTTCAATTACTCTATTTTCAATCAGGGGCAGCTGCTTTAATCCGCAATAATGCCGGACACAACCCTTTTTTTCTCTTTCTATGTCCATGTTAACTACCACCACTACCCACACTCTCCTGTTCGCAATGGCATTTGACCACCATTATCACCTTTTGGAAAGAGCAGTGTCATCTTGTGTGGGATATTTTTTTAATCCATAATCATTAGAAAGGCTGTAAAAAGAAATGGGCACTCTCACTGAGTCCTCACATAATGGACTTAAGCACTGGTTTGGACTGTGGCTACTGACAATCATCAGCTATCATTATTTTTTATGACTTTAAGTACTGTGGCCCTTAATGTACATCCTTCCTCTTATTGCATTTGAACCCAGAGGTGGGTGTAGGGGGTGGGGCATCCGGTTATCAAAAGAGCCACAAGTTTGATATGCACACCAATTAGTACTAATTAGTTCAGCCATTTGAGCAAGGAAGTGCAGCTAATACATTATTGGACAGCTGGGACTTTAAATACCATGATCATGGTACTTCCAACTGGATGCTTTGTAATTGGTATACAGATGTTTTTTTTCATGACAAAAAAACGTGTAGATAGTTCCAAGTGTGAGAAATTCTAAAGGACAGTCTAGACAGACTGTAGAGGCAGTTAAATTAGGACACTATTCAGCTCTTCTGCACTGAAAAGCAAATCACCCTGCCACAGAGTCAAGTGGAGAGATGTTACGGGCTGCCTACCATCTGCAAGATATCACCATATTTCCTATGAGGTGGGACTTTTGGCGCTAACTTAGTTAATGTGCCTCATTGCTAATATAACTGAGGATGGGGCACTGCTGACCTCAACACGAGATGTGAGTCGATGGGGGGAACATTTCGAAGACATCCTCAATTCCACTGACACACCTTCACATGAGGAAGTAGAGTCTGGGTTCTCCGAGGCAGGCTTTCCTATCTCTGGGTTTGAGGTCATGGAGGTAGATAAATAGAGCGTCGGTGGAAAGGCCCCAGGGGTGGATGAGATTTGCCTGGAGTTCCTTAAGGCTGTGAATGTTGTGGGGCTGCCCTGGTTGACACGCCCCTGCTACATTGCATGGTCATCGAGGACAGTGCTTCTGGAGTGGGGCGGCAATCTCCCCTTTTAAGAAGGGGGAATGGATGGTGTGTTCCAACTACAGCAGAATCACACTCCTCAACCAACCTGTTAAGGTCTATTCAGGGTTACTGGAGAGGAGGGTTCATTGAGAAGGCGAATCTCAGATTCAGGAAGAGCAATGTGGTTTTTATCCTGGCTGTGGAACAGTGGACCAGCTCTCTTCCCTCGGTAGGTGCATGTGAGTTCGCCCAACCAGTCTACATGTGTTTTGTGTACTTGAGAAGGCGCTCGACCGTGCCCCGAGTGGGGTCCTGTGGGGGGTTCTTCGAATGTATGGGGTAACAAACCCCCTGATGTGGGCTGCTCAGTCCCTGTACAGTGTTAGAGTTCGGTCTGCATTGCCGGCAGTAAGTTGGACTCGTTTCTGGTGAGAGTTGGAGTCCGCAAAGGCTACCCTTTGTCACAGATTCTCTTCATAACGTTTATAGACACAATCTTTCGGCGCATCCACGGCATAGAAGAGGTCCCATTTCGTGGCCTCAGTATTGCATCTCTGCTTTTTGCAGATGATATGGGACAGTTGGATTCATCAAGCCGTGATCTCCAACTCTCACTGGAGCGGTTCGCAGCTGAGTGTGAAGCGGCTGGGATGAGAATCAACACGTCAAAATCTGAGACCATTAGAAAGGGGTGGCATGCCCTCTCCAGGTCAGGGATGAGATCCTGCTCCAAGTGGAGGAGTTCAATTATCTTGGGGTCTTGTTAATGAGGGAGGGAAGAATGAGGCGGGAGACAGGCGGATCAGTGCAGAACCTGCAGTGATGTAGACTCTATATGGGTCTGTTATGGTAAAGAAAGTACAAAGGCAAATCTCTCAATTTTCTGGTCAAGCTACAATCCTACCCTGACCTATGGTCATGATCTGTGGGTTGTGACCAAAAGAACAAGATACCGGATACAAGTGGGCATAATGAGGTTCCTCCACAGGGTGTCCGGGCTCTTTCTGAGAAATGGGGTGAAAAGCTTAGTTATCTGAGAGGGGCTCAGAGTTGACACACTGCTCTTCTGCATTGAGAGGACCCAGTTGAGATGGCTTGGCCATCTGATTTGAATGGCTCCTGGACACCTACCTTATGAAGTGTTCGGGCATGTCCCACAGGAAAGAGACCCGAGGGACGACCCAGGAAAGGACCCTGGATAGACTCTCTCGTCTGGCCTGGGAATGCCTCGGATCCCCCCCAGAAATGCTAGTTAAAGTGGCTTGGAAAGGGGAGGACTGGGTGTCCCCTGGTAAAGATATTGCACCCAAGACCTGACCTCTGATAAGTGGTAGAAACATATATATATATATATATAAATTTGAATTAATGATCCCATTGATTTCATTTTAGATTTGTCTTTGAATAAGCACCAAACAGTACTTTTTCTTCTCATACAAATCAACTTACTAGTAACTTTTTTTTTTCAGTATTGCACTGTCATTAATTGATCAAAATGTTTATATTTTTATACAGAGGAAATGGCTGGAGCAGGCGGTGCATACCCACTCTGCAGAAAAGTGTCTACAATGTGTTTCTTTCGGCTTGTCCCTTTCGGGGTCGCCACAGCGTGTCATCTCAAATGAACGCACATATGTTTGGCACAATGTGTGCATAAAATACACAAAGGATATAAGGCAGTAGTTTAAAAGGGAAGTGGGACGTGGATCACTCAGCACACACATGCGCACATATTTCTCACATGCACTGTCAAATACACAATGTGCACAATGCACTCAGCACTTACCGTGCTAAAACACACACAAAACACTTCAGAGGATCAACACTTCTCAGATAGCATTTACCCTGCGAACAACAGCCAATTACACAGACACAAAAGCTTTCAGCAGCAGACTCAGAGCCATTATACAGTAATCACATGGATGAAAACATTTGGAGATATTCCATGCTTTTTTTTATTCACTTGGATTCAGGGCTTATTTAACGAGATCAATGTCAACAAAACATTTAATTGAAGAAATAGTAAGTGTATTGATAGATTAGATCTTTTTATATGATCATAGATATTCATGTGGAAAAATGCTTTGTTGCCTTTGACTGAAGCTATCAGGTGGCAGTCAGGCTAAGGAAAGGTCTCAGTATAACACCTAGAGGTCACAAAGTGCTGCGTTTCTGGATCATCCAGCACTTGCTGAGTCTAAAACCCTGAGCGTGGTTTGCTGTGCTGCAGGCAGCTAATCCACCAAAACAAAGCCTTTCTGCTCCCTTGCCAATCAAAGCCATCATCAGTCAGGTAAAGCAAACTGCTTGGATCCGAACATACACAAGGATGGCTTTACTGACCACTCTGTGTGAAGGCTATGGGTGTGGACTTGAGCGTGTACTCAAGTGGCTGGAGATAGGAGGAAACACATTTGTTAAACATTATGCTCGTATGCTTTTGTGGTTTGACGTGTGTGACGTCAAGACCTAAGGGTGCATCCATGACTCGCCTCCAGATTGATTAGATCGTCTTTTCTCATGCCAAAATCTCCATTATCACTTACATGATTATGTTCAGGCTAAGACCCCCCCACACTCCTCCGCCACACACACACACACACACACACACACACACACCACACACACACACACACACACACACACACACACACACAATAACTCAGGCCAGGATTTTGTCCCCCAAAATACCAAGCAGCCGACATTGTCCCAACAACCATTCAGTGGTATGCAGTGAGGTCCTTCAGAGCTTTCTCTCTCAAAAGCAGACCTACAGTTACAACTTAATTAAATTATAATATATAGTATACATAATAATGGCAGCGTGACCGCATCTTCTTCACAGTTCTCACATATGTGAAATGCCTCTGTCTCTTCCTTAGTGCCACGCTAAGTCATGAAGTGTTTTTGTATACAATTTTTACAATGGTGTTATTAAGAAGGGGATTGGGTCACACAACTCACCACCCACCACTGCCAAAATTAATACTCTTCTCGGATTACTTTGTGTTTTGTTGCAGGTGCAAATAAATGCTGTCTGTTCAACAAAGAAGTTTAAGATGAAGTCAGACGCAGACAGGACACATATACATCCATCCATCCATCCATTTTCTTCACTGCTTATCCCCACGAGGGTCATGGGGAGTGCTGGAGCCTATCGCAGATGTCAACGGGCAGGAGGCTGGGTAAACCCTGAACTGCTTGCCAGCCATTCGCAGGGCACATTGAGACAAACAGCCGCACTCACAATCACACCTATGGGCAATTTAGAGTGTCTAAATAATGTTGCATATTTTTGGAATGTGGGAGGAAACTGGAGTGCCCGGAGGAAAACCCACGCAGACATGGGAGAACATGCAAACTCCACACGGGTGGGTCAGAGATTGAACCCAGGACCTCAGAACTGTAAGGCCAACGCTCTGACCAGCTGAGCCACCGTGGTGCTCTGTATACATTGAGTACAGCTTAATATAGTACTCATTGTCTATAATTAAAGGGAAATTCCAGTGGTTTGGTTTAAATATGTATGCAGCAAGTCATGTCATATGTACTGTACCTTGTCAATGTGATGTTAATCCTCTCTCATTTAATGTTTTTTTGAGAAGATTTTTATTGGCAATTACGAATTTTCATGGGCGGCGCCATTTTGGCGAATCACATGACCTATGTGCGTGAATGTGATGTAATAGGTATGGTAACAAAGGCCTGCTTACATGGGGATTGAACAGAACAGGTTTGAAGTCAATTCTCTATCGGGTTTTCCAGATAATATTGGGGTATGTTTTTTGCCCAATGCATCATACTTGTCCAAGAGAGTTCCACAGAGAGGTCTCAACTATTTCACGCAAGGATATACACACAGAATTAAGATTTTGGACGGAGGAGGACGCAATGTCAGAGTTACAGCGAAATGTTGGCGATCGATGCAAAAAAAGTTTGACGCCTCACATACTTCATCATGAAATCCAACAGGATAAAATAGTGGAATTGTGCACAGCCGAAAGGAAAAGAAGAAGAAGAGAAGTACTGCGCATGTAAAGCAGGGTGAGTACTTTTTAATTGGAAAGATCAGGTAGTAGTAGTATCATTGTAGTCTTCATACGTGAGTGGGTGTATTCATTTGACTTGGCTTGTAATCGAACCCAGTGCTCTGTTCTAAATGTCGGAAGTGTTAGAAATGGGTAAATACTGTAGAAATTTCTCTTGCATGACATCGCGCATTTATATGTCACTAACCCAACATGACACAGTTCATTCAGCAGGTCAGTGATACACTAACAACGTTAAAGTTGTTCTCCTCCAATGTGTAAAGCATTGATAATAATTCAATTAAACTTAGAGAAGATACTTTTCCATCACTACCTTTCGAACATACAACATTGTGTTTGTTGATATCGTTCACATTTAGTTGTATGTGCGGTCTTCCGCAAGCCTTAATCCATCGTAGACACTTCGTCAACTGTGTTTTAGGCTTCGGAAAATTAATCAACCGGGCCCCTTGTTACCTCGCAGGATATCCTTGATCAGAATTGCACGTTCCCCAAGCGCATCTGAGGACAATTTTCTTCATAACATTAACTTTGCCAAGCGCACATTACTGACAACCAGCATTTATTGTGGGACAATACGGCGAGAGTGGCATATCAAGACAGGGGTTAAGACAATGCGCCTATCTGATAGGCTATTATTGTACGAGTGATTGACAGGTTGGAAAGAACCATTGTGGCCACCGCTGATTTCTCGAATTTATCGTCATCTGATGAAGAAATAGCAGTATCGGTTGATTGGGAAGATGGAGGAATGCTTCCATACAGATTTGAACCTGTGGTTATAAATAATGTAGAATTTTCGGATGGTTCTTTGGACAGGAATGACGTGGAGTCTGACTACTTGGCCGACGCGTGACGTTAAGTGCATAAACAAAGGCTCGGTTACATTCCTACACAATCATAGACAGTGGTGATTTCTTGGATTTATCCTCATCTGATGAAGAATGCGAGTCGCCCGACGGGCGGGAACCACCATTCATCCATCCTATTGATTTTGGAGTGCGTTTAGGTGAGCCAGCGGAGGACTGCACTGAGGACAGCATTCGTGGCCATGAAGGATGATAGAACCCATTAGTGAATGGTAGGCCTTATATTGTGGGAAAGGTTGTTTTTGCCAACTGGGTGGCCAGGGTCCAAGTGATAAGGAATCATCTTTGACTTGGTGGAAGTTAATACTTCCTCCACAACATCGGCACGATAGCTCAGCTGGTAAAGTGTTGGCCTTATAGTTGTAAGGATCCGGGTTAAATTTTTGTGGAGTTTTGTGTATGTGTGTGGAGAATTGTGGTGTTTGGATGTCCTCCCCGTGTCTGCGTAGGTTTTCTCCGGGCACTCTGGTTTCCAGTCCTTAAATGATTCTTTTTCTTACTGGGAAGAACATGTCACCGAACATTTCGCGTATTATTTCTTTTTGAATTCTGGCAAAATTTAGCGATACAGTAAGGCATTCTCCGATCATGGTGGTAACACGTGTGAAGACGCTACAAATCGGCGAGGATTTTTTTATTTGCGCGCCTATTACGTCACATACGCACATGTAGGTTATGTGACTCGCCAAAATGGCGGCGTCCGTGAAAATTCGTAGTTGTCGATAAAAATCTTCTTAAAACACCATTAAGTGGGAGAGGATTAACATCACATTGTCAAGGTACAGTACATATGACATGACCTATTGGACACATTGTTAATCCAAACCACTGGAATTTCCCTTTAAAATTTCAGTCTGTAATAAAGCTATTATGCATACAAATGTATATCAACATTTTCATGTACTGTTCATATTAGGTGTAGGATAATTCATCATTATATCCCTATACCAGGGGTCACCAACGCGGTGCCCGCGAGTGAATGGTAGCCTGCGAAGACCATATAAGGCTCCCGCGAGATATGTTCTAAAAATACCATAGGCCGCAAATTGTTACTTTTATTTGTGCTTTAAATTCTGAATCTGACTTGCTTACGTGAATTAAAATTTGAAAATACCAGTAATTTAATTTACTGCAATAAATTAAAACAAAAATATTTTATGTAGTTATGATGAACTGAGTCTGAAATTTCCCACAAACATGTCACGTAACCCTTCATACAATCGGTGCTCACGAAGTAGCCCTCAGCGTCAAAAAGGTTGCTGAGCCCTTCCCTATACAATACTGTCAGTAATGTACTTCCACCTTTGCACTATTTGGACCAATTACTACAATAAGTAATTATTCGCTCACAAAATAGACTATTACTCACCACATACCTGTATGTACATGCAACATCGTTAATGCCATAACGGCCACCTTGTTGAGATTACATTTAAATTTCCTTTACTTCCACCTCAATGCTGCATTTTATAGATGTTGAACTTTTTGGGGTTTTTTTTGTGAGTACAGTTACAGGGATGATTTACAGTACTTTATACTTTATATAGTACTGTATCAATCTACACAGTTCAGTGGCATTCCAAAGTTAATTACTTGTTTTAAATTCAGGACTCCAGTCAAGAGTCAGATGCCAGATGCAAATAATAATAAATAAAACAAAGTTAATTGCCCTCGATAAATTAGAAAAACTTATTCTTACGACCTGTACACTGGGACAGTGAAATTGCATTCTTGTGTGCTTTCTGGCTCTCGTCCCTCTACGCTTGTCACCAGGAAGCGCAGGGTTCTGTGTGTGCGTGTATACGTGTGTACGCCTGCCAGCCTGAAGAGCCTCTCACAGGCCCCGTTAGCATGTAGCCAGTGTCAGGTGACAAGAGCCCGAGTAGCAGCGTGCAGATGGGAGGCAAGTGGCTGCTGCAGCCAGACTCCAGATTTGTTTTACAAGAACAAAAGCAGGTCGGTTGTATTTCAAATTCAACATCCCACATTGGCATGTCTGGAATGTCTTCAATTAAATGGTGTGGCTTGTGGTATGACATCGTTTAATGTTTCCAAGAAGTGAAAATAATGCCAGAAAATATAACAGTAATGGAATTTCTAGGCAAATAATATTCATGCAGTCAAATGGTTGCAGGCATTTGCTTTAGTGACGGTTGACAGTCACTCACTGGGAACACAAACAAACCATTCACACTCACATTCAGGCCTAATGTGTGAAAACCCCAGCAAAACCCGAGACTATTTTGAGGGCCAGTTTTCTTACTCTTCTGTGTTCTTTAACTCCAACCTGTGACAAAACACACATATGTAGTCATTTGTGTTAAATTGCTTGACTGAGCCCAGTTGGCCCAAACAGCAAAAGAAGTGAGCAAAGACCTCACTGATGGGTCACACGCCATCTGTTTCATGTGACTCAGGAGAACACAAAACAGCATTAAAGGGAATCAGATGTTTGCGTCATCTCACAATACTAATGCCATCAGCGGAGAAAATTGTTTTCCTAATTTTGACATTTTTTTGAGCACTTTCATAATTAGTCAGTGGATCTATGAGGCCTTGTTTGTCACATTTTGTATAAACTGTTTTCAGAAAGTCCCTGCAACAGGACCATTAAGACAAATTAATGCCTATTCAGTTTCTTGGTGATTAACTGATTTTTGATGAAAGCCTCCCTCGTTAGTGTTGCGTTCCTGCATTTCATTATCCTAAAATGTGACGAAGATGAGAAGATTGTAGCCAAACAAATACGTCTTAATAACTGCAAATGAATCTTTTTAGAAAGCTTCATTCAGAACATTTTTGATGTTTTTAATATTTATATTCATAAAGACAAATTATGTCACTTTGGAATTAATATTCCCTTCTTTGCTATCTCGCTGATGTAACTGGTGAGAGCGTGCATACATACACTGGCGCACTGTTCTGCTTCTCATTAGCACCACACTGAAGTTTGCAGATACAGTATGTATGGATACAAAGGGATGCACATTCTGTAAGGGTAATGTTAAATATGGACACAAGAAGAAAGCTCGCCAGTCACAAACCAAATGTCTTTCCTCTATCAGAATGTACACCATCATATGCATGACATAAATCTTTGACTGTGCCATACACTTCACGGGAGGGCTGCATTTAATCACTCACTACCCTGCTCTCTAAAACCTTCTTGGGCATTGCCAGCTCAGCCCCCGGGGCTCTTGTCACGACTGAAACCACTCAAAACCACACCATAAATGGAACAAAGAATCAGGGTGGTCAAGCACTTAGTGGGTCCAGTTCACTAAAATGACAAGTCAGAGATTCTGAGTCAGCAACGGCTGATAGGCACATGTTAAGTAGGTGGCGCTGACAGCGAACACAGCACAATTGCATAGTAATCCCATGGATGAGTTTTTAAATGGGCCCAAGTGGTCTGTAAGCCCAAAATGGTCGCGCTAACACTGACATGAACCTGAGTGTAAGGAACAAGATGAAAGTATGACAGACCATTATTTATTTGAAGAATTAAGATAGTGGGGCGGTGGAAGGGTGCTGCCTTGGTTAGTACATCCACCTCATAGTTCTGTGGTGGTGGATTCCTATCCTTCCTCTGTGGACTTTGCATGATCTCCACATGCTTGTGGGTTTTCTCTGGGTACTCCAGCTTCCTCTCAATTAAATGACACGTTAGGACTCTAAATTGTTCTTATGTGTGAATGTGATGGTGGTGGGTTGTTGTCATGATCTCCTGGTGACCAGTCCTAGGTGTCCCCAATCTTTTGTTCAAACTCAGCTGGATATGCACCACCTCACTTGGGGCACTAACAAGGATAAGAGGTATATCAAATGGATGGCTTGATTGTATCAATAGGGATGTAAACAAGCCAGGGTTGGTGCTCCTGAGACTAAAAATTGAGATTAGACTATTTCAAAAACTTTTGAAGAATAAAGATGGTCTCGTGCAAACCCAGATTTTTACCAGTATGGCTTCAGTTAGTTTTGCTGATTTTTCATAGCAGAGTTGAACATGCTTACAATCCCTGTTAACATGCACTTCGTACCCCCCAAAATGAAGCAGATGATTATCGAGGGAACACACACTTGAAACCAAGGTAGAGGAATTGAGATACTTTCAGGTCTTAGTTGCTAAAGTGATTTCTTAGCGCTGGCAGTGCAGGTTTGAACAGCACCAGTGGATTTTAAAAAGAAATCCAGGCCTGCCTTGCACATGTTCACCTTGTCAAGTGTATTCCCCTAATTTGCTAGCATTTATGTGTCATGGTTGAAATACTCGTTGAACTCATGTAGCTCGTTTGATGCCAAATTTCCTCGCTGCAAAGAAATACTGTAAGTAATATTACAGAAACATTTTTCTGTGTTTTTTTTCTTTTTACAGAAAGAGAGCTTTTCCAATATAGGGACTTTTGGCTTCCTCGAAACTTGCAGAACCAGCTGTAAATAGAGCCTTCAGTTTTGAGTCAGTTGAAAATCACTCAAATTTCAGGCAGTGTTTTTTTTTTTTTTGTGACAGTTGAGATAAGTTGAACTGCACTCCCACAAGCAAAGAACGGAGGCTAGTTCAAGTAAGGAATGGTGAGAAATGATGGGAGTCAATGAGGGGGAACTGTTAGGGCCTAAAATTGGGCTCCAATCCGCATGGGCTCATGTGAAGGTGTTGACTTGGAGTGCCTGCCTGTCAACACCAACGTCCTCCACCGTTTTCCCAAAGTTCCCACATTACTCAGATAAAATGGCAGGTGGGAGAGGAGAGCAATGCGATTGGCTGTTAAAGGGGGTGAAGGCCAGGGTAACTGTGTTGGCTAAAGAATCCCATTGAGGCCTGATAAACGTATGTCTCTCCTTAGTGTGGATCAGACAAAACCCATTGGTTTCTCATCAGGTCCCCTGATTTGGACATGAGAGTTTTAAGTGAGTTTTGAAATTGGAGTGACGAATGATGGAAAAACACATTGGCAGGGACCAAAAACAATGGAATCTTTCAGTAGTTTCAATAGTTTATACTTTGGTCATTTGGACAGAAATGTAAGCCTCAGCACTTTACTTTGTATCTCTTACGATCTACTATGACCATATTAATAGGATGAACGGACAAAGATAAAATACTTTTGAGGCTCTGCTTACGCTAATCTGAGTATTAAAAAGCTACCTCAATAGTGACTCAAACATCCCCAACACTGTTAGATTTGTGGTTGGACGAGCGACTCGGGGGCTAAGCAACTGTGTGTGAAGGCAGAACCTCTGTCCCGAAACAAATAAGCTTGGTGTCTTCTTGAAAGGTTTCATAAAAACAAGCACAATTCCGTTAAGCACAGTCTTTTTTATATTCTTAAAAAAAACAGGGATCTATAGTTCAACTGCTTCAGGCAGGTGAGGAGGAACTTGGGGGTCTACCTCGTGCAAATGTATTCATGCAAAGTACATTATGGAGAAGCACTTGGGATAAAAGCTGGTTAAATCTTGCAGGAGAACAAAGGAGGATGTTGATAGAAAATGGACTCTCTCTGTCTGGGTTCTCCCTTTCTTCGTGTTCTGTTCTCATCCCTCATAATCCCTTCCTCAAACACAGATGAGTGAGTCCTGACACGTGGCCACGTTGTACGACTGGGCCTTGCCTGCTGCAGATTTATTGTACTTCCTAAATAAATTGTCTCCATACACACACAAACAAATTAAAGTATTCTACACTGGTCTGTTACTAGTCCACTTAATTGGATAGGTTTCGCTATACTGGAGATTGATTTCCAGAAGCGAGAGTAATATCCAATCTTCCTCCGAGTGAAACATTGCAAAAACAACATTTTTCTTCTAATTCATTAACTATCAGCAGTTTTAGATCAGACAGAATAAATGATTGTCTAAGAGACACATACATGGCAATTTCTTTTTTCTCCTGTTAGGGATGACAAGCGTAAACCACTGCAGAATACAGGACACATCAAATCAAACAAAGTGATGTTAAATATCTCTTCAAACAAATCCATAATCAAATGTGTAAAATGTACTGTGTGCAAGAGGAAGCTGCTGTCATGACCGTTTTCTACAATAAAAAAGAAAGAATAAATATAAAGGCATTTCCTCACTGATGGAAATACTTGAATGCTATTTCTGAGTCATCCTTTACTTACTTTACGCTAATTGGCCCCCGTACAGGGCACTTAAGCACGCCTCCTGAAGTCACGTCACCCCACTGTTGCTAACCTCAGGCAAACATTAGATAAAATGGTGTCATAGGAAGAAAAGCCGAGAGGGAAATTGTCTGATTTACCATCTGATTTTTCACTTGCATTCTTACCGAATAGTGAAATATCGTTGAAGAGCAGACAGCAGGGCTTCAAGTATTTCAGCGAGGGGTATTTCACTGGTATTTCCATGCATATCGACGGAGAAACCATTGATATTAGCGCGAGATCTTTCCGGAGTCAGAGGAAGACCGAGAAGCCACATACATTGCATCTGCAGTTGAGTCCTACAAGGATATCTGAAGCTGACTGTACATGCCAAGCAGGGTGAGTGGATTTGTTATATTTTGCATATTATACATTTGTGGAAAATAATTAACCGTACGTTAAAAGATCTTAATATAACCCAAAGACGAATTCGTCATTGACAGTTTCCTATTTTCGTGTTACCTATCACACTTGTGTGCAGACTCTGTATAATGTGTATCTGTATAGCCGTTTGAGAACCGCCGTATGAAGGAAAAGAAGGAGAACGCGGGGCTTGATTTACGAGTTGTTTCTCTCGTTTTCTTTGTGTAACGTCACGTGCTCCCCTCGATAATTTTTCTTAAATTAGTGCCGAACCTACGTAAGTCCCAACCGAGTACGACAATCACTACTTTGGTGTCCTCAAACATCCTTCCTTCAGTCTTGGTGTCTCGGTGCACGTCGAAGGCTTTTAGGACTCGCTAGTCCGGTTTAGCTTAACTCGCTAGCGGCCAACAAAGAGACACGTTTGTGCAGTCAGGTCCTCGCAAAGTATCGCTCAACACAGATCAAGTGTCTCAATCATTCACACGTAGCTATGTTATGCAAGCGAAGAACTGCTAATTCATTTATATGAGACATGTATTGAAAATCAAAAATTGGGCTTACCTTCGTGCAAACATATCTGTTCCGGTTGATTTTAGATGGATTCAGTTGATCATGCGGTCTTCTACAAAGTTTGATCCATTGAAGACATTTTTTGTACTCGGTCTTCGGTTTTGGAAAGGGTACAAATCAAACTCCACCAACTAGCCTATCAGGATACCTGTCGTCACTATTACAAAGGCCGTGACTACACCTCTTAACCATATCTACTGTTAAGGATCCCTAAGACGTGATAAAACGCAAACAAAAGCTCTACTGAACCATGCGACTTTGTCTGAGGTTATGGCGGATGACAACAAGGGGGGTGGTTTAGGCACATCTCTGGCCTCTGATTGGTCAGCGACGCGGCCCACGCAATTTCTACGGAGGGGTCAATTAGCACCAGGATCCAGTCACTTGTGCATATAGAATGTTAATCCAAGATGAACTGAAAAATTAAATCTATTCCACACTTCCAAAACATAATCCTGAATGTCAACCTGCTGTTTAATTACTACATGCGTCCTTTTTCACTGCATGATAAGACATCAATTTGTCACCATCTCTCTATTCACTATAACTACTTTTGCTTTCAAACGCAGGATATACTACCAGGTAGTTTTATTTACAGTTGCTGGTCAGTTCAGGTTCGAAAGTAGAATTATTATAACATTTAAGGATAAAAATGACAAAAACTAATTTGAGTTGTCTCAATCCGCTGATCTGATTTGATCACATAATCCAAAATCACATTTTATCATGTAATTTTCAGATGATCAGCAGCACATGAAAAAGAACAGATTATTTTTATTTTTAAGTCAATTTAATAATCATGAGTTACAAAGATATTGATGAACAGTACAGCAATATCTTGGTTTTATTCTACACAATGTAACTGTTAGTGTGACAGTGTGAATAAGCAAAGAGGTGGAAAATCATGTCCAAATGTGGGTTGGGATTCCACAAATATTCTTGTCGTTCAATCAAGATGCAACATTTTAAGACAATGTATAGCAACAACTTTCTTTATATGAAACAAATCAGGGAGGCCACCTGTCAGTTATCATGACTGGGTGAGTTGAAAGAAACACAAAGAAAAGATCTACAGTAAATCAAAGACGTCCATCTATTAATACATGATGTAAACAGTCAGAGAACAACATTACCGCAATCACTGTTATAATGTTGTGGTTAATTGTTTGAAGTGAAATTAAGCACTATTGTTTTTATCTACAATCTTGAATCTAGTGAAATTAATTCATTGACTATTTTATTTTGTTTGTGCATGAAGCAAAATTCCCGCTATTTTATTCTTTTCATTTTATTTTGGGCAGGATGGTGAACGACTGGCTCGCACATCTGCCTCACAGTTTTTCTGCTTGTTTGGCTTTTCTCCCTGTGGCTTCAAAAGTTTTATGTAGGCACTTTAGTTTCCTCACACATCATCAAAACATGCATGGTAGATTAACTGAAAACTCTCAAATGCCCATCAGTGTGCTTGTGAATGGTTGTTTGTTTGCATGTGTCACGTAATTGGCTGGTGACCAGTTCAGGGTGTATCCTGCTGATTGCCCAATGATAGCTCAATCAAATCAATCAAAAGCCTTTGATGTCATTATATGACATAGGATAGCCTCTAGCCTACTTGTGAGGATAAGCAGTTCAGAAAATGGATGGATGGACTTTCGTTTCCTTATGTTATACAGTATATTTAGATGTAATTTGACCAGATTTATTGTCATATAAGAAGGTATGTTGTGAGACCTTTTTGAATAAAACAAATAAAGATAATTGAGAAAATTCTTGGGTATCGGTAAAAATAAACATTTTCTAAATTAAGTGAGTTGGGCTTGGATGTGTTACAAAGACAGGGTTCGGGATATCCCTAAAAAAACAAAAACCCATTCTCAAGTTATCTTACCTTTTGCATGTCTATCGGCTCTTGACTGTTTAAGTACTTTACACTAGATGCTGCAGCAAGCTATAATTTTGCTTAAAATGTATTTCCGTAGCGTGGCCTAGATCCACATGTGTGATGTAAATACAGAAGACCCTTGCTTGTTCACCTTCATTGCTGTTGTTTGTTCGAAAATGTAGTTCTGACTGATTTGTTCATTGAGGCCAGGTTTTTATATTTTATATTATATTTTTTTACACTGTGAACACCACGGATTTTGAGGTTAAAGCCATAATATATGCAGAGAGCTTCAATTATACTATCTGTAATACCTTGAACAGATGGTGAGAACATATTGATAAACATACACCTCCAGGTTTAAAGTGGCTTTTACATCTAATTAGATATACAGTATCAAGTGACTTAAGGGTATAAATGGCAAACGGGCCCAACTCCTCAAATGTTAGATCATCCAGAATGAGGTGAAGCAAATTAAATACAGCAGTAGGTTTTTCTTAAAAGACAATTTTAGTAGATGCGCGTGTGAGGTTTGCGCACTCACCTGCAATGTGACACAACATGAGGAATTGAATTAGTGTCACTCTCTGTGGAGACCTCGAGTGTCTATTTTCTACAAGTCACCATTCATTCCAGGGTAGCATCCAAAGTTATTAGCTCATCTTAGCCAAAGTTTTATGTTTCTGTTAATGTCAAACACAGCTACAGGGACAGGAAATGTCTCCCAAGAGGTTTAGGTTTCCCCTTTTTCTTCCATCTTTTCTCACTGTCTGCTTGCTACTAATGACCATACAGCCTGTTGGCACATGGCCCGACTCCATCAATATGCAGCTATTTGGATTGGTCGCGCTGCCTGTGTGGCGATTTGATGAGGCCAAGATTAATCTGTACTCCAATTAATCTATAACCAGTAAGACTTACTCTACACACAACATAACTAATCCCAGCACTGCGAATGAATAGTGTTTGGGAGAGTAGTTGGTTTCTCTGGACTCGTATGAATGAGACGGGAATGTGGCACAGACGTCTCTTGACTGTTGGACCACATATACTACTGTCTCAGACAGCAGGGGATTTCTGTCTATTTGATATGAGCCATATCAAAGAACAGCCCATACAAAACCTGTAGTTAAGCTGCATAGTCCACCTGCCTCTTTAGGAAGTGAATTCTTTCATTCTTCTTCTATTTTATGACAAAAATATGTACGTACGTATGTAAGCATTCAATATGTCTATTCAATGGTAAATGCATCCAAAAGCCACAACATTACAAATGAATGAGATACAAAAAGTTAAAAAACTCTATCAAAAATTCAACTTGAACGATCATTAGCATGTATAGCCTTTTCTTTTTTTAAAATGACTGATTTAAGAGGTGTTTGTAATATTCTGGATTACGGAGTGAGCAACAGGACAGGAACAAAATATTACCATGCAATTGAATTTTACATCAATAAAGACTAGTGACATAATCACACTCGCAATACAGCAGTGTATAAACAGATAATGTATGTTCAATAGTCAAATGCGTAGTATCAAGAATGTTTATTTTTCTCATATTGAAAAAAAATAACGATAGATAAATACCATTTATGAAGCTGTCATATGATGTTCTATCACATAACCCAAATGTGGAAACTAAAAATAAAACCCTAGATATCGGAATTACTTTTCTGAAAAACTTTTTTTTACAGGTGATTTCTGTGAAATTACAAAAGGGAACAAATTAACAAATTATATTGACAAGAGCATCATCAAGGAAAAAATAAAAATATTTTTTGGCTTTGAATCATCCCAGGGTCTTCCATGTACATATCAAACGGTATTAAAAAAAGAAAAAAAAAACCCGTTAACCATCAGACAAATCTCGGCAAAGCTTCCACTGCATTCCAGGACCCCCCCCAAAAAAAAATACAAACAACTTCAGCATGAAGACAATGGAGCAATTAGTCTTACTCCCTTAAAAGGACTTTTATGACAACGCACCCATTAGATAAATGCAGAAAGATTATGTACACCATTACACTACATCCTTCTCTCTGCTCTCTAGCTGTCAACACTCCCAAAAAAAGTCAGTATAATTCTAAACATTTCATGATGGCCTCCCTGAGTCAGGTCCTAGTAAATCTCACATTGCTCGAGTTCCAGTGACAAAGCGGAAGCCCCCTTTTTGAAAGCAGGCAACTAAAGTTCTCAGCAAAGAGTTATTGGATTTGAAGACAACCACAATTTTTTTTTTATGCACAGCTTTTTTTTTTTTTTGCTTTCAGTAGGTACCAGCATAGACATTGCATGTGCATAGCATGTGTGTGTGTGTGTGTGGGGGGGGGGGGGAGCGTATAAATGCTTCAAAACAGATGAGCTATATGAGTGTAGATTGTAGAAACCTACTCTTAAATGAAACAAAACCAGATGATTAAGAAGAAAATGTAGTTCTTGAGCAAACGCGAGTATCTCAAAACGTCCAACCAGAGAGCTGGATCTTGGATAGGAGTTAATCCTTACAGATGAGACCAAACTGACCGAGGGTCGGTTTCTTGTTAAAAGAAAAAAGGTGCAAATGAATCAACTTTCATGACAGCAACAACATGTACTCTGGCAACACCATTCCCCATGACAGGATTCATCAGAGGCTAGCTCCAGAAACATGTCAAACTGAGAAATAAATCTCAGTTCATAAGGATAAAACAGTGTCATCCTGTAATCTTGGTCGGTTTCTGCGGCTAAACAGTATTTTACAAGCCTCCGTGTAAAAAGGAAGAAAGGCTAAATTTCACATGAATCACCATTTTTGTGAGCCACGTTGAGACTGACAGCGTGTATAAATTATAATACGAAATTATAGTGTAGAGCTGAAATCCAGCATGTTTTGGGTGCATTTAAGTCTTGAAATGAAATACACAACATGAATGCTCAAAACAACCACGTTTCAGAACAAGTGCAGTTGTCAAAATATGCCAAATTGCAAAGTCCATGAATATTCCAGTATTTAACGGTCTTGCATATTTACCCGCTTTGTATTAGACAACAAAGTGATACAAATTCATCTGATTCGACCATATTTACAGTGATGCAATTAAAGTAGACTTTGAATAGTGGCCACAGATGGCAATTCTGTCTGGGTGACCACAATGCACCAACCCAAACAAATATCTGATATTGACCGCTGCTCTGCTCAGTCAATAGCACTTGTCTGGTTGGGTCTCTGGATGGTCACCACACACACCGGACCACTGTGCTTTCAATAAGTGTGACAGGAGGCTGTATTGAACTGTTTTGGCGCATCTCCTCTCATCTGCAGCATTTGCCTTATCTATATAAGGACAACTATCTGTGTGTGTTGGAGGAATGGAATGCAGAGACAGCCTAATAAAGTCTGTCCCCCATTTTACATGTGCTGATAAAGCAGGGAACGCACACACGATATGATACCAAATGATATATGACAGCAAATCATCAAAAAGACAGATAACACACTTGAGTTTATCTTACTACAGCTTTGTCAATAACATGCTCATTTTATATGGATCCATTGTAAGTCAAAACTAGCCCAAACTGACCAAACACTATACAAAGTTATTTTATCTACTGACTGTTACCATCTACTGGAAAATGAATTATTTGCAATAAAATATGCACTTTCTTATGGATTTCCAGAAAAATTACTTTAAACGTCCCCTTCATGTTTTTTCTATTTTATGCATGGCACGGTGGAGCAACTGTAGAGCATTGACTGCACAGTTCTGGGGGCCGAGATTCCCTGTGTGGAGTTTGCATGTTCTCCCTGTACCCGGGTTTTCTCCAGGGACTCCTGTTTCGTCCCACATCCCAAAAACATGCATTCATTGGAGACTCTAAATTACCCCTAGGTGTGATTGTGAGTGCGATTATTGTGTCTCCATGTGCCCTGCGAAAGGCTGGCAACCAGTTCATGATGTACCCCTCCTCCTGCCCGATGACAGCTGGGATAGACTCCAGCACTCCTGGAATCCTGCAACACTCAGAAAATGAAGAAAAATATATAACAATTGAAAAAAAATATATATATATTTACATAATTTTGTGGTTGATACCCAGGAAACACATCTGAACGGCAACATGGCATTCCCGGGTTCTAAGGGAGCACATGTGATGGTGTTTAGACATATGAATACTGTCTATAAAGTATCCACATCATGCTTTATAATAATCCATCCATTCATGCATTTTCTTAGTTGCTTATCCTCACAAGGGTCGCGGGGAGTTCTGGAGCCTACCCCAGCTATCAACAGGCAGAAAATGGGGTACACCCTTAACTGGTTGCCAGCCAATCACAGGGCACATCGAGATGAACAGCCGCACTCACAATCATACCTAGGGACAATTTAGAGTGTCCAATTAATGTTGCATGTTTTTGGGACGTGGGAGGAAACCGGAGTGCCCGGAGAAAACCCACACAGACACGGGAAGAACATGCAAACTTCACACAGGAACGACCGGGATTGAATCTGGGACCTCAGAACTGTGAGACCAATGTTTTCCAGTTTGTCCACCATGCTGCCACTTTTCAATAATACTTTTCAAATTCATACAACAATGCTATTCATAATTCATGATGTAACAGTGGATGAAATAGTAAAGCTTGCGGCCCTTTTTGCCAGCAATTATCACTGCAGCAGTTTCATTTCCAATCAATACGAGCGGATGACAAGCATTACCTCAAAATATCCCTCTCTCTTAATTTTTACCCATGTCCCCTTTCAGATCACGTTTCCTATGAATGGGCAAACAATCCAATGCTCAGTGTGTATAAATAACCCAGCAATCAAACACTTTTGCGAGGGACACACGAATCTGGACTTTGGATTGAAGGACGCAATGTCACTATGAATGCTTAGCAGAGGCCAATATATGGACCAATCAGAGCCAAGCTAAAAAATTGGGGAAGATGAGTTAAATATTAGATGAGTGACCCCCATATGAGACATTTTTGTTTACATATTGCGAAATAATGATTACTCCAACCCTTTCAAATGCCAAGCAGAAAACAAAGTATAGCTTGAAAATGACATTTCAAACCAAAATTATCATACAAATCTGAAAAAAATGGCTTCAAAGATAATAGAAATCAAATAATAAAAACTGTTGGAAGGGCACCTTTAATATTTCCTTTCCTTGTGATTCCACAACAGTGATTCAGGTTATTTTCTTGAACACAATTCAAACTGTCTAGACAAAAGTCTCATTCGTGATTGAACACAAAGGGCCGTTCAGTCAGTGCTTTCATCTGTGCAACCTGGCCTGGCAGTGGTGATAACATTTACAACACTCGGGAGAATGGATTTACCCTTCATAAGTTTCCAAAAGACCCGGTTCGTCGTGAAAAATTGATTGGCCGGGTGCAAAGGACGAGAGCTTTGTGGGTTCCAAATAACAGGTAGGTGTGTCTACAGCTACTAAAAAAAAATAGTAGTTTGAGGAGGACCACGTAATCCGTCTCTCATAACATAACAAAAGATCTGCATACGTATGACAGGGGTGCTAAATGTGTCGATGTGCGCGTCGGACGGCTTCCGCGATCCAGACGTGGAAGCCGTTGTTGTTAGTTAGAAATGATCCGCATATCATCTGAATATGCCTCAAAACAATTGGGTAATATTGCCTCGGACACTTCACTCAATTGTGAGATGTTCTCTTCTTTGAAAAGAGCTCCCGTGTCTCATAGCAGATGAGCAGACGAGCCGCCGGCCAAGCCGTGCCTCACGGATGAGCTGCCGGTCAAGCCGTGCCTCGCGGACGAGCACGGCTTTGGCGGGCTGGCTCATACATACTGTCTGGGAGTCTGTTGTTAGAAGTAATCCACATATCATCTAAATATAGCTCGCAACATTAGAGTAATATTGCCCCGGACATTCCACTCGATTGTGAGATGTTCTCTTTTTCCAGAAGAGCTTCTGTGTCTGAGGGGACGTGTCCCATAGTTGGGGCCACAGTGTGTTTTCAATGGTGAATGTCCCGGGTGACGTCACGGACAGTAGATGCAGCCAACATGGCGACCACTTGGATGTCGAATGACACTTCCGCAACTTTGTGCATGGATGACGCGCTCTCTGCTCATATTTATTTTTTCGATTGGACATTGAAGTGAATGATGTTATATGTATTTTTCATTTCAATATCTATTTTAGAATGTTTATAGGAATGAAACTTGACCTTTAAATAACAGCCTGATCAAGTTACTTACATTTCCAAGTGAGGAAATGGGTCTACGGATGAAGCGGCTAGCCCTCCGCCGGCCAAGAAGAGTCCTGTAAGACTGTTCGTGTCCTAGAGTCACAGTTGTGCAACGATGCAGTCTTCTAGCATTTAGAGCAGTTAGAGTGCGTCAACCCCCCATATTATGTCAAGCTTTTACAGAGTGCCCCTACCCGTTAGCGGTTTACCGTTATAGACCAGTACAAGGACAATTATGCCAAGGGTGCAGTTTAAAGTGATGAATCGTGCAATAGTCTACAATATATATTACGAACCCTAATACTGATTAGACCAGTAGCGTCATGACGATAGGGCACACTTAAAAATCTTAAATTTTCTCCAAAATGGGCCGGCCCCTGTATAATGCAGGGGGAACCTTATATGTGCACCGAGTTCCAAGATCTGTAACTGACTGGGAGCATTTCTTGCCAATATGCTGCTCATATAGAGGAAAAGAGGACATGTAAGAGGACAGTATGTGGAAGTTACAAGCAGAAGTGTGGGCGTGGGAGAGGACGCCCCCCCAGCAGGTATATAATGTGTTTTGTGTAAAACATCGTTTTTCTAAGGACCCCTAAAACGGGCACCAATGCAGAGTAACGCTTACTTTAGCTATCAGTTGCAGTAAATGGAGCAAATATGAACTGGAGCTTGCCATTATTCCAGGAGGATGGACAAAGGAACAACCACAGTGAGTTTAAAGTGAAGTTGTAAGATCGATGGATGGATGGATGGATGGATGGATGGATGGAGAGATTGCCCAGCTGTTAATTTCTGATTTAGAAGATGAGGACTTTGTTGGATTTGTGGATGAGGATTAACTAAAAAAATAACATGAATATGTACTTTCTTAAATACTTCAGTCAAGTACAACCGAACTCTCTGTTTATATTGTTAAATACGTCAATAAAGAACAACTTAGCTCAGTTTTGCTCCTGGTGCCTTTTTAAATAAGGTACATGCATGGTACCATATGTTTTAAGTTAGTGTCGCTATATACAGTAGCTATATGCTTTGTGGCACTAAATGTATGTAAATAGTGTTTGATCTGCACGTTTTGTGTCAATAGTCTCTTCGCTCATCATTTTGGTTATTTTGTTGTCTTCTGGTTGTGCTGTTCTGTTTGCTGTGGTGTAAAGATTTTATTTTGGTGTGACACCGTGAGTGAGAATGGCGTGTTGGGTTGTCACTTGCTTGTACCGGTAGTAGTGAAAAAAAAAGAAAGCTAAGCTTGTTTTTCTGCTTACAAAATTAAAGGTGCAATTGTGTTCTACTAACTCATGTGCGCCACCATGCCAGAGCCCAATAACAGAGTGTGCCTTGTGTATGTGTTAAATACTGAATTGCACCTGCAATGAAGACTGTGTCTTCTAATACAGTGTGCCTGATGTTTGTGAACATACATTATGTACTATTCAAGTGGCTGGTGACCAATTGAATTGACCAAAGTCAGCTAAACTAAGCTGGAGTCCTCCCAGGACTCTAATGACCCAGCAAATCACTTTTACATGTGCACATTCTTTGCTAATATTCAATGAGCAAATTTTATCTTTGAGTCATCTGTTGTCTTCTGTCCAAGCATGACGATAAGTAATTTGGATCCTTTTTTTTATTTTTTTTTATAGAAATGGCCAATATCTGAAAAGTTGTAAACATTATGATAAGAAACCAAAAATGAATGACTTTCAAGGAAATTAAGGACCTATTAATTGATTAATTCTGAAAAGAATTAAATCACACCAGCATTTCCAATTGATATTCCAGCAACAGATGCACAAGTTTAAAGCTGGAAAATAGCTCTTGTACCATTGTAAAACCCGACAACTAAGCTCCATGATAAACACTGTCCCAACAAAGTGTTGATAAGGCTGTAAATGTAAGTTATTAAAAGTCATGAAGTGAATGGAACCTGACTCCTGCAGCACAGCAAGCACCCGATCCTGGTGCCGTGGGACCTTAGTGCTGTAAATCAAGAGCATCCGAGATCATCTTGTGGACAAGACCACAACATCACAGACAGGAACCAAGATGTGTTTCTCTAATAACACACTCATTCATCGAGGTCTCGCCCATAGCCACACATACTTTACGCAGTATTCAGACTCGTCTTACAATAGAGAGCCACAAACAATTGGACAAGGAGAGATCACAGGAAACTGGCATAGCTGTGTACACGCTAATTAGCTACACTGGCCAGGCCACAATGGGTCTTTTCTCGGCCTCCATTTGCAAATCACTCGGCAAAACACATACTCATAGGATGTTCGGGATCACTGCCACGTTGGCTATGATAGCCTCTTTGATCCGGGGTGAGAAGTTCTTGCCCCCCCATGACAAAAAAAAAGAAATGAGACAAGCTGGTTTTGCTTCTCTCTCTTTCTCTCTCCCTCTCTCTCACCCCTATATTTATTTATTTTTTTCAGAAGTTTGCACTGTTTGTTCAAGTGTGTGACAGTCGCAGTGTGAATGGAGGATGCTGTGTTTTGTTCTGGCTCGATATGAACGAGCGTTTTGTTTGCAGGGTGACATTTAGACAATGGCAATGGGGCGGTTGCAGGGAGAGGGTGGGCAAGAGGAGGTAGTACGGCGGGGGTGGTTGGTGACGATCATATGAGCAAAGTCTGAAGCTTTTGTGGAACGCCGAAGAATGGAGGGTCAGGAGGTGAAGACCATGCAACCTCTGCAAACATCAAGGCACAAAACATAATGAGCAGGAAACAGAATTTCCTAGATGTTCGTTTTCCCATTATTGTCAGAATGCAGTGAGAGTCCTGCATTCATGTTATTGCTTATCTGCTACATGAAATGCCATATGTTTAGTTAGCGATAGCATTGGCATTTCTAAAGTGATTAAAAAAAAACATTGATGTGCAGCTCATTCCATAAACATGACTTATTATGATTGGACTCTGTGGAAAATTAATTTTAAAAAAGAGATAAAGAGAAAAGGAGTGAAGAGGTCATGTAATTTGATTTAATGATTTTTCTTTTTGTTCAAAACGAGAGACCGTATACAGTATGCATAGTACCTGGGGAGTCATATAGTGGAATGTAATAAAGTAACATTACATTTATTGATCATTGCTTTGTTTTGTATTCTGGCTCCACAGCAATGGCTCAGAATTGAGACGCAATTTCTATAGATTTCTTTTTTTATTATTGTTTTTCCACTTACAAGCCGCTCGGACCTAATCACATCGATAACCGCTACAGTCAGATACAAGCAAGCAGTCATGTAACTCCGTAGGGTGTAGGCTGGCGTGTTTTATTACCGATGGTCTCTAAAGTAAGATTAGCGCATATGTTGCCAAATTTAGAAGTCAAATTGTCACTCAAACACGCACCCACACAAATACACGATTACACACACGTACAATAGCAGCAGAGTTGGGGCAGGAACGATTATAGATGAAAGATGAGATCTGGTGCATAACGACACATTTGAAGCATGACTGAGCATTCAAGTCAAAACAAATCCTTTTTGAGCAGTAGAGCTTCATATCAGTTAAGTTGGAAGGCTTAACTTCATTAAAAGAAGAACAAGATATCGTCACCAGAGTACAGTAATCCCCAGTTCACTCAAAGTCACCTATCTATGTTCTATTTGTTGTCGACTGAATGAAGACACATTGCTGAAGGACTCATATTTGTCTTTTTCGAGTACCTGACTGCAAAAAGTGAAACCAGTGCCTGGCGAGGGACACCGACGACAATGCAAATATCTCTTTTGTTTGGAATTCCATAGTAGCAGGCTCTGCGCGTTTTCAACGGCGGAAGTGACGATGACGTCAAGGACAGAGGACGCGACTAATATGGCGACCACTTGGATGTCGAGGGACACTCAATTGTGCAACTTTGTGGATGGATGACGTGCTCTCCGCTCACTTTTTTTTTTCCGTATGGACATTGAAGGGAATACTGTTATATGTATTTTTCATTACAATATCTATTTTAGAATGTTTATAGGGATGTCAGTCCCACTTTAAATGTTCTACTGTGTATTTTTTTTTTTTTTACATCTTTCCCTATCCAACATCTGTCAGTGATAAGAATTGAACCCTTATAGAGACCCTTACAGAACCCAAGGGTTGGCCCCTTGATTTGAGCACCTCATCAAGCAGACCTTGCTGAGCCAACCCCAAAACTGCCACTTTGCGTAGTTAGGTAATAAAATAAACAGAATTGTCTGTGTCTCCCTCCCCTGCTGCTTTAGGCCACTGACGAGACTTCACTCTATGTGATGGTAAAACGCAGTGGTTAACAGGAATCATATGTTTGGCTTTACATGAGAAAACTCTGTCAGAAAATCAGAACGCAAAGCATTGATGAGAAAAAGTGTGAGAGAAGAGAAGTGACTGGTTTCAGTTGTTGCCTTTATGGCCCAACTCTGACATCCAGGTCTATGGTCGCCGTTCAGCAACATGAATTATAAAGAACCACATCTTCACGGGAGGTTTTACTGCATGTAAAATATGAAGTGTTGATAAAGCTCTGTGCGGCTGTGGGAAACGGAAAAGAGAATCCCACAGACCTTTTTTCTTTTTTATAATTTTAATTTTAGATTTCATCAATTTTTGCTTGTTTCTTCAAAAGGTCCTTTAAGGCAAGTCTGGTAGAACATAGAGAGAAGGCAATGTGACATCCATCACCTCTGTATCCACAAAACCAAAAGAAAAGTACTCAAAGAAAGTTGGTCAAGTTGTATGTGCTGGTGCCCACAACAAAAACACCATCTTTAGAGTAAAATCCTATCAATGTCACAAAGGTTACGCTCCTTCAAGATAACCCGCAGCGTTGCTGTGAGCTTGGACAGATTTTTTTTCAGCCCTCTCTCTTTTTTTATGTGATTAGGTGTCAGCAGAATTTTCTTTGGTGTGCAGACGTTGGCTTTCATGTCAGAGGTTTCTCATGGTCTCGTACTTGATCGAGTTGCCCCATTCAATGTCCACACAAAGTGTGAAACAAAGTAAACAATGTCTATTTGTAGTGTACGTAGTTTCTTCAAGTGGGAATCCATGTGTATGGCAGCTAAATAATTCTGTACTTATGTATGAATGCACTACAAGGGAATGGTTGGTTGTATAGAGAAGCTGCACAAAGATGATGACGATGAATTTGAAAGCTTAAGGGAACTCATGTCATTACTAAAACCAGCAGAATAATAGTCTGGTACTGAGCTGGGGATTCTCATGTCATCTTGACACTTGGCTTGGACTGTCGTATGGTATAGCCTAAACATTTAAGATACTGTTCTAATGAGCTGTATGACCACTATAAATACAATGACTTAGTTAGGATTAATGTCCACCACGTCTGCACTCATTGATGTTATATTATGGGGTTTTAACTAAATAAACGCGTCCATGGAAAAAATATATCTGCCAAGATTTACATACCGGGATGTTTTAGTGCTCAAAAACATTCCAATAGTGGGCATAGCAGGGGTGCTCATTGCATCGATCGCGAAGCAGTTTCGGTCGATCGTGACGGCATGCCGAGAAAAAAAGAAAAAGACATCAGCCGTATCTTTTTTTTTTAACTTTAGCTCACCGCACATGTGCAAACAACGACAGTACAGGGAAACATGCTGTCAGTGAGTTAAATCTTAACAAACATGAGTATGGATGCTGCAGTAAAGAAGATAAAAACGTATCACTTTCATACGGAATGGGAGGCGAACAAATTTTTCACAATGTCATTTTCGAAGTGCGTTTGCCTCATCTGACAGTGTAGTGAAATGTGGAACGGCATTTTAGAACTGTTTATGGAAAATACGACACCGACATTCTACCGAAAAGCAAGCCAAGAATGAGAAAAGTGAACGAATTAAAATCCCAATTGGGCGCACAGCAGTCACTTTTCACACAATATAGTTCAACGGCGAAAGCCACCACCAAAGAGTCCTTTCCGGGTTCGTCACATCATCGTTAATAACAAGAACTCCTTCCAAGACGATCTTTTAAGAATAAGGAGGAAATACAGTATTATCTTCAATAAAATCTCAACAGCTGTAAAGGGGCTGTGAAGCCATGGGTGATGTGTGGAAGGACATCGGAGATTGTGAGTGTTTCTCACTGCAATTGGACGAATCCATTGACGCGAGTGACACACCCCAGGTATGCATTTTTATCCGTATGTTGTTTAGTGATCATCCACGTGAACTCTGATAGTTACAAAAAACGTTCAAAGTTAATTATGTTGTATAATATCGGCTCATGCAGTTATGCAAGGCACACAAACACCCATTTACACATAACGAATCCTCAATATACTTTAAAAAAAATGTGTTTTGCATTTTTGTAGTGGGTAGATCTTTGTGACTTGGTCATTCTATTTCATTATTGTTCATTCTAAAAAAAAGAAAAAGCCTGGGCAACCCTGCTTTACAGTATTTCCTCAATTGCTGAGAGCATCAGTCATATATTAGAGGCTGTGGTGATTGTGATACAAATCTGAGTGAAAAAACTCAAAAAGCAGAACACAACTGATGTTTTTGACTGACAGTTTTGCAGTGAGAATTTGTTCCAGGTTATTTCTGAAGCAAACCTGTTTTTAACAGAATGAGTCGAAGTGGGTGAAGGTCTGCAATTTAATATCATTTTTTTTTATTTTCCTTGCTGTTCTACTTACTGTCTACTAATAGGGTGAAAATGTCTTTTTATTTATAAATTTTTTGACAGTTTAAAAATAGATAGTAGGTATCTCATAACGTCTGGCTATTTACATTAGCTAGCCGTCCAACAAACGAAACAGATGGACAGATGGGCGGGCGGGCGGATGAGCAGATAGATAGATACAGAGAGAGACTACTATTGTTATTATTAAGTGTGATGAAAAAAAGGAAGTGTCCATAAAGACTTTAAAAGCATCTAGTTGTATTTTTACTGAGGGAGGCCCCACTACATCATCCCAAAAGACATGTGCCTGTTAGTGTGTGGTTTCTTGTAACAGAAACTTCGCCAAAGCCCCTCTGTCAAATACCCAATAGACAGCTCACACAACTATCTGAATACTAGCATATAATATGTTCATATTCCATTATATGTTTTCTTTACGCATTTGAATTTTATTTTTTCCATTTGCTTTTGCCAAATGTCTTGAATGCTTGATATATGCAGCTAGACCTTTCTTTGGTGCTTACAATTGTACATAAGATGACATTGGTGGCCGTCCTAAATAGCATTTAATGCAGTGCTGATGTAGGTTTGCATTCAAAAGGATGCTTGAAATGTTAATGGGAATGTGATTTACCGTGGGAACTTCAGGGCATTCTTCTTGTTTTAGAGCACAGCGAAAGGAACCGGACTTTGGCCAGATGAAAAGAGCAATGACGTCTCACAGCCAAGTGGTAGCAGCGAAGCTAAATGGAGAGCTCCGTATAAATCTTGGGTTTAAAGGGTGCGGCAGCAGGGCATGATTACACACACACATGCAGATACACATGCACGCATTGCAGCTCTGCGGCAACAACTGTTCACAGCTGATATGTTAATGGTTCATGCAGGGACAGTGTGGTGCCAGGGTTCCCACACCGGGCCCACTTTTGTTGGAGAGGCCTTCATAAAACTCATTTGTTGGACAAGCAAAAAAACATGAGAGGAGATTGTGTAACTAAACATGAGCCAGTCTGCACGTGCATGTGCGTGTGTGTTGAGTATGTGACTGAGAAACTGAGAGAGGTACCAGTGAAAGTGTCAAATCCACACATCCATCATTGTGCTAATGTGCACCTAAGGCACTGGCAAAAAGCAGGGGAGGGGGGAGTGAAAGGGAGAGTGGTGAGCGCAGTCAGTGCGTGACTGAGACCAGACTCAGGTGAATAGACTTAACTGCCGATGGCTGGGACACCAGAAGGGGAACAGTTCACCTCACGGCTGGAGAAATGTGGAGCAGCGGGTGAGGAAGAGCAAGTCTTCATGTAACGGTGGAGGAAGCCAAGGGTGAGAAGTGAGTCATGATGGGGGAGGCCTTTCACTCCAAAGTAAGCTACGACTGTCTCAGCCTGCCTGATGCCTTTCCAGCCAACAATGCTATGGGAAACTATTTCTTGGAAAAGATGTTTCAAAGTTCAAGTTCTTGAAAACAACTGTTGCATTGTTCCTGTGTAAAGAATGAAAACAATCGTCTCTTAAAACGTAACATGCGCGTGTGGTAGACACAAACTGTGTTTGCCCTGAATGCTTCTGCAGGAAAGTGTACATTTATTCTGACACAATTTGGAGTATAATTGCGGTACACATTTTGCTTGTCCACCGACCAATCTAACTTGCAGTGCAAAGTATGAAATTGTTTTTCGTGATCGTCCAACCATGTTGACTGCATATTGCAGTAGGGTTTTGTTGATGAAATAATATTTATTTGTCAAAGCGATTTTTTAACACATTCCGGAGCTCAAAGCACATTGCTCTGTCGTTCATTGCTGATACTAATAACACGGTAACAAACAATCAAAAACTAGGTTACAAATGTAGTCAGTGCATTTTACTTAGTGATGTGGTTGCTAATTGTATCGACTTTTCCTATCGCTTTAGTGACAATTAATTAACTAAGTGACCAGCAAGTTTAACTCCTGCGAAAAAACAGACCAAAGAAACATTTTCACATTGTTTTCCAAAGGACAAAAAAATCATTTGAAGGGAATCATGGAGTTGAACATTGCCGACAACGTGGCATCCATTTATACTGAATTTAGCCAAAGTAGTGCTTTAGCGACATGTTGGAAAAATCTGACATCTGCCTCACAGGTCTGATGATCCGGGTTCAAATCCAGCCTTGCCTGTGTGGAGTTTGCTGTACTGTACTATTGTGTGCCTGGGTTTTCTCTGTGTACTCCGGTTTCCTCCCACCTCCCAAAAACACACGTGGTAGGTTAATTGAAGAGTAAATTGCCCATTGGTGTGAATGTGAGTGTGAATGATTGTTTATTTCAATGTGCCCTGTGCGGTATATTCCTGGAAATATATCTCTGACATAATTCGATACTATTGTATTTCTATTGCTTAAGTCAAAGTATATATATTTCATATAATTGTTATGAGTCAAGTAAATCATTTTTAATGTTTTTTTTTAGTTAGAAAGGATTGACAATGATGAATACATAACACTGTGTATTTTCTGCAGTTTTGAAACAAGCAAATTGTATAATCTGTGTGTTGTATGTTTTAAGAACGAGGTAAGACAAAACATTTTTTTTTTGTACTTCCCCTTCGGGTTTTGCCCTCATTCCCCAGCTCAGTCAGCACATGCTCAAATGCTATCTGCAAGCCAAGGCCAAGCACCCGCAGGGAGCGACGCCGTCCTTCTTTATACACTGTGCAGCTTCTTACCGCCTCCCACTTAACCCTCAACCACAATCACAAATACACTTCCTGCTGCCCGGAGACCAAACAAATAAGATGACGTCGTTAGGAAATGCGAATAAATGTTGAGACGCAAAGCAAAAATTGGATGGACGCACAAGCTGACAGCTGAAGGGATGCTGGCGATTTACCAGCACAATTTCACACGCGCACACTCACACACAAACACACGCACGCACGCACACTTAGGTCTGGAGCAGCGCGAGGTGTCAGAGCCCGTTAGAGGCCTTTGGCTGGACGCAACTAAAGAACAAGCTGGACAAAAGCGTTCCCTGTCTCCCCTCATTAAGTGATTTAGGATCCCATGTTCCCCCTACTCCTTTCATCGCCATCCAAAGTGAACACACTTAAAAAGCTCAAGAAGAATGCCATGGCCCGCTGACATGAATGGGGTGAAGAGGGGCAGGAAAGCCAAGTTCATGGCAGAGGACCAGGGTATAAATCTCAGCTACGCTGGCCGTGCCTATATACCAGCATTCAGATTAAGGGGGTGGGTGGGGTGTTGCGCTTTAACTTGAATAAACCGGGGTATACGAGAGGATTGGCCCTCGGGTGGGAAAGAGCACCCACTTAATCCATTAACAGTTCTTCCTCCACCGAAGAGGCGGCCATTTCCCATGAAAGTTTCGCTGAAATGTGCTACAGCAATGCTACACATAAGTGGGACATGATGGAAAGATGAAGGGGGTGTGATGGAGATACAAACCAGCCTCGTGAAAACATGGACTTTGTCGAGCGGTTCGAGGCTCAAGGGGTTAAAGTGGCCTATTGTATGTCACACAGTTTGGAGGATTTTTTTTTTTTTTGCAATCCAAACTCCATTAATCCATCTGACAGAGTCTGGCTTACTATGCATCCATGCCGAAAGGGAACATTTGTAGCGTAAAGTTTGGCAGCTGTCGCGGACACAACTCAATCTTTGCCAAGACATTCTGCTTCATTATTGAGCATCATTAAAAATAATAACAAAATGAATCTCTGTGATTGAGACAACTGGCAACATAATTGATGTATCAAAATGAAAAACTTCCCAGAAACAGAAGACAAAAATCCTGAAATACGACATCTGTGCTTCTGCATTTTATGATTTTTATGTCTAGTGCCTCATAAAAATTTCTGTTTGATTGTGTTGCGATGGCGGACCCAGTAGTAGACTCACATCTCCAAATCCAAACAGACACTGTAATACATTCACTGCACCCCTCCAATAATAGTAATAAATAAATAATCCTTAATAAAAAACTATGTTGCCTTTGATAAGAGAAAGAAAGACTGTGGTGGCGACTGTGATGGGAAGAAACGGACACAACACCAGAACTACATACATTACAGTACATGGAATTATAATCAAAATAGCCAAAAGATTCATTTGGGTCAGTCTGCCATGGGTTAGCCTTTAAATCATAAGGAACAGATCTCCAGAGCTGAATTTGAACATGTTTAAGGACAGATGTGACAACCAGAAGAGAGGATATTGAAAAAAAATAATAATTTGGACTTTTCTTGATACAGCACTGTGACGCATCACAGCAATCGCCACAGCATGGTAGGAATCTTTATGGTGCTATTAAAAGAAGGCCTAATTGGAGATTATATGTTTGGAGGTGTACTGAACATGTATAAATGTGGCCATGGAAGACCATTTGAGGAGCCAATGTCCAATTAGTGTGGGATAAAAGGTGGAAGCCAAAAATTGTTTACAATAAGGTTGTTTTTTTCATTCCCTCTGTGAGACAGAGGGACCCAGGCTGGAGACCACAGAGTGGGTGTGGCTATGCCACGCAAACCTCAGGTCTTTTGACATTATACTACGCAAACCATGAGGTCAGAGGAAGGTTGTTTCTTCCAAGGCACAAAGAAATGATTTTTCGCTCGCTCCGTGAGAACAAGCCACAAATAATGAACTCTCGAGCCCTCCGCTATCACGTTTGGATTCACACGCGTCAACTCCATTCTGGAGCGGAACAAAAGGGCGCTAGACGAAACATTGGTGGGGAGGGCACGGCGTGCACCGGACATGCCATGTTGGGTGAGTCTGCTTTATTTTAAAGCATTTACCTGAGCATTGCATGTTATTTCATAATATTTCTCACTCAAATAAGCAGTATAGCGAACTAAAAGGTGAATACATGAAGGCCTATTATTGTATGTGTTGTCATAGCAATACAAATAAAAGCAAAGGTTCTTGAAGGCAATACAGTTTCATCCCAAATATCCCAAACTGAATGTGACGACGAAGCTGTACTAGTTGAGGGTGGTAAACGGTTGCTCATCAAGTACAAGTTGGATGAAGGCAGCTCATGATTGTGAAAAAATGTAGCAGAAAACTCCCGCCATCTTGTTCAGTGGTGCTAAAATGTAATCCTAATACAACGTATCATGCACCAGACAAAGTTTTACATTCCCTTTGCTAGCACTTTCAAAAAGAAATCTATTCTCCTCAGGTAGTTAACAAATGAAAACATTATTTTCCCATGTTTGAATCTGTTATATTTGCTTTTTTAAAAAAAGTAAAACTATACAGCATAAAAATATTTGTCAAAATGTAATACATATGTCCTTTATAGTTGGAATTACTATATCTTTTTTACCCCTCATGGGTAATTCCATCTACAAAGGACATACGTATTACATTTCGAGCCCACTCGTAGTTTGACCCCATGATGTATTCTCTTGTTTCAGCCAAGGATATTAATGTGTTCGCTTTACATTTATTCTCCAGTGAGTTCTCAAGTGAACAGTACCTAAATAACAGATCCATATCAGTATGGATGAAGTTTTTCTTCTCTTCCACTTTTTGTCCCCTGTTATAACATGCTATGTGACATGTTCTGAAGTCATTAAATCTTTGCACTGTGTCATATTGGTATGATGTCACACTATTTATGTTGGTCACATGGCCAGCAGCATCCAGACTATGCACCCCTGGAGTGCAAATGGAAGCCAGATCAGTGTTTGCTGCACCACAGCGGATGTAACTGGACCATTTTAGGAATGTGGGTTTCAAACTCTTGGTAACCGCACTCTCTGACCAAGCGGTTTTGGATTTTGTGAGTCCAGATGATCTTTTAAAAACATGAAACACACTGGATGTGCAAGCATTCATGCTGCATAACTAACAAATATGGAAATGCCTGTTTGACTCTGCCTAATAATAATTACATATCTTCTTTTTTTTTCATTGTTCATCTGGGAGTGTCTGAGCAGGAGAAGCTTTTGGCCTGTGAAATAGCTACTTGAACGAACAGCCGCAAGTTCGATTTTCCGAGCAGATGCTGCATCCCAGACAAATTTGACAATAACCGTGAACATTTAAATGGATATAATGTTTTGGAAATTATTTTCAAAATTTAAGAAACTTTATTCTTCCTTGTTTTAGGATTACACAAGTGTTTTTCAAGTGTTTCAAGTTTTCAAGTTTCTTGCAAAAACCTTTAAGAGGAGTGGAACCATGACCAAGTAAGAAACCTTTTACAGGTATGTATAACATTACATACTGTATAAATCCCATTTGGTAACATTGTATAATTTGGGGGGCATTTTGATGATAAAATTCAAATGCATTTCTTAAAATGAGTCATTTTCATATAGTTAGAACAACAAATGGAAAGAAAAATATCAAAGTAAACTTTTTTTTATGCTGCCTTGGTTTTGTACGGGTTAATGTCTCCAAAGTTGAAACAACCACATTCAAAGTCATATTTTTCTAAGTTATTGACGATTTTAAATTTTAGGTATTAATAGTGAAGGCAATCCTTTTGACAAACCATATTGCGGTTGAAATGCATTTCTTGCACAACAGCAAAGAAAAAAAGTGCATCTTGTTTAAGGGACACATCTTCATTAAAAAAAAAATCACAAAATTTACATGTGTTGCCCCTTAAATTCTGCAGACACAAACACATGAATGATTCTAACTGCTCAATACTCCTATCAATATACAATGATAAAAGGGTAAAGACATTTAATCAGAATAAGCTTTAATGGCCAAGTGTGTAAAAACACACAAGAATTTTTTTTCTCCAGCAGTCGGTGCTACTCACTCACATCCATTTATTTTGCTGTCTGCTATTGCGTGAATACAAAATGGACACCTTATCCTACCTTCAACTCATAGATCCCTCTGGTGTATTGCAACAACATAACGAGGCTCGCTCTAACGGCATTAATGGTAAAGACAGCTTTGAGTGACAAAGGAGGACTGTTTGTAAAAGAACCAAAACTAAAGAAAGAACCTCTAAGGCACTAAAATGCTAGGCGTATTAAGCAACAGGAGAAAAATCCATTAAGTCCAAAAATTAAATTGCCCTCTTCAGCAAATCATGAAATTTAATTTTGAACACCTAACAGGAAATACATCTTGGCGTTAGAAGGTTGAAAAATATTCAGTTACAATATTTCTTTTCTTCGAAACAATTATAACCTCATGATGGATAACAGCAGCCACTAATTCAAATACTCATATAATTTAAATAGGTTTTCAAATGGAAATTCAGTAGGCCATGGCAATACCGATCAAATTCCAAGAAAATGACCCATATTAGAAGGACTTTGGCGTTACTTCAAATCAGAATTGTTTGGCCTTGGCAAAGGTCTGTGATCGACTTACATAAATTCCAAGTGAGTCTAAAAAAACTAAATAAATACCACCATACACAGAAGCATTCTAGCTCATCCATGCTTTATATCAACCCATATTCAAATATGTATTGATTTTTCATCAGTCTGCTGCACGCGTTAATCCGAGGGGCAAACGTATTGTTGTGCAGAAAGAAAGGGGAGCCTCAACCCTGCTGCATTCCAGGTACAGGCCGCCACTACACTCCTTTGTCAGCATCTGCTCGGCTGAACTAGAAAGCGTTTTGGACTCAAGCCGCACTTTTACTCAGACATGAAAAGCTGCACCTAATTCCAACCGTCGCATGGCTGATTAACCACAATTTATGATCAAACAGCTGACTTACAGGATCAACGTATGACACCCTGCTCGCAGGTCCATGTGGGCTTTCCTCTGTTCACAGCCACATACGCTGTTTGTGTCACACCATCTCCCAAAGTCGGTAACACCGGCCCGTTCAGTGTGTCAGCACACAAATATACAGTTATTAGTGCACTGTGTTTACTATACAGTCTTAAACAACTTGGTTCTTTGCTGACAAATGAAGGAAGAAATAATGAAAAGGACAAAGCATAAGCTTCAACAGTCCACTGAACCAGTCAATTGATTTAAAAGATGAAAAACGTCACGCAAAGGTCCAAACTCTGTGGAGGAACTGATCCCCTTGTGTCATCAAGCAGCAGTTTAAACCTTAGAATAAGGGTTAGTACTTGTATGTCGCACACATGGACAAGTGAAAATTGGCGGAGTCAGCTGAACAGTCACGGCTTAAGGATTTTGTTTTGTTTTTTTCTTCAATGCACTGAATTCTCAGACCGAGCAGCTTGATTCATCCTGTAATATCGAATGGCAGAGCAGCAGGAATCAGCACCGAGACTGCAGCCAAGGAGAGTGGAGTATATGCACGCCACTCAAATTGCAATCTCTTTTTTTTTTTATTCTAGAGGGCAATTGTGCTTGTTTGCTAGATTTATGTTGCTTTCATGACACTGAAGTGTAAGTGACTGCAAAGTACGCAAAATGCCACGTGATCGGCTTTGTGGACATTGCAGTAACCTTGTGCGTCTTGATCTTTAAATGTGGAATAGAATATTTGAAATAAAATCTTGTTTGAAAATCCTACACAAAAGAATTCCTTGAAAAGATGTATATAAAGATTTATGTATAATAGATGACTGACATGTTGAAGCCACTTCATCTTTACATAATGTTTCTGAGACTGATGTGAGAGGATCAAAGAAGTTTATGATGAAATTATACGCTTTAAATCTACAGTCGTGTGACTTGAAATAAAACCACTGGAAGAATTGTCACTTTGATTTGCTGTATTGTTTCATAAAGGTTCCCATGTTGATATTTACATTGATCAAGCAGAGAAAATTAACCGAACATGATCAAACTAAATGGTTTTTAATTTGCACAGATAAAGATAATACTTCATTTTTATCACTAGACAAGACCTCAATAATTACAATAAAACTACACTTAACAGTCTTTATCCTCACAAATACACAAAAAGCATTCGAACAGTGAGAATAGCTTTTCATACAACGATGCATGTTAAAAAAAAAAACGATTAGGAACAAAGTAAAATGTAAAATTTTTTTTTTTTTTGTTCAGTTGTGTTTAAATATTACTATGAATACAGTACACATAAAAATGTCTCTGGTTTCTTTTGCTGTTTTTTTTTTTTCCTCATGAGAATATGTGTGCACATCTGTGCGTGCACCATGAGAGCGTGCATGCGTGTGTGTGTGTGTGTGTGTGTGTGTGTGTGACTGTGTGTGTAAGACAGATCTGGAATCGGAATTGCTATGGGAATACCAAGAGACATTTGAATCAAATGTAACCTTGTCACCTACATCCTTGACAGGATGCACACATCGCTCATACAAATAACAAATTATAGAAAAAGTTGCTGCCTTTTCGCTTTACATCTCTAAGAAAGTAGTGAGATTTAATTTAGCCCCCCTTACCCCCCTTCCCCATTCAAGCAAAAAGAGTTGTGGGTTTATTTCTATCCTGGTGTATCTGCCGTAGTTTTGGGGATCCGTCCTCAGCGGGCCAATGACAGCGCAGCTGCTTCATGGCTCATTGGCTCTTTTAGGGTTGCATACTAAATTCTGATTGGTGACTTTGTGAGAATATGCCCCCCCACCATCTCCCCCCACTTTAAGTGAGGGGAAGTTATTTGCATATTGCATACTTTTTTTTCTTTCCAGAATTCAACGTCTGTAATCTTTTTTCCCCCCTTGAATATTTTGGGTGTCAGATGACAAAGACCTTTCACAATGATGTAGTAAATTTGAAAAACCTTCCTCTGGTGAATATGTGGTTGCATTTGTCGTTCAGACATATGAACAAATCCAATAAATGACAGTGAGGAAAAAAATAGTTTAAAAAAAAAACTTGGCTAGTTAAAAATGTAAACTGTGGTCTTAAAAATGTGAATAATTAGACTTCAAATCATAAATACATTTTATAATAGTATGAATACGTATGTGTGTCAAACGGCCATGCTGCCCCTTCGATCTATGTCTGTTGGGTTGCTGGGCAAACATTCAAGAGGGCCTGCCTCTATGCAGGAGTGGCTCAGCGTACGGTAAACGGGTGTGACGTCTTAGCTGCCGTTTTCTTGGAGCGCCCCCACAACCACAGCGTATCATATGTCTAGACCTTACTTGCACTACTGGAAGGACCACGAGAACGTGAGGAGCAGCCATACGACCACGCGGATCTTTATGGTCGATCAATTGCTCCCATTTAAGTCAAACCTAGGACCGAACTTTGCTAATCGTAGAACTGAGAGAAAATCGCACAACTAGAACCAGAAGCTGGTGCTACATGGTGCAATCAAAGTGTGGTCCAAGCGTTCAGATCACATATTTGCCTATGACGAGTTTTAGCGTTATTTACACTTCCACCTAACAAGATGATTCATTAGCATGAAGATTGCGAGTATAAAAAACAAGAACGTGATTAAATTACATTGGCAAATAGTTAAAAACAAACTGTTAAACTCAATCAACATCTACATATTTGATAACATTTTATGGAAAAAATTAGTTTCCCATTCTTTGGAAAATATGGAATTAATGTACATCAAGATATCTACATTCAAAAATGATTTTTAACGTCATGTTTAAGTGCAGTGGCAAGCCTTTTAGTATTACTCCCATAAATGTTGGTTACCATATTTTAAACAGATGCCTCAATTGATCATTTTAAATGTGTTTACCTTTAAAATATTCAAGCTGAAATGAAAAATAGTCTACAACATTATATCGTAAATTTAATTTAAAAGAAAATTAGCAATTTCTTTTACAGCCATTACAATTTCTCATGAAACAATAAATGTTACAACCTAATTAAAGAAGCATTGATAAAATTATATTAATGAAAATAATAATAAAATAATGCACATTTTTATCACTTAAGTATTTTCTATGAACAAAAATTAACTCGTATGTATCTTTTTTTTTTTTATTGGGAATGCATACAAAAATCCTATACTGAGTCCACTGAACTTTTGCGTCCTCTCCTGCGAGATCAGAGACAGAAATATGAGCGGTGAGCTATAAAGGCGACTGATGGAAACCTAAGCAGCCTGCATGCTCAGGGAACAAATAAAACATCTTTATGAGTTTGCTTTTATGACCTTAATAGGTTGAGTCAAGGTCCAGTGACCTCTAAGTGCCCTATTGGACAAGTCAGCTTTTCTCAACTGACTTCAGACACCAGCTACTGTCTACAGTAATGCTCTTTCAAGTCTGCACTACTACACTGCTTTTTTTTTTTTTTTTTTTTTTAATTAAACTGAGCAGCGGTTTAGGGCAAAAACACTATCTCTGTCCACAATGCATTTCTCTTGGGTCTATTTATTAGTATTAGTATATTTTACATACAGGATGATGAATAAGAAACAAATAAACAACAAACATTTCATGGACAAGTTATACAAGCCTCAACAATAGTGAATGAGGACATTAAACGTTCATCAGAAAGACACTCATGAAAGACACATGGAAATTTCAAATTTCTATCTTGGACAGATGTTGAACTCTTCAATAGTTTTTTTTTTTTTTTTTTTCAAAAGAACTATTTGCATGTTTCCATTTAATTATCACGATATGTACAATAATAGCATGATAACCTTGTATTTCACTGCGCATTTTTCATTTCATTTTTTCTTCATTTATCGGCTAGGAGAAAATATGCAAGGATAGTTTATTTCACTTAATAGCAGTTACACTTAAATTTTCACATTTTCTGAAAAAAAATCTGACCGTACACCTATTTGATAGATAATAATCCAACATATAATATTCTACATATGCAAAGCCATTTACAATTAATTAATATCAAACTTAGAGTAACTGTTACTCTTTTAGACTTAAAGTTAATTATTTTTTCATCACTTTGTTACGAATAATAATATAAACGATACGACTTCTGGGGGAAAAAAACAAATCTATTAATTATTTTAGTTTATTTGAAGACAAGTAAAAGTACACTACCTTCTTCCACTATCTAAATTTGAAATATTTTCGATACTTTATTTATTTTAAATGTATTTTTTGTTCTTGTTGTTTGCATTTAGACCTAAAAATACTGGTAAGTGATTTGTCAAAAATGAGATGCCTGTTATTGTTACTTATAGTAATTTGAGGTGTTAATTTAAAAAAAAAAGCCTCCTTACTAGCCTATTTTACTCAAATTCAGACAAATTGGGAACAGAGTATCACTCATTGATCATAACATTCCTGTTGCATTTTTTTCTTAAGATAACTACAACCCACAAGAGTTTCATTTAAATGAGCAGAAACTGAAACCTGTGTGCTCTGGTCGGTTCTCTGTGACATTGTCTCTTTTGTTCAACAGACAATACCGGCTAGCTGAACTATTAGCTTCTCTTTGTGGAATCTGCGATGTCCCCGTGTCACCTCTCACACTGAAAAGGCGTCTTAGGAATTCCCTAAGATGAAAATAGAGCCTAAAACAACCCTTAAGGTCAGTCCTCAGACGAAAGTATTTGTGAGTAAAAGGTGAATGATTTTGAGTTTCCACTTTTGAGCTTTACTGGCACAAAAACGCAGCAGAGAAAGGCAGCAATATATCTGAGAATTAACGCGTCTCCTGACCGAGGCCGTAGTACTCTGCTGGAGTAGAGGCCTCTCATTGGTGGAGAGCGGGCCGCTGTGGTTGGCTAACGCCGTGACATATTCTGTATCGACTCAGCGCCGGGACCTGTTCCTCCAGATGCCCTCCTCTCGTCCCCTGCAATGTTTGCGGCTCCACGCACGCGATCCCTCGCTCCGCTTGGCTGCACCCTCTCATCGCATTACTTCTGCTATTCTAACTCCCTCCATCAATTATGCACAAGAATAACTCCGGGCACTGATGGAGCTAAGACATAAAAGGGGATCATGGACGTGAGCGCTCACAGCGTAGCCCAACGTGCTGCCGCTGTGCCGCTGCCCTGACCGCTGATATGAGCACCTCGGTACCAACTCAAACCAGGTACTGGCACATTACTGTGTACATAAGCAAATTGAGCTTATACAAAATCCATTGAGCTAGTTTGACAAAAGTAACCTGACATCACCCCCCCCCAAAAAAAAAAAAGAATAAGTTATTATGGGAGATCAATATTCTAGCAACTATTGCCAAAACTGTGCATTTCATGAGTGGTGTAAACATTTGCCAAAATAAAAGCAAATTGAATGAACGAAAAGTCTAGACAACTTCAGGTAAACTATATCGCTACATCATTTCATATCATAATATAGTTGGCAGCTTAAACATTTGCTGCTTATTAAGACTAGTAATTCATATCTGATACACTTCTGTCTTTTTAATGTAATGTATGAAATTTGAAGTGTCTTCTGTTTTACACCAAAAATCGTTAGTTTATGTAGAACATATAAAATGTATATATACTGTATATGTATATATCTTAACTATGATTATAAAACTAACATTTTTATTGAATAAGTGAGGTTGCTAAAGTTGCTTTGATGGGCTATATAATCATAAGAATAACGACAATAAAAAGTGCTGGATATTTCTGGAAGAAACATTTTGGAAAAAAATGTGCCACATGTTTACTTAAGGAATTCAAAAGAAAATCTGGGGGAAGAAAACACAGCAAGATCTTGAGGAACACAAACAAATTATTAATAATGCCAACTATTAAGATAAAAATGTACACTGCCAGATTAAAAAAATCACTTCTCAGAAAATTTGAGACTTCAAGTATACTTAAATAAGTTTCAAACGTAACTCATAGATGGAGTGGTTGCGTGTCAGATCTTAAATGGCCCACGTGATTTCCCCAAGATTCGTAACCTACTTTCTATTCTCTGAGACAAAATGGAGGCGACTTTGGAAAATGGCGGGCTCAGCTGGGCGCGGCGCCACACAGTGTGGAGAAAAAGGCAAAGAGAAGTCAGACGTGTCGTCATGGAAAGAGAACTCAACAGTCTTAAAGTTCAGCAAATCAACCCCTGCTTCAATTGCTTAATGATAAAAATACCATTTAATCCCCACAATCAGAGTAACAGACCGGAAAAGTATTTGTGGAAGGAAAAAAAAAAGAAAAGGCGACATAATGACGAGGCCTCGATAAAGTCATGGCGGTCCTGACCTGGATTTCTGCTGGTTGCGTGTGAAGGTTAGTCCGAGCGCTATCGTGAGATCACAAAGATCTTGGTTAATATTTCACAAGTCGCAAAGCACCAAGTGAGCAGAAATCCTACCGGAGGAAAAATTTCTACGGGCTAAGGAGTCACGAAAGGTCTAACAAAGTCAGCCCGAGTTCATCATCAACTGACATTGACAAATCATCGTTTGTGAATTTCCTTTGTGTTCAGTAATGAGTCCAACATTTTCAATCGGCGCTCAACTACAACATTAATCTACTTCGGTGATGTTAAAGTTTGGCACTGGGGTTGAAATCCGAACATCAGAAATGATGCGTTAAGAGTCGATGAGCTGTGGTTTATTCAGTCAAACTTGGAAAGATACACACGAAAAGCCTTAAAGGGGTTTCACCATCAGAAATATTTCTTTCCTAAAGAGGATTTTCCATGTCAACCGAGTAAAATGCAAGAAGCCCACAGATATATTATATATATGATTGATTATTTTATTTGAACTCACCAACTAAAAAAATATCTAGCTCTGTATTTTTCATCTTGTAGTACAATTCTGCTGTAGAAATGACTATAAGTAGCTTATGTTGTGATCTGAGTTTGAAATAACCCTCCGAAGTGATAATATTCCGATTGTAACTTTTGGTGTTGGCACTGGCAGGTATGGATTTAATTCATTTTAACCATTTGTTTCTTATTGTGGTTGGAGTTTACAGAATTATATTGTGTCACACTGAGCAAAATTAGAGGCTTAAACTGTAAATTGAACCATCGGGTGTTCCATAAGTCTCCATACATAGGAGACATAATGCCTTCCATACATATTGGTTCTAAACATGTATTTATTCATATTTCAGATAATCCAATCCATTCTGATGGTCACTTCAGCAAGGAGTCGTATGGTTACGAGCGCATTTAAAAGAAAACATGGGACGAGTATCACGCACGACAAAACTTGGAAAGACTTATTGTTAAGTTAAAAAAAATCAAGAAATGTTTCGGATCACGAAAGATGCAGTCAAAGACACACAATCAGCAGATTATAGAAGCAATACAACATCCCTTCGTCCATCCATTTTATGAGCTTATCCTCACAAGGTTCACGGGGCAATGGAACATATATATATATATATATATATATATATATATATATATATATATATACGCGCACACACACACATACACATATATATATATATATATATGTGGAGGTTTCAGTGTGTATGTAAAGAGGAGCGCATTCCAGTTGTAAGATCTCAAGATCTCATGCATTTTCAAATCAAGGTGTACTATAGGCTCAATCACTAAACTTGGATTCTACAATCTAAAAACTAACACGCAACGTATCTTTAAAAGTATGTCATTGTAGTTGGTGAACTGCGTCCCTTTTTAGGATTTCAGAGTCCCTCTAAACAAACATTTTGCAAGTTTGAGAGCATCAAGCGAGGGTCCCGGGATCCATGACACGACCTGCCATACTGCGCACTCCCCTGCAATGTTGCAGCAGGCTTGTGCAAACTGTTAGCAGCTTAGTGGCTCTTTAGGAGCTTCTTGCGAGCACTTTTTAGGAGCTTTCCTGCAGTCATTAGGAGCTAAGACTGATTAATGTGAATGGTCAGGCAGGACCTGGCTTTCTGAAGGAGGAACACATAGGGGTGAAGGGTCCCACAGGAAGTGTTTTGTGTCTCCGCACAAAAGGAGGGCTGACCTCTTAAGCCCCTTAGAGCCTCTTTGCTAATACCCTCACCGGTCCCTACAAAGACACAGGGGATGCCATTTCACCACTCACATTTAAACAGCACGCAACAAAAAGCCTCAGCGAGATTCGAACGGCAGAAAAGTGAATCTCTGTGCAGCGGAGTGAAACTGAGATTAGACCTGAAGAGTATCCTGCTAATCCATTGACTGGGGCGCATATCAAACAGAACAAAGCTAAAGTCGCACAATATCTTATCACAACACACAGGGGGGACTTAAGAGACCTTTTTGGGAGCATAACAAATTTTCTAGGAAAAAAAAAAAAACATTTTGAGTCTTTTTTTTTTCCAGCGGACTGATCTTAAGACAACTTTGTGTATGGATGTATCATAGTCCTAAGAATAACTGATAAAAACCTTTGTGATACAATGGGAAATGGAGGGATGGATATAAGGTGTTGATCCTGGACTTAACTTTGATTTTTTTAAGTTGATTTAACTATCTTACATTTCATTAGTTCTCGTAATATATGGACAACACATGGTTTTTATAAATCCAAATGTAGATCTAAAATGTGTTGCCCGTTGCCTGAGAACAACTGCAGTTCTATTTTTCTTTTCTTTTTTTTATGTAGTATAGACAAAACAATGAACAATAAAGCAACTAATGGACTACTTTTTTTATTTGCAGTCATCCCAGTATGCTCCAAGATTTTTAGTTCCTTTCAAAATATTTAAAGTTTTCTTATTTTGTTCTTATTCTATTCAAAATAATGGATGCTTACATTGCTGATCGGCCCAGTTACAAACAAATGGAAAATATTTACAGTATGTTACTGAACCAAAAAATGTGTTTCATTTCTCACAGCATTCCTAACAAAAAAAAAAAAGTACTTGGGATAAATACAGAAAAAGTGTGCAAATTAAGTCCAGAGGCTCAATTGAACATCAGATTTTGCAGCAGACCGGCACGCGACTCCGATCGTTAACGAAGAATTTGCCTCCTGCACGTGCACTGAAACCTCAGCGGAACTTAACTGGAGCGTTCACACATCAGAAAAGGTCAAGCAATTTCACATGTTTGCCTTTACCTATTGTGATGTCACTTCATTTTTAGGGAAAATAAAATAATTCTTGATGCAACTTGCATTTTATTTGAAAGATTGTGGAGTTTGGGATTGTTTGTATGACCGTGAATAAAATCATAAAACTATCCATGGATCATACAAAAAAGTTGCAGGGATTTCTTAAAAAAAGTCCAAATGAAAAAGAAGAAAAGAAACATGTCTTCAAAGTTTTTCTGAGTTACAATACAGTTAGTTGTATGCATAAAACGTGCTGTAAAAGATACAGGAAAGTCCTGTTTTTGTAAACCAGAACTCTTGCCACAGTTAATCGTAACCTAGCTGCTGTCAATCAAAGCCGAGCCGCCTGAGGGCTTCACCTTATTAGTCAGAGCGTAAAAAAAAAGAGGGCCGGGGTCGCCCCTCTCTGCAGGCGGGGTCATCGAGAGCATGAGGAATGACGGCATCTCCACAGGACCATTGATACCCGCTCTGCGAGGAGATCCAAATCAGACATGACAAATGCGACAGAAATTCACAGTCTTAAGTCGTTTTTTTTAGGTTCACTCTCTTGAAGTACATCTATCAGATGCCATGGATACTTGTGGAAGATGATACAAATATGTACTTGTGCGGTAATAGTTTGATACAAACCGGTGACAGTGATACGCAAAATAAATCACATTTTGAATCGGGCCAGTGGGTACTAGATGTGGGAATATTATGGACTATGTACTTGGACAATGTTCTGTTACATGTAAACAGATTGATTTCTGCACTCTATTTCGGTCAGAAACATATTTAAATACATAATGGAAACTGAGCATGATTTTCATTCATAAGTGGGGTATTGCAATCCATTACAAGAAATCTTTCCTCGTGTGAGATGTGATACTCTTTAATTTGGAAGCCTATGAGACTGGAGCCCAGTGTGGGGTATTAATGGTCCTGCACTCAGTTAATAAAATGGAAGATAAACCTATGATTAAAAAAAAAAAAAAACTTTATCCTTTTGACCTGCACTTATTGATACTTTCTAACCCTCCTGGGCAGGAAATCGCCTTCATTTAAATCTCTTTGATCCTCCTTGTGAGAGTGACACTTCCTCTCAGTGGAGACACTGGTTCTGACCACACCCTGTGACTCTCAGGCCCGTCGTATAGCCTCTGGCTTCTTCCAAGGAAGCTCCTCTCATCAGCCCTGTGACTGTGTTGTCCCTGTTATAATTCCTTTTCTCTACCTCAGATAACACATGCACGCTCTACTCTGTCTCCTCCTTCCCCGTCTGTCAGCCGGCACAGTGTAAGGCTGGCTACGGGCTGCCGAGACAACAATAGCAGTCTTTCAGGCAGACTACACTAGTGCTCTGCGAGATTCGGTCCTGAGACCCAGTCAATATTTGGACATGGTTGCCTTTTTGTGTCCGTTTTTAATCCAAGCGGAACCAAGCGGCAGGGAGCCGGGAAAACGCTGAGAGGGGGAAAGCGAGGGTAAACACTTGAAACAATGCAAACGGGCCAACTCACAATACCACTGGGAAAGTAGCACAATATCACTCTGTCACCCAGTGAAAAGTGGAGTATTGTTCTTTTAAGTGAAGATTAAAAAGAGAGCAGCAAAAGGAGAGCAAATAGCGGAGGTCATTGCGCGATGGAGAGGAAAAGTGGACAAGTGTCATATTGAGGTTTTCAAATTGCGGGGTATTAACTTGAACACAAACAAACACAAACCTCAAGTACGCACTGAGAGTGACAGCGGGAATAAACGGGGTATGATTAGGGGTCGTTTAGGTCAATAAACGCACTGATCAAACATGAACCAGCCCACCGAAAAGATTTCCATGATTACATGATGAGTAACTAGTTTGCATCTGCTGCAGAAAGGTTGGACGACAATTGTCAGGGATTAAGGAAAAACCCCTGGGGTGACGGTGCTCTCACAGAATTCCGAGATACCTTCTCTGCCCAGCTGTCATCTTGTTAGTCCCACCCAATGAGCTTCTTTGATGAGGATGGGTATCAGTTTCCATGGCGTTGGAGACACAAACAGCTTGAGAGATTAGGAACCGAACCCGGCCCCGAATTCTCATGTTGATCCCGCCTATCAGCAACAAATAAACACCTAAGGCAACATCAGCGCCTGGGTGCAGACCATATGGACCCGGGCGGGTTTTAATGAAGCAGCTAAATAGCGGGTGAGCAGGGAATTCACTAATAGCTCCTTGTCAGAGCAGCAGCAAATACCCCACTCGCACAATTTCTTCCATCGTTCAGTTACGGAAACAGACGGCAAAGCCGACAAGAAACATCTGCGGCTCATTTTTCTCACATGAGCGTTCCTGCCACAAAATGCGACACTTTTTGTTTCCATTGCTTTGAAAGGGATAAATATGTCTGTGTACCAATTTCTAATGGTGCGCAAGCAATATTAAGTTTCAAACTTTGTACCAAATGAATGAAGAATAAATGCAAGCAGTAGGTCAGATAGCAAAGATGACCTTTGATTCTTCCACCCGTTCTGATCTCAAATTGCGTGTTTGCAACAATACTTGCGTTGTGAGAGATCTTTTTATCTGTCATTTATGTGAAGTTATTTTTGGGATTTTAAAGAACATTTCAAGCCCGCATTTTGTCATCTACAAATAAGGAATCTCAGTAGTATTTGCATTGGTCAGAGAAGACTGTGTTTTAAAATATTGACGATAAATCGTGGGCTTTTTTACTTTATTTATTTACTGACCATGGAAATTTACGTTAGAGGCTGCAGTGAAACACATCAAATTTCATTGCGCAACGCTATTACATTACCGTTTTTGTTCATTTCCCTCCCAAACTTCTCAGTGTCTTAAGACAATAACTTGAAGGAGGTAGAGTTTCTTCATTCCGCAGCACTACCGTTTACATGACCTAGCAATCTCAAAAACAAAACCTGACAAAATTAATGTAGATTATTTCAAAATGAAGGAAATTTGACATCTCCATTTTAGCACCAACAACGTTTGGACTTACGTGTGGTTGTGAAAGGTAGAATAAAGCAATCCTTGGAGATTATGCATGTTTACACATCTTTAAAGAGAGCTTTTAGTTGAATTTCCACATTACAAAAATTTCCACACGAGCACCATCTCCAGAATTTCAAAATCTGCACAGCAAGTGAAATACACACAGTATCCATCGCTTGAGCGGCAAAGGGAAGCAAAACATATTAAACAATTCCTAATCTTGCTTTCCTGCTGCTTTTGTACTGAACAAATTGTTCAGCGAAGTCTAAAAAGTCTATATTTGGTGCATTTGGAGTAAAAAAAGAAAACATGTGGTTTCACATCAATCAACTCAAGAGATTCTTTTCAAAAAGATTCCAGACACTGAGAATTCTGTAAGTCCATTCAATTTTATGAGCTCTTCTGTCATTGTGGAAGCTTTTCAAACGCTGGGTGAGAGCTGAATCATCCTCGGGTTGTAAATCCCTCCTCTAGCACGCTGAGTCTTGCTCTCTGAGCCTTATCAGCAGCGCGCATCGGCGCAGCCAAAGATCTTTCCCACACATCAAAGCGTCGCAAACAGCGATGCATGTTTATCAAAATTCACTATAAGGCTTCTTTGTCACCCCCTTTGAAACAATCTAAACTAAAAAAAAAATGTTGTATTTCCATATTTCACGACTTCACTTTGCAATTCAAATCCGGTGCTCCTGTAGGGAATTTCATGAATGGCTGAGTATTGACTGCTGCTCTGGATGCCATTCCTCCTCACTTCGGTCAAATATGCAGTAGAGATAGCGGAAGAAGGGGGTAAGAAAGCTCATCTAAAAGTTGGGACTCCAGCGCAGCAGGTTTTCGGAGCTCTGACACCGACTGTGGTTACATTAAGCAGCAGGGTTACGAGAGACACAAGCATGTACGGAATACTGAAGGTCAGAAGGGAAGCCGTCTTTTTGAATGGCCCCCTTGCTTACATTATGCAGCTCAGGTCAGATTTCGATTAAAGTCATGAATGAGAAAGGGATGCAGTCATTGAGAGTTACTCATTTATTTAGCTGCCTTTCTATCCAGACAAAGCCCAGGCGGGGTGCCGTGCTGAAACCGTCACTGGCCCCCAGTAGCTGGCGGTATTCCTGCAGTTTTGACCCTGACAACGAGTCCCCTTCGTGGTGCTTAACCTGGCCCTAACCTAGTTCCTACCAAGTGTGTGACCTCAGCATGTATGCATCTCTCACAACACCCAGCATCATGCTGCGTCCTGGCCGTACCCCTGCGTTGCCCCCTTATTGTTTGTCCCAGCGTGGGCCGGGTGGAGGAGGTAAAGAGAGTGTGTGTGTGTGGGGGGGGGAGGGGGGTGTATGGCAGCCAAGAAATCAGACTTGGGAATGGTTTGAAGGCCAAGAAGAAGGACGAGAGCCAGTGAGTTGAACTGAAAGCTGTTATCAGCAACAGATATTTGCCTTTTAACAGCCCATCGTCTCCCTTTGATCTTACCACCACATTTACATTTGTATCACTAACATCCTGTCAATGTATGGCCAAAAAGTAAGATCTGCTAATGGCCATCTTGGTTAAAACATGCAGCAGCTGCTGATGATGTTTGATGTCAAATTTCACCAAACCTGTCTTGTTCTTCTGCATATACAGGAATTATATTTCAAGACAACTATAGATTTAAATAGAGAGCCTTCATAGCCACTTGCGAGAACTATTGGGATTTAAAAAAAAAAATAACTCAACAAACTGAAGTTACACATGCTGATAGATAGATAGATAGATAGATAGATAGATAGATAGATAGATAGATAGATAGATAGATAGATAGATAGATAGATAGATAGATAGATAGATAGATAGATAGATAGATAGATAGATAGATAGATGGATAGATGGATAGATAGATAGATAGATAGATAGATAGATAGATAGATAGATAGATAGATAGATAGATAGATAGATAGATAGATAGATAGATAGATAGATAGATAGATAGATAGATAGATAGATAGATAGATAGATAGATAGATAGATAGATAGATAGATAGATAGATAGATAGATAGATAGATAGATAGATATAGATAGATAGATAGATATGACATTTCCATACCAATGACAGGAGAGGAGATGAGTCTCGCCGTTATTTCTCATCTCATCCGATCGCTTGTGTGTTTTACGCACCCCTTGCGTGTTTGATTTTCAAAGGTGGAATTGGATCAAAGCCCATTATTAAATGTGTAATAGGACGTAAAGGCGCGCAGAGAGAAAAGTATTGCGAGTCAGCCGTTAATAACGTGCAGACTTTTCAGGAGCGCAGTGAATGGGAAATGCGTACTACGCGTAGTAAGAGTCGGGGGGTGGGCGACAGTATTACAATTTCAATCTTATTGCGTTGATTAACATGTTAATGGATTTACAAACATATTAACAGTATATTAACATTGTTTAGTGTTGTCATTTTTGTCTGCGACTGAGCCAATATTTAACTCTGCCATGTTCTAGGCTCTGTGCTAGGAAAACCGACGGAGGAGCACTTACTTGGGGTTGGTGCGGTTCCAGAAGACGGCGTAACGGTCGGACACCACCTTGGAAGCGGGGTCCTGAGCGGACACACACGACCCGACGAGAAGGACCAGAAAGAACATCATTTCCACCAGCGGCATGTTTGCGGTGAAGTCAAAGCGACCACAGTCTTGGATTAATTGAAGTCTGATGAAGTCTGATGGACGCTGAAAGTCCGTTCACTTCTTAAAATTAGTGCATGTGGAAATCTCGAAATTCGCGCTTGCGCAAAAAAAAAGAAGAACTTTGCTGTTTATTCTTCAGAAAAAGAAAAAAGTTAAAGAAAGTTCATTTCTCGGAAGTCAACTCAGTTCGTTCCAGTTGCGCAGCCAAATACCCTGAGAGGAGGCAAGCTTGTGAGCGCAGAATATCACAAGAACTGCTGCGCTGTGTGCAGATCAAGAGAGGAAATTGAGTCCTTATGCTGCCATTGTCGTTGGATTCTCCTCAGCGGTGGATCTCTGGTCGACCTTAGTCAACAACAAAAAAAAAAAAAACATCAGCGTAACACGAAGCAAGCAAGCATCTGAAGGCGTGGATGCAAATGGGATTCGACCCCGCGATCTTGCAGAAGCACACGGTCGGTCTCCGCGGTGGAACGTCCAACGAGTGCGTCACACGACCGAGAGCGGTGTGATCAACCTGAAGGAATCAAACCAAGTGTGCGATTTGGATCTTGCAGCCATGCTCGCAAACCCCAACCAACCAACCCCCCACCCTCTCCTCTCGTCCACCCCCCACTCCCTCAGCCCCTTTCACTCTCTCTCTCTCTCTCTCTCTCTCTCTCTCTCTCTCTCTCTCTCTCTCTCTCTCTCTCTCTCTCTCTCTCCTCTCTCTCTCCTCTCTCTCTCTCTCTCTCACACACACACACACACACACACACACAAGCCCACTGCAAAAGGTGTCAGCATCCCACTGGTTCTTACCGTAGCAAAATCCCTCACTCCGGGTCTCCAAATTCAAATGTGAGCTTTTCCAAAGAAAATAATGCGGTTTTAAAGACATACAGTCCACAGGGCCGTCAAATGCAGGCTCCATTAAGTTGCACATGAATGTTCTAAAGCACTTTTTGCAGCGTACAGTTTCAAGCGTGTGCTTTTACATTTTGAATGACGGCGGGTTCACTTACAAGAATAACACCCTTCGTCACGGGGGTGCATCTCGGTTTCCCGGAGTGATCACATCGTAAACATGAAAGTACAACGAGTCTCTTTTGACAGCCTTGTTTTAGCACAACAAGAAGATAAAGTTCGGTTTTTGTTTTCAGGGCTCCCCTTTCTATTTGCTTTTCCCCCTCACAAAGTTCCTTTTTCTTCTTAATTTTCTCATTCACGGGTGCCACGCTGGAATCTTATAAATGTTCACTTTTGGTGGAATGATTGATAAGACATACAGTTTTTGTTTTTACATGCGCCGTTTGGTTTCAACACTAAGCGACTCGAACAAGCTTTCAGTTCTACAATACACACAACATACACACACACACACACACACACACACACACACACACACACGCTATCTTCATGTCTTTTTGCGTTATTCCCTTGTGGTTCCTTTTTATTTTCCTTGCTGGTGGTGCATTGAATATTCCCATCGTTGTTTTTTTCTTCTTTAAATCTGTCATCGCTGCGCAACTCTTTTTACCTCGTGACTCACTGCGCCACGCAGTGGTCGACGTGGAAATGACACCATGTGACAAGACGCAAATAGCCTTTGCATTGATTTTCCTCACGAAAGGGATTACTGATTGGGTTCATTTAAACTTTCTTCGAATGTCATACAAATTTCTGTTTCGTAAAATGTATCCAATTCATTTTGTGAGGTTTCAAAAACGGAAGAAAAAAAGTGTTAGAACCACACGCAGCAGAGTGCAAAGGTGTTTCGCATGTCTCCCTCACAGTTTTGAGGTTGCGTTTTTAAATCCCAATTTACTGGTATGTGCGCCATTAGCGCCAAGGGTAGCCGACCAGTCAGAGATGAAGAGCCACATTTTTTTACTGTGATACGACAAAGAGCCACATCATGAAAGAGCCAAATAGCCACATCATACACATAGCTTTGCTCAGCCAGATTGTGTCTCAGCCAGTCACACCAACATGAGAACAAAAAAAATCGACTGCTACAGAGTACCAAGACCACAAGCCACTAAATTAAAAAACAAAAATTATATTCTCTCTCACACAGACCGTCTACCACTTCCACCAACTCGTGTCTTGTACGTCACAATTCTTTTCTAATGCATCATTAAAATAATAACGATTGGAGGTCTGAGTGCAACCGAGAATCAGTAGTCATGCTAATGTCTGATATTCTCTGTTCAACAGTGTGGCAGGACAGTTGAAGGTCAGACCATTTGTTTAAGATGTTTGTTTTCAGTGACATCACCGAGGCATTTTTGTTTTTCAAATTACCCTTTAATGTATGGCCTTTTGTCCCTTGTTATATCCAAGCCATGTGATATGATGCAAGCATTCATCTCTGGATGCTTCATTATTCTATTTAAAACTGCATCTGCTTTTCTGTGGGGTTTTTCAAAGTGACTAACTTGTGACTGCAAAGTTTCGTCCCTTTTGGAAATTCCAGGTCGATATTAGTGTGGAGTGAGCTGAAGTGAAAATTTGAAGCTGTGAAATGCAATAGATGTCTGACACAAAATGCAGAGTGGCTTGCTGTTGCGCTCATCAAAAATAATATGAGCCCTCCCGCTCTGGTAAAAAATGTCCTGCGTTCATCTTTATATTTTCTTTTAACTTTGCATTTTTCCCTGCCATTTTGAGAACAAAATTGACGATTTATTGTCTATTTTCTATCTATTTTCACTCTCTGACTTGGAAACTCCAAGCTATTTTCATTGAATGCGCATGCCAATTTTGTGAAAATACCATGCTAACCTTTCCTGCTACGGTCACTTGACACAGGGGAGACGCCTTTTCTGGGGCGGAGGTCGTCCTCAGGTTTTACTCTTCCTTCTCTCGTTCCACAGCTGAGCTGTGTGGCGGGGACAATAAACTCACTCTTCTTTTCTTCTTCTTGTCAATAAATATGAATGTGAATGATATTGCTGGGACCAATCCAGGGTGAACCCTGTCTCTCACCCAAAGTCAGCTGGGATAGGCTCCAGGTCGAGTGGTATTTGGATGGATGGATGAAAACCACAACCTCCACTGAGATAGCAAGCTAATGTAATCCTCAACAGTACCATTGGCATCCAGTCGCCAGACGAGCCAGCTCCCCTCCCACATAATTTATTCCAAAAAATGACCCTTAATAAAGCACTTATATCTAGTGGACCACCAGTGTCACAGTTTCATCATTCAGAAGCAGTGGGCTGACTGAATACATCAACCAAAATAGATTGCCGTATGAAAATGTGTGAGGTTTCATATTTATGGGCAAGTTCCAGCATATGAAGTAAAGTTGAAAAGGATGTGATAGATCATAAACTCTCAGCAGCCACTTTACATACCCATACAGTACACCAAATGAGATCCAATACAAGAGCTTAACATAAATTCAACCTTTAAACATAATTCTCAGTTTTTGGCTGGGAGTGTTACAGAGATCTTATTTAACAACATGTGTTTTGGGGGAATGTATTTTGCATTGGTGCATACTGCTGGTTTCTAATACAGTATGATGTTATGAGTTGTAGCTCTCACAATGAGTAAGTGCAGTTGAAAACCATCAATAACGGCCACAGTTATAATATTCCGAGACAAAAGTTCTTCTCTGTAACTGAGTATTTTACAGATACCATTAATTGTAGTAACCAGCCAGTGATTGTACTCTACTAAAAAAAAAAAAAAAAAACATGCATAAAATGAAATAGAACTTACAACAATATGCCCATGGTTACAAGGTTAAAAGAAGAGCCAGCACAAATCTTTTTAATTCCTCCTATGATTAGCTTTCTGTTTGCAGATATGGATAGTCCTGACCTATTGGGAGCCGCACTCCCCTCCAGCAAATTGTTTCAATTGTGACTGCACAAACAAAGTTGCCACGTAGCTATAAATGAGTCCAATTGTCATCAGATGCCAAGTCTTAGTACTACTAAGCAGTGGAATTTTGCTTATCTGGAAGATAAGCGGTGGAGAAAAAAAAAATTGGAATCTGCTTGCCAATTTTAGGTTTAATTATCAGAAAAATGTAAATCCCATTTTTTTCTTAAATTGATCCCTTGTCTCCAACATGAGTGACCACTGCCCAATGACCTCTCAAAACACATGAAGAATGCACACCCATAAGATGCTACAATAGTCCAGCTACACTTTTTTAGCTCCTCTTGAGTCGGCTGTCTTAATACCTAAGGACATGTAGCCATGTGGTGTAGATACAACGACTACTGCAAAAAACATGAACAGTCGGAGGACCAGCTATGACTGACCAGTTTGTATTAAAGTATTTTGTAGTCTAATAAACATCCAGATTTGATGGGAGGGGTATTTTTGAGAGAGGCCAAAAACACAAAAGTGTATTTGAGCATCTCAAATATCAACAGCGGACTCCAAATATGCTGAAATAATTTCAATCTTAGAGACAAAACAGAAGTGTGTAGATGACCTGGAAGCCATCATGATCATCACTGCGGGCTTTGTTTACAGTAAATCATACATTACACACTGTTTGTTTGGGTGTCGCGTGTGTTCACAGACGTGCACGTGTCACGTAAAAGCATAAATGGGGTACACACAAGCATGCAGCCCTGAGACTTGATGAGCCCGCCTGCATGACTCTTTTGTGCGGGAGTGCCGTTGCGTGTGATCACCCAGCTCGATACAGCAGACGACTGCATGAGCAATAATCACCTCATCTCCCCTGCTATAGTGGCTGTCCTACTTCATCTATGCCTGATCCACGTCTGTTTTCCCCAAGACAATGGAGTCGTTATAAATTAGGGTCAGTGGGTCCGCCAGGACAAATCCCAGCAGTGCATGCCAATGTTTCTCATGGCCTCATGATAGGGGCGTCACACTCACAAGAGCAATGAGTTTGTCCAGATGAAGTACAAATGACACGATGTTGAGGAGAGAGGGCAGCCATGAGGCAGTAGAAAGATTCAACTTTAGTGGTTCTTTTTTTTTTCCAATGAAATTTGTTATAAACATTTTATGTTGTGACAATAGCATCTCAGGGGCCTCCGTTAACTTACATTATTTACTCATAAGAAGAGTGCATTTACGAATGCTGTGTTGAAAAGTGCAATGTATTTTTAACATTTCAATCTTGAACTGAGAACAAGAAATAATGTAATTTTTTTTTCTCAACCCAAGTTCATTCAGTGCGTAATGTCATAGTTTCAATTGCAGAAGACCTTTGGTACTAAATATTCTACATTAAAGTGCACTGTACAGAACAATACAGTTCCTGTTAAAAACTAAAAAAAAAATTAGGCAAGTGTAAGGCTGGTCAGATTGGCCACAAATCGTACCTTTTTAATGGGGTGAAGGGTTTGGAAAAAAAAACAAAAACATGAAAGGTTTTGAAAAATAAATATGTAAAGCATCTGTATTTTTTCACAGATTAAATGAAGTTCGCATTAAAGTAAATGCATCACTCATAAATTTGGATCAAGTGCAATAATTACACTGAAGGAGGTAGACGATGGAATCTTGGAAAATATGGTGGAAATTAGTAAAAGCGGTTTTTTTGTAGGGCATTGAAGGGGGCTGAGAAATAATCGTGTTTGCTTGCAAATAACTGCGTTAACTAGTATGGATGTGAGTTTTTGTTATCCCAAATTTTGCAGCGAGATCCCGAACATGATAACCATTGTTATATTTAGCTCTTACTTTATTCTTTTTGTTCAATTATTAAGCCTCCTAATAAAACTGTCCTTGGCAGTTTCTTTGGAGTCATACTCGAAGGATAATTTAGAGTAAAAAAACAAAGCTAGCTTTGACATGTGATACATCTCGAGAATGATGTGAGAAAAAGCACCACTGAACTGAACCTGCATCAAGTGTCCATCGTACAGTAGATGAACCGAGGATATATTACCTTTAATATTTTGTCTGTTAATCAAATGTGTTAGTGAATCAATGTTCCTATGTAATATTTAATTTCAACTTGAGCAACGGTGTAGATAATAAATGCACTTGGTAGTTATGCATGATAATGGACATATTTAACAAGAGGAAAAAAACAGCAACTAGAAATAAATAATCCACAAAGTTAGGAAACTTGCACAAATACAGCTGTATGGTCAAATGATGACACCTTTAAATCGGCTGAAGTCGGTTGTAAAGAAGTGTGAGGACAGGTCAATGAGGGGATGGGGGGGTGCGTCCAAGTCCGGCATGGTTCAAATAGATAAGATGAAATCTTAATTTACTTAATATGATTATTTGATTGCCCATAAAATTATTTCAATAATGGGATAATTTTAAAAATTGTTTCATTAAAATACAGTACATTATTAATTTGGTTGTATGCGTAGTCAGCAGTTCAACACAGAAACTCTCTCTTTCCCCAAACAAGTCAGCATTTTTTTTTCTTTTTACGATTCGTCATGTTCAGCCCAGCCTTATAAAACAGAACAGCGCAACACTGAAATGGTAAAAAAGAGTGACCAAGATAAAGTTCAAGATGTTTATTTGGGGCATACCTTTAACAAGAAAATAACAACACAACACAAATGAATCCTATGCTATTTTGATTCAAATTTTGCAGCTCCAAACTGTGGAGTCACTATATTAAATAGGGATGTGACCCTGGGATTGTACTGCATATGCAGTCAGACCTATTATAAATATTACAAATAAATGAAACAGCTCCAGTATATAAAATCTTGCTCTCTTTTGCCTTCCAGAGAGACATCTGTGTTGGTAACCAGCCAGAGCTGAAGATAGATCAGTTGACTGGAAGGTTTTAAAAGGTTTCCAGGGAGAAACAAATCAAAAATGTTCCTTTGGGCTGTATGTCAGATACAGTCTAATGAGTCATGTATTTCCCTTTGTGTCTCTTTTATTCAAAGTCCCGTTGACGACTTTAGACTTTCTCCCGTGTTTCACATTTTCCAACTCCTTGTGGTACTCCTGCCAACTCCTCATGGGAAAGCAAATGTATATCTTGCTCACATGGGTTCAGTTTCTCCCTCCGTCTCTCTCAGTCTCTCACAAGTCGAAAACAGCAGTGTGAAATTTCCCCGCTGGTCTCACATGAAGCTCTGTTCGGAAGACATCGACATGAATGATAGATAAAAAAAAAAACTATAGTGACGTAGATAGGTACAGACTAATGAGGAATAGTGGGTTGGAGGGTCAGGATAAAGGATGGCAGGATGGGTGAGACCCAGACAGACGTGGGAGGTCTGAGGTATTCTTGTCCAATCTCCACTTGTGGGCCTGTGTGTGGCACCTGGTTGAACTCTTTTTGTATATACCTCCTGACCTCCCGCAAACACAAACACACAAAGTCACACATCCACACAAAAGCCATAGAGTGTGTGTAAACTCATTGAGACAGGCACACACATATACAAACACACATGTGCACACATCTCGCATGACCCTTTCTTAGCTCCATCCATGTTTTCTTAGCAATGTGCGCCTGTTTGTAGGCAAGTACTATTGTCCATGACCCTCAGACCCTGGCTCGGTTACGACCATAACCGCTGAGGGCTGCTCACCCGGGAATGTTAACCATGCAATTGTTCGGGGATTGTTTCCTCCAGATTTGTACATTTTGATCATCGGCATGTAGAATATGTCTGTATCCAATTGGACCAATTTCTGGCTCCCCTGACCCTGGTTCCTCCAGATTTGTACATTTTGATCATCGGCATGTAGAATATGTCTGTATCCAATTGGACCAATTTCTGGCTCCCCTGACCCTGGTGTCACATCAACCTGTTAAACAAGGGTGGCCCAGAGTTCAATATGCTGTGCCAAAGTGTCTTATAGTATATTGAATGAGTTACGCACTCATACAAATTATGGAAGACAACATTCAAGCCTTTCAAAGGCCAGTAATACTCTCACTGCACTACTACTCATTTTGTACTCATTTGAAGAACAGTTTATACCTTTCTCAGCACAAACCCGATTGATTTGTATGGACATCAAATGTGTAAACATAGTGAAGTTGTGTCTGAGGCTGAAGTGGAAACGCAAAAAGTTTGGTTGTGATTTTTTATGCTGCAGTATTACTAAGCCTCACAACTAAATTCCACAAATTATTATACTAAACAAAGGGTGGCGCATAATAGTTTCGTGACAATCTTATATTCAAATACAAATTGTTTTTCAGTAGCTGAAATTCTAAATCACTATGATGATATTATTAAACATAAGATATATTGGAAAGAATTCACTGACTTTTAATGGTGGCAGTAGAGAAATATATCAACACAGTTGTCACGGTTGGTAATCGCATGAAATAGAACTGCACCCAAAAGCAGGCGGAGGCAGAGGAAATGGCAATAAATGGTTTATTAGGAGCTTGTTTAGGGGGTAGGATATCCGAGGAGTCGTGGTGGTCCATCACGACAGGGAAGGTAGAAGAGCTTGACGGTGTGTCTGAAGCAAGCAGCGAAGCAGGAGACATGGAGGAACTGCTGGGACAGAGGAAGACATGAGAATTCGTATAATTGTGAGTAATCAAGTAATCAATATGGAAACATAAAAGAAGGAATCTGAAGAGTTGGCCTGTGTACCACAAACAAGAGTTAATACTCTGGTGCTGGATTCCAGAATGTGGGAGGTTTAAATGCAGGGAGTGATGAGTGCTGATTGATAACAAGTGGGAGAGAGCGAGAGAGAGAGGGAGGGACGGAGAGGGAGAGAAAGAGAGAGAGAAAGAAAATGGAGGCACAAAGCGCCACCCAAGCCTCAAAAAGAGTACTGCAGGGCACAGACCACGACAACAGTCTGACTCGTCCATGGCATCATTTCGGTTTTTGACAGCAACTACACAAGAAGCACGAAGAATCACTAATTTAAAAAAACACACATGGACACATACACTTTACTTGGTTGTTACTTAATCGTTTGCTTTGCAGTGAACGACTCACTGGCGACCTGTCAACGACCACTGAACAATCCCGTAGCGCACACAGCGTGTAATTAAAGCCAAACAAACATCGTTTGGAGTACATTGAGCGTCATTCATGCGTTTCCCGAACGTCTACGCATAGGGGTATATAAACCGATGCTTTGCAAGCAAGGTCCATTTAATATTAACCTACAGTAGAGAGGACCTACTACGGAAGATCCAGAAAGCAGCAGTTCGTTTTCACGGAAAAACTCCACCAGACTATCCTCAACAGCCCGGTCGAGGATCTTGCAATCCTTTCTCTGCTTCTTTTATCTCTTTGTCGGACCGTCCTCACTGGGCTTTGCATGGTGTTTAGGGTCCCCAGGGGTGTCACACGGTGCGTGACTTTGCGGACGTGCTCTTCCTCCTGCTGTTGTTTTTCCTCCAAACACATTGCTCGTGATGACAGAGGCTTAGCTTTCTTACTAGCAGCGCTATTTTCTGAAGTCCGCGCCCTAACTTTTTTTCTTTCTTTCTTCTTGCGGCATGATGCTCTCTATGAACTTTCCAACGGTTTAAAAATTACATGCCAGCAAAACGCTTTTCTGTTGTTATTCACCCATTGGTCACGTGCTCAACACACTCGTCTTACGTTGACAAATCGCTCGTCGCGCACCAATGACGCGTTTGCACACGCTAATGGTTTTTTGGGCTATCTTATTTGGTCGCTGTTTCGTGCGTTAGACACATGTTAAGTCATGCGTTAAACACACGTTAATCACACGCCAGATGTGTCATCCGTGTTTGAGAACGCTGAAAAATAGAACAATTGAAATGTTCAGAGGACGTTGACCAGAACGTCATGGTGTGACGGAGCCTTTACAAGCATTGCCCCAAACCCTTTGATTAGAAAATGTTTGATTTCATTGACCCTGACATTGGCAGCGTTTGTAAATTGGTCTGTCAGCCCATGTGTCCCCTTTACATGATAAAATCAGAATCAGAATCAGAAAGACATTTTAGGCTCTATGTTCCTGAATTGCAAAAGTATATAAGGGATCAAAAACTGGAGTTTCTGGATTTTCATGAAAGGGCAAAGCTCAATGAACCTGTTTGCCAATTTGGCATAGAGGTCAGGACCAAGCTGGGTGTTTCAGTGCAGTGAGGTTCTGCTCTTAGAGATATGCTAAGTGGAGTGAGATTTTTAGTGTCAGAAAGTCTGTGTAAACGTCCATCTACTGGGACCACATTAAAGTTTAATACAGAGTTGCCTTGGTTTTCAAACACAATCCATTCCAGAAGGCTAGTTGAAAACCAAAATGTTCAAAAACCAAACCATGTTTTCCTATTACAATGAATGGAAAATGAAATAATGCGTTCCAAGCCCAAAAAATGTTTTTTGTGAGCTTTGCCTGACAATAAACTGCATATTAGAAATACATGTACAGCTTAAATGCTTTATAAAAATTTAATTATTTAAGAAATATCTTTATTTTTTGCTTAAAATGTATGCTTTACCCTGGTAGAGTATGCTAGGCTGTGAGTGCATTGCCGTATCTGCCCCCAGCCTTGTAAACCTTTTTTTTACTAACAAAAGTGCAGAAGAACTTTAAAGAATCAATAATGAGGGGGAAAAAACAAATTGTGTTTTATTTGCACAGAAAGTACGTAATGTAAAACAAAAAATAACTTGCTACTTGAGGTAAGATTATTGGAACAAAAGAAAAAAGCAATGCAAAAAAACTGTTTCAAATGTCTTCAGTGGGGGCGACTTCCACCTTTTTAAAAAAAAAGAAACAATCTAATGTTAACTGTTTCTGGCGTCTTTTGAGCACCTTCCTGAAGTGACTCATAAAAACGTCATTGAAATTTTGCAGTGCTCTGCAACATTCTGCTTTGTTAGGGTGATGGAGTTCTACAAAATTATGGATGCCGTTCCATTTAGTGCAGATAGCTTTAATATCGGCACTTGAGACATCCTTCCTGCCTTCAGCAACATCAGACGACATCTCCTCCCTTCTTTGCCAACACCATCCTCAGGTAACTGCTGCTCGTTCACAAAAATATGAAGCAAGTTTTCGACATCCTCCAAGATCTATGGCGTCTGCTTGGTCAACACGGTTGCTCCTTTAGCAACATCACTTGCATTAAGGGCATCCTTGTGTTTCGGAATGGTGCTGATCGTTGTTTTCGCCATGCCATACTTCTGCAATAACTCAGAAACACGCACACCAGATTCCTGCTTGCCTATCATATCCTTCTTGAAGTCGACAGTTTTACGCACCACGTTCCTTTTTTCAGCACCAGCAGTTCCACTTGCCTTCTTTGGAGCCATGATTGGGGGTTAATGTTGCTCAATTTGAAGAAAAAAAGTCACTACAGTACTGGGAAAATTCGGTGAGCAGAGGAGTGTGTGAGTCAACTGGTTGCTCCGCGCACATTACGTCTTTTCCGTTTTTTTTCGGGGGTGCATTCGAAAGCACAATAACAAATCGTCGTGGGTCAGCTGGTCGGGGTGTTCGAATACCAATTTTCGTGCGAAAACCGATTTGTACGAAAACCAAGACGTTCAAAAACCGAGGTTCCACTGTAATTAAAATGATGATTTTGATGAATACGATCAGTGACAGACATCATATCCTCTTATAGTACAAATTAATTAATTGAATCAATTATCATTATTATCAGTATTGTGTTTTTAAAACCTGCTATGGGGCGATGGGGAACATGGAGACGAATGACAAGGGTGAGGGAGTTTTTATTTTATATTATTATATATTTTCCAACTTTACTTTATGGTGGATCTGTGATCTCCCCCCAATGCGGCTACATGTCATCCAGCCCTTTTAGCTCTTCTTGTAATTCCTTATAAATATCTCCTAGATTACTTCTTCTGCCATGTCAAAGACTATCCATTGCACTGGGTGGGCGCTGCATTTAAAGAGAAGGAGAGGAGCTGTTTAGATGAGGCCAGATAGTGTTTTCTGATGCCCACACCAGCTTTATAATGTGACTGCTATACCTGTTCATGAAATTGTCAACATTGGGTCCAAACCGCCTCCTCTCAGAGTTACATAACATTTATGGCTGGATTTTAAACAGTCAGGAAAATAGAGCTATTCATGTTACCCGTACCTGAAAATGAACTCCAAACTTGCACAAGGATATTTTGACCTCTCTCAACCCCCAATGGCAGATCTGTGTGACCCAGAATTCCAGTAGAACTGAGCCTGGGTGACCCACAGTCACAGCTGTGCCTGACCTCACCAGGAACAGAATGAGGAGGGTGTCAGCTGAACAAGTCAAATCAGCCTTCATGAGTCAACCACTTTGGCATGTAAGGTTCAGCACTTCAAATTCCTCCATGATTGACTGTTAATAGGTGGCACGGTGAACTAGCTATAGAGCGTTGGCCTCACCGTTCTGAGGACCGAGGTTCAAATCCCGGCCCCGCCTCTGTGGAGTACGTATGTTCTCCCCAGGCCTTGAGATTGAAACCTGAAGATGGAAAGACTCATCAGGTCATGTGTCTCTGGTGGGTCAAGATATCGACCTGACATGCTCTGAGCTTTGGAGGACAGAGCAAGATCAGGTAAGTCTGGCTGGGTTTCCAACAGATACCTGATCTCTGAATCACCCCCCCCCCCCACCACAAAAACACACGCACGTGCGCACACACACTCCTCTGGGGAGGTCTGAGTGAAAATAAAACTGACAATTATTAATAAAACTGGTAGGTTTTAATGTGTGTTTTGAAAATGAATTACTCGGTCAACAACCCACCATGGGTAAGAGACCCTTAATTCCAAATGTAACATTGCACTAAAACACAAACATTCATCATAAAAACAAATAAACTTTGAAATTGCAGAATATTGATGGAAGTGTGTGATTCTTTTAAACATTCCCCAATCAATTCTAAAACAACTTTTCAAACCATTATAAAATGGTATTACGTTCTGAAAGAATCATGTTTTTGTAAGATAATGAAGTATTAGGCTCACTGCGAGAATAAAACCCTCCACCCATCCATTTTGCTGGAGCCTATCCCAGCTGTCAATGGGCAGGAGGCAGGGAACACCCTGAACTGGTTGCCAGCCAATCGCAGGGCACATGGAGACAAATAGCCGCACTCACAATCACACCTCGGGGCAATTTTGAGTGTCCAATTAATGTTGCATGTTTTTGGAATGTGGGAGAAACCGGAGTACCCGGAGGAAACCCACACAGACACGGGGAGAACACACAAACTCCACACAGGCGGGTCCGGGATTTTAACCCGAGACCTCAGAACTCTGAGGGCAACGATTTCCATCTGAACCACGGTGCTGCCTGAGAATAAAACCAACAAGCAAAAATGAAGCTTGTTCTTTTATATATCCCCATGAAACACAGCAGATGACAAGGAAGTATTTGCTTTTTCATGTAGAGAAACTTCACAATTGCCGCCAGCCCAAACTGTTGTGGATTTTGCTACTCACTTGTGACTTACACTATATATATATATATATATATATATATATATATATATATATATATATATATATATATATATATAATTCATGATAATTGTATATACCTGCATCTTGTAACATGTTCTTCCTTCTTGGCGTTTATTCTCATGAGGGTCGCGGAAGTGCTGGAGCCAATCCCAGGTGTCATCTGGTTGTATGTATATATATACACACACAGACACACAAAACATTTTTATATTTTATGTTGTTTATATTTTCCATTATTTTATAATTTTCAGTGTGTCCATAACAGTGTGTCTGTTATACTATTGTATAATTGTGAATATGAAATTTCATACAGCACTATCCAAACATATCAAATTATTAATTTTTTTTTTTAAACGGAACATGGAATCTTTTGGTTTACTTTTGGGGTTTCAAAGGATTGAACAACTCCTGCTGTATAGGTTTGAGGATTAGGATATTTTTCGTTAGCTACATGTTAGTTGGCGACTCAAGGGTATTTTTTACTCAATACCACTCACCTGTTGGTCATGGTACATGATGCATAACCAATGATGAATTATTCATGCATCATGCATGACTGATACATGAATAATTTATAAATGTCAGCAATGCAAGTGCATATGTTTACTTAATGTCTCTGAGCAGATGATCAGAAATGTTAACAGACATCTGTATGTACAGGTGAAGTAAGTGCAAAGATCTGCTAAAAGCAGCCATTAGCATTCACTGGTGTATTTCTGTTCATTTTCTGGACCGTTTGCCTGTTCAGGGTCACGGGGAGCTGGTGCTAAACCATGATAACTTTGGGCAAAAGGTGCTCAATAGGGCACATTTTGGGATAAATAATCTCCTCTGTCTAAATTCACACATTCACTGAGTGGGACTGAATCATTGCTGCCTGCACTGACATCAATCAAATGTACTTTCTACAACTGGAGTGGTACTCTTGACACTGATAAGAGGCATTGTATTTCTGTTCTGTTCAGTATTATATGTTAAGAGGTGAATTGAAATTTCCCACTTATGTAAGTAAAGTACAATGGTTATTAAGTTGTTGTCGTGGTATGACAAAAATATGTCATTGTCAAACCCTCAACTTCAAGTTGGAGCTTTTTTTTCATCCTCAATTCTCTCCAGAATATACTTTGATATAAAAGCATGTCCAAATTACTGCAGTAATACACTTCCGTACTACGTATACGCTTCCGTACAAACATGCTCATTACGCTGCATCAAAAAAAAAAAAGCTCCTCCATGATCTGCATTTATATGTTAAATTTGTATACCTCATTAGAGTGTTTCCGATACTTTGTTGAGCCACAATAATTTTCAGACAAATTAAGTCAAATTAGATGCTTCCTAAAGCAGTTGTAGTGATTTCTCACAGTGCAATAGTATGCCACAGTACTCTGGTATAGAATCACCACCTTAGTACACAACCAAAACCATACAAATGAGTTCCTCCTAATTAGCAGACAGCCTCCAGTGAAGTGCAAGGCTTAACTGATTGGTAGTAGCTGTGGTTAGTAATGATGGATCACAGCTGTCATTGCCAGCCCAGCAGTGCAGCACAGTCAAGTATGAGGGTCGCCTTCTTTCCTGAAATTAGTCAAAGAAAGTCTTTTATTTATTTATTGATTGTTGATGTCCCGATCAGATGTTAGCTGATGCAGAATGGACGATCTGTATCCCTTTTATGTCAGAATAATGTTCCTGTGTCACAGTGGAGTTTGTAAGTTTCCGCTGTGGTTTCTTAGTATTATCATAGACGTTTATTGAGAATCAGAGTCAATCAGTCAAACAGAACAATGTTTCTAGGAGGGGGGAGAAACAAAAACGAAAGACAAAGCACTAATGGCAAAACAGGATGGGAAAAGTAAATCATTATACATCTACAACAATGAAAGATTAAATATGGACGTCGCATGGAGCTGTAACAATACACCCTATAAGGGATGGACAGGAAAAGATAGGACAGAACATGGACAGAAGAAGAAGCACACACAAACCCAATTCCAATGATCTCGGGACCTTATGTTAAAAAAAAATGAATACACTGATTTGCAAATCATATTTAACTTAGATTTAATTGAATAGACTACAAATTCAAACTGATATACTTTATTGTTTTTAGGAAATAATAAATATAAAATTTTCCAAAATTAAATTTAGCAAATAATCATGAACTTGGAATTTTATGACTGTAACACTTTCCAAAAAAGCTGAGAGAGGGTCATGATTACTATTACATCACCTTTTCTTTTATCCAAATTCAATCAACATTTGGGAACTGGGGACACTACTGTAATTGTTGAAGCTTTGTAGGTGTAATTCTTTCCCTATCTTTCCAGATGTACAGCTTCAGCTCTGTTGGTCTCTGTTGTCGTATTTTATACTTCATAATGCGCCACACATTTTAAAGGTAAGACAGGTCTGGACTACAGGCAGGCCAGTCTAGTACCCGCACACTTTTGTAACATGTGTTGTAACGTGCAGAATGGGATTTGGCAACGTATTGCTGAAATAAGCAGGGGCGTCCATGTAAGGGCAGATGCTTGGATGGCAGCATATGTTTCTCCAAAACCTGTATGTATCTGTCAGATACAGTACATACAGTCATTTTCATCCGATATATTTAGATTCATACCATCACTGCGTGGTATGAACCCATGCCACCTGCACCGAAATTAGACAAATACACCATTACACCATCAGTGACTCGGATTTGAAACGTTTGTCTAATATTCACACCTTTTCATCTGTTGTATGCTGATTTATGTAAACAGGACCTGCATTTTAATATTGTCAATATAGTGCTTGTCGTCTGTGTTTGTTGTTCTTTTCAGTTTTCTATGCTTGCAATGAAACTAGTCCAAAAAGTCACCACTTACTCCATTCCCTTCCCTTCACAGACAGCCCCCAACACCACTTCCTCCACAACTAGAAACTTCCTACCTCGTCGGCATAACTTTAAAGATAACGCAAGCTCCCATGGCCCAAATGGCAGTAATGATGACCCAGTTTACTCGCAATATCGCTGATATGACTGTGCAAGTGGAGTCGGTGTGGGCTACAAAGTTTTAATGTGAACATTTTTCCGCTTGTTGCCCAGGTTACTTAGCTCATTACCTTGAATGAGGCATTGATCTTGAATCAATAAGTGGTCTCTCCCCAGAGTAAAATTGTAATCCAGCAAAATAATAATTTTTTTAACTGAATGTACCTGAAATTATATTATTTTTTCATGTAACTGCAATGGAATAAGGCAGGGCACACCCTCAACTGGTTGCCATCCAATCACAGGGTACATGGAGACAGACAAACAGTTGCACTCACAATCACACCTATGGGCAATTTAGAGACTCCAATTAATGTTTTATGTTTTGGGGATGTGGGAGGAAACCGGAGAAAACACGGGAGAACGTGTAAACTCCACACAGGCAGGGTCAGGACTAGAACCGTGGTCCTCAGAACAGTGAGGCCAACACTCTACAGCTGCTCCACTGTGCTGCTGAACAAGTGTCAATAAACTGATAAATATGACTTTTTAAATGTGGTCACTGCGACCACATTTTTGAAACTGTCTGGACCTTAACATATGAGATTACAAAAATCCAGACTGGCTTTCTGTGTTGCCTCTTAAATGGATAAATTCCTTATTTTTTTCCATAGTCTTTAACAAAGAGCAATTTCGTCACCACATAATGTTTTAAATGATCTCATAAACAAATTACCCCCAACTTTGATGATAAGCAGCCATGTACACACCAGATTCCAAATATCATCTCATACTGTATATGGAATAAGATCAATACTTGTTATTGGTGCAGAAGTAAATGTAGTTAGTGATGTTATTTTATGTAATCATATTTCCTTCACCTTCTCCCCGTCAAGATGATATGTGAATAACAAGCAAAGCAAAAAATGATTAAAACAATCAGCATCTCACCTTGGCACTAAGTGCCTTTTTCTACTCAAGGAGCTGTTTCAAGCAGTCAATATTGCCTCTGTATTAAAAATGAAAGGTATTGATCTTTTTTTTTCTCTTTTTTTTTACCCTGGGCTGCTCAACCGAGCCTGAGAAAATCTGCTTTTAGCCACCAAACATCACAAAATGATAAAATAATCAACTGCTTGGAACTGCCCAGTTCATCTAAGGATAGCCACAGTTCATATGAGAATGATTTTCAAGAAGGGGAGGCAAGGAGTCATTTACACCATCCATTCCTTTTAGTCACACTGATAACAACTTTATCTTTGAGACATTTCTGTCCTCCATCACATTTAGACAACCTCCAGGTGCCATATAGACCTGTATTTCTTAGTGAAGGAATGGGTAGACACAACATGTTTATAGGCACAAATCCAACAGGTGCTGGCAAGTTGTCGCAACTGAAGTGAAGATCGCTCCATCCTTCGGCAATCAGACTGGGATGTGGCCCCGGGCTATCAGAATCTCGCCAGACACAGCTTGTCATTGAGCAAACGGTAACACGCTGACAGACTGAGGTCTGTGTTCACCTCGGCTACAGTCCATTTCATAAATGCCTTCTCGCTGAGCTCACAGCTGGATGATTAGATTAGTGTGACCTGTAATCCAATGACAAGGTCTGGTGACACACAAACAGAGTTAAGAGGGGGTTTTGCCCTTGGCTCCACATCATAACTGTACGTGTACTGACTGACGTGCTATCAGATATTGTAAATATCAAGCATGAGACACAAAATAATGGATATCTATTGTAAAGAGTTACTATAATGTTAGACATTCAGAAATGTGGACAATGTGTAATATTGAATTTTTTTTTTTTTTGCATAATACAAACATGAATAGGATTGGAAATAAAATACTGAATGCAATATTATAATGTGCTTCACTACTAGTAAAAGTCAGTGTCATTACGTATTGGATTTCTCAGTTGTTAAAATACAAAACTAACCCACTATCTGAACCAAATGCTGAGTGAACCCACTTATTAAATGGACCTTTCCGATAGCGATCTTGAGCTCCGCCCCCTTAGCAGTGTCCCACAAGCTCCCAAAATGGCAATTGAACAGAATATGTTTGAAGTGGATTCCCTATCGTGTATTCCAGACAATATTGGGGTATGTTTTTTGCCAAATGCGTCAGACTTGTCCAAGAGAGTTCTACAAAGAGGTCTCAACTATTTCACGCAAGGATATGTACACGGAATTAAGATTTTGGACGGAGCCGGATGCAATGTCAGAGTTAGAGGAAAACATTGGCGATCGATGCAAAAAAGTTTGACCCTTCACAAACTTCATATTGAAATCCAACAGGATAATATTGTGGAATCATACTGCGCATGTAAAGCACGGTGAGTATTTTTTACTTGGAAAGATCATGAATAATATCATTGTCGTCTTTATAAGTGAATGGGTGTATTCATTTGACTTGGCTCATAATTGAAGCCAGTGCTCCGTCTTAAAAGTCTGATGTGATACAAGTAGGCAAATAGACATTTCTCTTGCATGACATCACGCATTTACGTATCACTAACCTGACTCTTCGGCATAAAACATTACATACTTCATGTATAAATGTATAAAGCGCTGATAATAATTCAATCAAACTCAGAGAAGATACTTCTCCCTCACACAACCTTGTGTTTGTTGATATTGTCCACATTACACAATACCGATTGGATGACCGCTGTGTACAACTGCCTCAATAGCTCTTGTGACAGGTCATGCTCCATCAGAATCTGCAAGATGTACATCCTTTGCTGGGCTTTTTTGAGGATGGACTTGATGTTCGTCTCCCACTTCAGGTCCTCTGAGATTGTAATTCCCAAGAAGTTGAAGGTCTCCACAGTTGACACAAGAAGGTTGGAAGTCCACAATCATCTCTACAGTCTTTTGAGTGCTCAACGCCAAGTTGTGTTGACCGCACCAAAGCCCCAGTCTTGCCACTTCGTGTTGATACGAACACCCGTCACCGCACTTTATGCACCATGATTCAAACATTCGTGAACAGGTAATTACTTTGGTCATTATGTATGTTTACAATATGATTCTATAAAGTGCTGTACACAAAAGATGTTTCAATTATTTAATTTTCCAATATACTTGTATGGCTTATACTTTATTTTTTATGTTTTTGTGCTCCCCGTGATCAAGAGGAGTTTAATTTTTTATTTTATTTTCTGACCAATAAACATTTCACCAGCTCTCTGATCTAGTAATGGTGCTTTCATGTTTTTCCCCATGTCATGTGTAATTATTGTTCAGTGTGGTTTTTCATGTCAATTGACTCGGGATTTGTTTTGCAGGAAGAGTCTGGGGTTGTGTAACTGTAGTTTAAAAGTTGGGTTATGTCTTTACAGTTTGCAGGAAACAGTGAAGCATTTCAAAATTGGTCTTGGTAATTGAAAAAAACTGAAAAAAGTTTTCTTTTTGATGATTTAAAAGAGCTTTCAAGGAAAACAGAGTCCAGAGAACTCTCAATGCACTTCCCATGTAACTATAGTAAATTATTAGGCAAGGTAATGTTTCAGCGCATTAAGGCCAAGTTATACTAATATAATTTCTGCACATTTCTAGTCTTTACATGTCCTGTAAAATGCAAGCTGTGACCTATGCAACCTTGAAAAGTCAATGCATGCATGGAAATAAAAAGATAATATGCAATAAATAGAATTAATAACCTTAAATGAAATGTCTGTACTACACCAAGGTTACAAGATTGAAAAATTGGTACACACACCTCCTCATACAAGAGTGTCATTTAAATTCACTGCCAATGATGCCTTTAGAAGTCCCATGTTAACTGGGAAGGCTGGCAGTAAATGAGTTAAGCAGCACCTGGATCATGACCTTTACCTGACACACAGCAAAATTTAAATATATATATAGAATTTGTAAAAGCTAATGTGTACAGTAATGCATGAAACCAAGATATATTTTTCACGAAAGATCCAGTACTGTTACCAAGCTGTGATCTCTGCGCAAATAATCTGCAGGAACAGCCTGCAGACTAATATATGTTGTGAGTCCTGCAACAAAATAGAACGATCTGCAATTCACTGACACGATCCACTTGGACAGATGGATGCAATTATATTTTCATTCATGTAAACAACATGGGCTACTCTATGCAGTAAACAAAACAAAACACAACAACAATAACAACAACAACAACAACAAGAACAAATAACAGTACATAGTGTGTTGCCAGGGTTGCCTCTATTGAGGTCCAAAAATAATTTTATGAATGATATTGATCTTGTGTGTCTTGGGTTGAAGAGAATGATTGAAAAGATGTGAGAAGTTAAGTGGAAGGTGAGAGGGAGGGTGGTGGGAAAAGGAATAGTAGGGAAAAAAATGACCACTGAGATAAGATTGAGTGTAGTAAGAAGATACGAAGCAGAGAGCCAGCAGGGAAAAAAAAAAAAAGTTTTCGTGAAATTTGAGAGAGAAACAGGAGAAAATAAAAGCTCAACAAGAAGGAAATGTGAGAGAAGGACAATTTAAGGAATAGGAGATTGAGCAGCAAGCGATAGATGGAAAAGAAGGATAGCTGGGAGATGAATGACAAGAGGGAGGAAGCGCATTCAACGGGCAGCCCTGCCTGCAGGTCATGAAGGCCACAGCTGAATCCACAGATGTTCCTCAGACTGGAGGATCCAATGGTGACCGCCTCCCAAAAATAGGAGGTGATTTATCACAAAGGCCATAAATCAGCAAGTCTGACCAGCCCGTGCACACGAGTCACGTCCAACTGTTTACGCCGATGGTTGTCTATTTGTTATGAGGCAAGTGGAAAAGAAAGTGTGCACCCACTGGTCAAATTCCCTTTAATTTGTAACTTCCTTCACAGTTTTATTTTTCTGTTTTAGGTTTTTAAAAATATAATTATTATTGTAATGGATGAGGACTTGCATAATAATATTCCTGTTCTAACAAAAATACACCCAAGATAATTTGAGCACATTATTTTTTATTTCTTTAATTTATTTTTTTAGTGTAAGGTGAAAAGCTGTAGTTTCTTCTCACTCATGCAGTTTGTGCATTTATCAACAATGTTAATTTAATATGAAAAGGCCTTATTGAAAAGGCAGTACTTAACAATCATGTAAAAATCTAATCACATTGTGTTGTAATTTGCTGCTCTAAAATGTTCCCTTGTAAGAAGGTTATTCAAAAGTCTGGCCTGCTTTGACCCCGGAATGTTTAAAACAATAATGAAAGCATTTCACCCTCTTTAAGAAATAGACGAAACTAAAAAATGGACAGTGTAAATATTGACTCGTCTGGTGGTTGAAGGATGAGAGCCTTTTATGCTTTGCTGCCATCGGTGAATGGACCTGAAGTGACTATGAATATAAATCACGGCTGTCTGTTTGCTTTGAATGGGGACAACATGCCGTTAACTTTATCCAATGGTCCATAAAGTAACTCTGAGGTTCTACGCAAACCATTACGGGAAGTTGTTGACTTTTCAATTTCTCGGGATTTCGAAAATATTCATTTTATGGATGAACACAATGAAAATATAAATAATCAGTTCCAAGGAAAGTGTTCTATTTGAAAACCAGATAAAAGCCAGATTTAAAATAAATAAAGCAATTTATCTTGCCATTCAATTCATTGTGTAGACTCCATTGTCTAGCAACTAACTTATTTTTAATAATGAGCCAATGAATAATTTTATCAGGAAACATTTTTCGCTGAATTAGCAGGTCTGGTTGACTACATTTCACTCATGACTGATCAGCGTTGTTGCATTTATACTTCATATTTTATTAAATTTATATCCTATATTTTATTAAATGTGGCTATTTTATTTATTTTATATTCATATTTCCAATCCTCCAGGTCATATGCATATAAAAATAAATGAACTCCTAAATCAAAGATGACAATGTTGCGCATTGAGATTTTGTACGATTTTCTGTGTTGTTGAAATTCAGAAATATGCATTTGTAATTAATCTTTATGCGTTTCATTTTATTGCTTCCTTCCTTCCTTCCTTACTTGTTTCCTTAAAGGCTTTTTTTCACCATCATGTTTTTGTTCACAGAATAAAGTGGTATTTTTTGTTATTTTCAATGACAAAAAGGCAGGGTTTACCGTATTTGGACAGATATTAATTAAACTTTAGGCTGAATGATTTTATTGGTATTATGTAAATAGACAATCCCCATTTTATATTCAGCTTTTCTTGACGGAGTTATATGTGCTTTGATCTAAACAGTGTCAGAATATCCCAAGACAAATATGACCATCATACGATATGTTGTTTTCTGACAAAAAACAAAAAAAACTAAAACAAAAACAGACTTGATAGAAACAAACTGTCAATGTCACTCACCACAAATAACGTATTTGTGTGGAGTGTGACTTTGGAAAAGAAATGAAAAAAAAAGCAAGGCAATATCACTTTGTGTCTGGATGCCAGGGAAGCTAATTTTGCATATTTAATGTGTGAAGCTTGTGATATCACAGCATAAGAATTTGGAGTTAAGTGTTCTTGGTGAAGGCAACACGGTGAAGCAGCTGTTTGGACCGTTAAGCCTCACAGTTGTGAGTACTGTGGTTCAAATCCCAGCCCCGTCTGTGGAGTTTGCATGTTCTCCCCGTGCCTGCGTGGATTTTCTCCAGGCACTCCGGTTTCCTCTCACATTCCAAAAACATGCATTGACTGAAGAGTTTAAAAATGGCCGTAAGTGTGATTGTGAGTGTGAATGGTTGTTTGTTTATGTATGCCCTGCGAGCAACCAGTTCAGAGTGTAACCCCGCCTCTTGCCCAAAGATAGCTGGGATAAGCTCCAGCACTCCTGTGACTCTTAGTGATAAACATGGACCCTTATTAGTTCACCAAGGCAAAACAGTGTCCACATTCAGATGGAGAGAATTCGATCAGAACCACACTATCTGAAACAGCGCAATTCACACACACATACATATAAAAGAACCACAAAATGCATCATTTAAAAAAAATATGGTACGTAGGTTGGTCTGAACATTTGATCCCCTTCCACACTTGAATTTGATGAGATGGCACCTAAAATGTAAAATGATGCAGTATAGCTCACTAACACTGCAAAATGTCCATCCATTCATTTTCTATACTGCTTATCTTCACATGGGTTGCAGGTGATCAGGAAGCTAACAAAAATGTTAAAAATATGGAATTTGTTTTCTTTTATAATGTAAGACTAGAAAAGATTAAATATTTTGTCAATATAGTCAGTCAGAGCTGCTAGGAATACGAAGTTATCAGCGTCCTTTCACCATTGTTCCTGTCATGCTGTGTTGCTTGGTTTTATCTGCACATTAAGGACTAAAATCCTGTCTTTGTATTCATCCTTAATTTATTTTAAAAAAGAAAAGACTGTTCAAGGAACAAGTTTTCACTGATGTTTTTGAGATTGTAGGGTAAAAACTACAGCTGGCTGTAAGCGTGGACTGAATGGGTGGGAAAAATGGGGAAATGAAATGGCAGTATTTTGAACATGATAGCCTGTCAGCAACATTCATGAATACCAATGTTACTACTGTAAGAAACATTCATTCATTCATTCAGTCATTCATTCATTCATTCATTGTGGTAATGGTGAGTGTGGTAAGGAAATGAAGAAACGGATCCAAGCAGGTTGGAACAACTGACGGAAGATGTCTGGTGTGTTATGTGAGAGAAGAGTCTCTGCAAGGATGAACGCCAAAGTTTACAAAACAGTGGTGAGGCCGGCCATGATGTACGGATTAGAGACGGTGGCACTGAAGAAACAACACGAAGCAGAACTGGAGGTTGCAAAAATGAAGATGTTGAGGTTCTCACTCGGCGTGAGCAGGTTGGATAGGATTAGAAATGAGCTAATTAGAGGGACAGCCAAAGTTGGATCTTTTGGAGACAAGGTTCGAGAGAGCAGACTTCGATGGTTTGGACATATCCAGAGGAGAGAGCGTGAGTATGTTGGTAGAAGGGTGCTGAGGATGGAGCTGCCAGGAAAAAGAGCGACAGGAAGACCAAAGAAAATGTTTATGGATGTGGTGAGGGAAGACATGAGGGCAGTTGGGTCAGAGAGGAAGATGCAGGAGATAGGCTGAGATGGCAAAAGATGGCATGCTGTGGCGACCCCTAACGGGACAAACCGAAGGGAAAAGAAGACATTCATACTACTTATCGTCACTTGGGTCACAGATGTGCTTGGGTGAGAGGCACAGTAAACCCTGAGCCTCAGCCAATTGCAGTCGTGGCTCCTCCCCAGGTGCTTCAGGTGCCCGCTCCTCCAATGTGTTCCAATAACAACTGTATGTGTTCACTGTGATGTTTTAAATGCAGAGAGCAAAATAAGAAAATAAGTATTTGAACACCCTGCTATATTGCAAGTTCTCCCACTTAGAAATCATGAAGGGGTCTGAGATTTTCATCATAGGTGTATATCCACTGTGAGAGAGATAATTTAAAAAGAAAAATCCAGAAATCACAGTCTATGATTTTTTTAGCGATTTATTTGTCTGATACAGCTACAAATAAGTATTTGAACACCTGAGAAAAGCAATGTTAATATTTGGTACGGTAGCCTTTGTTTGCAATTACAGAGGTCAAACATTTCCTGTCGTTGTTCACCAGGTTTATCCACAGTGCAGGAGGGATTTTGGCCCACTCCTCCACGCAGATCTCTAGATCAAACAGGTTTCTGGACTGTCGCTGAGAAACAGAGCTGAGTTTCAGTTCCCGCCAAAGATTTTCCATTGGGTTTGGGTCTGGAGACTGGCTAGGCCACGCCAGAACCTTGATATGCTTCTTACGGAGCCACTCCTTGGTTTTCCTGGCTGTGTGCTTCGGGTCATTGTCATGTTAAAAGACCCAGCCACGACCCATCTTCAATGCTCTGACTGAGGGAAAGAGGTTGTTCTCCAAAATCTCACAATACATGGCCGTGGTCATCCTCTCCTTAATACAGTACAGGCGTCCTGTCCCATGTGCAGAAAAACCCCCAAAGCATGATGCTTTTTGCATCCTTCACGGTTGGGAGGGTGTTATTGGGATGGAACTCATCATTCGTCTTCCTCCAAACACGGTGAGTGGAATTATGACATCTGAAGGGAACCCTCCGTGCCATGCATGATTTCAAACCACAACGTTTTAATGTATTACCAACAGTCACCTTGGACACGGTGGTCCCAGCTCTTTTCAGATCATTGATCATGTAATCCTGGGTTGATTCCTTACCTTTCTTAGGATCACTGAGACCTCACGAGGTGATATCTTGCATCTGATTGAGATTGACTGTCATGTTTAGCTTCTTCCATTTTCTAATGATTGCTCCAACAGTGGACCTTTTTTCACCAAGCTTCTTGGCAATTTCTCCGTAGCCCTTTCCAGCCTTGTGGAGTTATACAATTTTGTCTCTGGTGTCTTTGAATACCTCTTTGGTCTTGGCCAAGTTACAAGTGTGAGTCTTACTGATTGTATGGGGTGGACAGGTGTCTTCATGTAGCTAACGACCTCACACAGGTGCATCTGATTCAGGATAATACATGGAGTGGAGGTGGTCTTTTAAAGGCGGATTAACAAGTCCGCTGTATCACACAAATAAATACACATATACATATGTATGTACATATACATATACAAACGCGAAAAGAAAACAAAAGCACAAAACATACATTTTATTTTATCATTTTTGGGAAATTGAATATTTTGATGATAACTCTTGTGCTCGACGTCATGTTTGCTGGTGTACTCAATGAATTATCCTAAGAGTGTTAAAGTAAATCAAGTCCTTCAAAAGTGTTTGGAGTAATTAAAAATAAAAGACATTTGCAAAATAAATGGAATTGTTTGTCACGTGGCCAACTGCTGTGTATAGTTTATCAAATTATATCATATGAACTCTCTCCCACTCCATGTTTGTGAAATGGTACAGATGTAATGCACTGTCACCTTATCTCGTGTCATGAGAGCAAAGCTGTGCCAGCTTCCCCCCGGCGCACATGAGGAGTTCGCATTCCACCGGCCGTGCTCGCCCGCAGACCTCCAAACAGGGGTCCTCATTAGCAAGAACTTTTCTCTTAATAGCCCTTAATTTCACATAAGCGTGGCGACCTTTTGAATGCGGAGGTCAAGGGTTGTGGCCTGCCTCTCGTTAGCTCCATGAGAGGACACTGGTAACATTTTATATCCTGGTGATTGAACCAAAAGCTGAGGCTCACCCTGATTTCAAAAGAGTCCATTAGTTTACTCAACCTTAACACTCAGCTCTGTTTAGAGCGGAGGAGAGGGACACGACCTTACGCATAAGCTGGGGGCTTTAAATAGGATGACTCACCCCTGCTTTTTTTTTTCTTTGTTTCTGCAGACACATCAGTTGTAACCATAGTGACTGTGAATATTGAGGAATGACCATCTTGGATGTTAGGGCTGCCATTATTTTATTAATTACATAGTCAATCACTTACGTCTGTCAATAAGATAAAACTACAATTCACTTATTACAATAACTGTTAATCGATGTGAATTAAGTAACATGAATAATATCAATGCAAGTGAGAAACAAAAAATGTATAGAACTAATAATGTGTAGGACTATGTTTGCAAGGATAACTTTGGATTAGTCTCTGCATTTCCTGTATGAATTAACCCAAATTATTTGTTAATTCCTATTCATTCTCAGTGATTACCATGGAAAGAGTTTAATTTTGTATCCTAAAAAAAAAACAAACGAAAAAAAAACCTTGGGTAAATTTTTTAAAGGTTTCTGGAAACTTAAAAGAAAATATGCCCTTTAACAATCCTACTTAAAAAATAAATAAACAGCCCGCCAACCCCAGTCAGATCCTGTGTCAGCTTACTGCCTGTACTCTCAGGATAAATAATGTTTACAGACAATTAACTTCAGCCTGAAGCAGCAATTTGCATTTCCTCCCCATTTTTTCTGACCATGGCGCAGAGGCTTGGAGGCAGTAGCAGTTAACACAACTCTCAGAAGATTATCTCGACAACTAAGAACAAGTCAAGTCATAAAATGGAAATGCTAATACAGGAGTAGGGTCTACAGCTGTGTCTTTGCAGCAAATCACCTCTCCAAAACTACAGATGTGGAATGCAGCATGTACTGTAACGTCAACATATATTGCATATATTATAAACATATTACAAAAGTGATCATCAGAGCAGAAAAAATTGCATACAGTAGATATTGAAGGCCAGCCAGCAGAACTAGGAAGTTCTTTTGACTTTGCCAAAGCAATATTCTTTGAGAAAGTCACAACACCTATTTGACAAAGTGAAGAATACGAGAACATTATTTTCAAAAAATCAGTAGAGATTGAGACAGAAAGTTGGGATTTTCCACATGAGGTCATCGCGTGGTTTATGGGTGTAACTGCGGAAGCCGCAAAGGTAGAATCAATACGGAAGAGAAATTCACTCATCTGAAAGGAACAAAGAATGTAAACAGGAGGATAAAGTTACCTTATATAAGCAAGCAGCAGAGCATAGGGTTCTGTCAAATAAACCTCAGAATCTATTGATGTTTCTACTGTTATTTGCTAGAATAACTGCAGGTTATGTTCAGTGGGAAAAAGAAGAGTGTCAGATTGAGTCAAAGTGGATAAAATGCGGCTTTTAAAGATTAATCATGATAAAGCGTCGACATATGGTCAAAACTGGAAAGACATTTACTCACACTGAAGTAATCTGTTGTATATGTCTAATTGTGCATATGTTAATCAAAGCACAACCATAACCTCTCTTTACATTAGCCTTTATCACCGCATTTCTAAAATTCTTCTTATAGCAAAGCAAAAAGAGACACACTCCAAAAACAACACCTAGTAAAAAAGCATAAACCAGTAATTATCCAGTGCAAACATAAAAACAATAAAATCAGCAACATTATACAAAAATATACATAAATGGTCATCTTAAGGTCAGATTAGAAATAATTTATGGGTTCAGATGAGAATTCACGTTTGGGTTGTTTACGTTATGTAATACAGCCGCATACCTTCCAGCAAGTTGTCAACTATAGTTTAGCTGAAAATTAAGTATTTATCATGCATACTGAGCACTCCACAAACATACTCAAAGTTCAAAACGCTGGTGTGTCGTTTCTCAAGCCACCGCAAGGGCTAACAGAATTGACGCTGCATTTGCCAAACACGGCGCACTACACTCAATACGCAACGATGAGCAACGTGTTGGAATACGAGAAGGAGGAGGATTTCAACGTAGAAGAGCTCCGAACTAAACTTGGCATCGTCAAACCGTACATGTTTAAGATAATCAGGAGGTCAGAACCTGACAGTGACGACGACGACCAGCCATGTAGAACAGAAAAAGAAAGTGGCCACTGGCTGGATGTGACGGTATGTCGAAAGCATGTCTTTTTATACCGTTCAGACTTGGCTCGAAATAATGGCACCCCAGAGGTACCAGTTTTTTTTTTTTTTTTTATCATGACTATGCATATTAAATATTCACATATGTTTCAGTGACATGTGCCCCTCGCTCGAGTAGCTTTGTAACACGCCACACAGGAAGTCATGTCATATAGGCGAAAATACTGACATCACTACTGAAAACTACTGTGTGGGTCTTTTATTTCCTACTCCACAGTGTGTAGAAGCCATAATAGAGTTGCAGGTATATACATGGAAATCCTCACCTCTTGTCTGTGTTGTTACCCCGCTGGATCAAACCATGGAGGCTGGCGTGTGATTTAGTTCTCTTGCTGGCGGTTGAGGTTCCGATGGCTGTAAAAAAAAAAAATAGTTGGCACTGCAGCTGGTTTCAGCCTTTCCCTCCGTATCAAGCCTCTATACCCAATGCTTTCTGCAAAGTCCGTCTGAAAACAGAGATGTGATCAGTTTGGAATGCTTGATAGACACTCATAGCTAAACATCCTTCTTCCCCTATCAATTGACTTTTCTTATGCAATGGTCATGTATTCCTTCATCACTTAAAAAAAGACCTCCTGCAATTGTTTGAACTGTTTGTGCAACCATTTGCCACACAAGAAACAATTGCAACATCGTTAAATCATACAACAAATATATACAGGGATGAGAAGAGCAGCAAGGAACAAGACCACACAGTGCCAAACAAACGGGCTGTTTGGTTAGTGTTCCGTCACAGCGCCGGATAGCATCGAAGACCGGAAGGCGCTGGATGAAAAAGGGGAAGCAGCATTATCAGCATCATCATTTCAACTATCATAACCAGAACGCTAGGGCGGATCCAAATGCATGACTCGGGAGACAGGAAGGCAGTTATTTGTTCCAAAGTAGTATGCAGGAGAGTCAGTCAGAGTGAGCAGCAGTATCAAGTGCGTCAAGCTTACGGGGTTGGTCGGAGAACAGGTGGAGATCGGTACACAGGGGTTCGGGATCTGGAACGAGGAAGTGCGGGAACAAAGCATGGATGGCAACGATCAGGGAAAGCCAGACCGTCCGCTGGGTCCTATACATACTAGGGTTCATTATCAATGATGAGACGCAAGTGTGCAGGGGACATGCACCGCCAGGGCTGGGACCGGCAGGATCATGACAGCCCCCCCGCCCCCACCTTAAAGGCCGGCTCCAGACGGTCCAGGAGCCTCAGGATCGGATGCGTGGAAGTCCCTGATAAGGCTCGGCTTATATTTATATATGCTGCAAAAATATTCAACCATTGACTTGCGCCTAGAACTGACAGCACTTTCTCCTTTGAGTTCAGTGGCTTGTGAACTCCTGTTTGGTCATCCTTCCATTCATCCGTCCATCTTTCTGCCTGTGCAGAAGTCCAGTGGGCTGGATTGGAAGGAGTTTTAATGTTTAGCGATGCTTCCATGTGGTATATATACAGAGTGAATGCCTCAATTACTATACTTGTTTTTTTTTTTTTTTTAGGCTAACAACACTTGTTTTCCTACACTTAAGTCGAGGAAAAGCAAGAAGCCCAGAACCAAGAACACTCGCTGTAGAAGGAGGTGATGATCACAGGATCAAACCCACTGGTTGTCAATCGTACAAAAGCTCGATTATCCAATGGTCCAGAATTACTATATACGAGGAGTCCGATGAGGCCTGGCTCACTTGTGTGAGGCGGATGCCCATGAGACCTAAGGTTAATAAACATTTTAAGAAATGTTTTTAATTGTGATGAAAAAAGAGCAAAAGATGTGTCCTTTAATATCAAAATTAGACTTAAGATAAGACATCTGCTAAAGTAAAACTACTGATCTTGCAACAACAATAAAACAGAAACGGTAATCATTTGAGTCTTCGATTTCACACAAACCTATCATGCGATCTCCTCTGGGCCCAACAACAAAGATTTCAACTGGAACGAAGACCTCCTAATGATAAACACAGACACACAACACAGACACAAACACCGAGAGTGTAAAAAAAAACTTGGAATTAATCTTGGCAGGGGATATGTGTCTCAGCTGGTGGCGTGACGAGAGACAACACAGTGTTCAAGGACTGATAGAGAACATGCTTACGCATACTCAACACTAATATTCAATGCCACCTACTTATTCCTCAGCACTGCAAGAAAATAACACTGGTAATGATTTTTGCAAATGCACCTTGCAGAATCATTAAACGCTGTGAAACGTAATGTACGCACCAGATACACTCTGATTATACTTTTCAAGGATTTTTGTTTCGTATTTGACTGTAAAAGATAATAGGATCATAGATTCCTGATTATAGAGCTGACAACAAAATGCCACATCCTGTTGACACTTTCTCCACTCATATATCCTTGAACATCTAATTTGATATATCCCTGAACCTGTAATTGTTCCTGATGCTTTGTCATCATCCCGTAAGTGTGTGAGTGAGTGTGTGTGTGTGTCTGAGGGTGACAGCAAAAAACACACCGGGGGCCAGGATTTGGACCCCGGTCCTCAATACTGTGAAGCAGATGTGTTAACCAGTTGTGCACCATGCAGCCGTGTGTGTGTGTGTTATCAAATTAATATCTTTTGTTCTTTTTAATTAATTTTGTGTTTGACTGTATTAGCTTGATGCCATATAGTAGCTGCAGGGAAAAAATGAAAAAAGAAAAGGGAAGAGAAAATAAATAAATAAAAATGTTAAATTGAGTACTGAAATTCTCATTCTCTGGTGCCACACTAATAGAAAAAGAGCAAATTTCTGAATTGTATAATATCAAATTATGGACCTTAAAATCAGTGGTCTCTCACCTCATAAATGTCTTTCTGGATCAATGGACATCATTTCTCAAAGACATCTCAGAACAATCAAAGACAAAACGATGGGGTCAACTTCAAATGCTCTTCTATTACATATAATAGTTGTTATAAACATGGAAAAAAACAATCAAATATATTTAAGATACAGTTTATTGTAAATGTTTATGTTGGGTAATTTCCCGTGTCCTCCCCCCCCCCCCCCCCATTCCATTTCACCAGACGTTCATCCTCACAAGGGTCACAAGAGTCCTGGACCTTATCCCAGCTAATTTCAGGTGAAAGGCGTACTACACATTAAACTAGCCCTGATTTTCTTTTACTGTAAAGTTTGTTGCTTTTTATCTGAAATAGAAGTTGTGTGTTATGTTCCTGTTTCTCGACCGGTGTGTTCCACTTTTTGTTTTGTCTCAGTCTACTTGTTGAGCCCTGTGACCCACCTGTTGACAATGACTTTTAGCTGGGGTTATAGGCACAGGAAAAAGTGGAAGAAACAGGATAATCGCTTTGCTTTCCATCTTCAACTTTCTCTTAGTTTTGGTCTGTCCATTGTTACTTGTTCTTTGTATTTCTTGGATCTGGCTGGTTGCATTGATTGTTTGATTGCCTCTTGAAGAATGTACAATATTTTTTTCTGTTAGTTCTTCATCTCTAAGTGTTTCTATTCTTGTGTAGTAAAGATTACAGGTGAAATATTGTTTTTACTGACAGCTTCCTTTTTATGTGCTTCCATCCACCTCTTTGAATTGGTTTTCGTATCATTATATTCATTTACAGCAACCCTTTGTCATTGTTCTTCATAAAATGAGATTTGTCAGAAAAGATCCCAGACTGGCGTCCCAAAGACGTATTTCAAACCCAAACTACAAGATTCTCCCTGCAATGCAGACTAGACGATCAATCAGCAAGTCAAGAAAGTGATGCTTGCTTCTTTTCCATCATTCCATGTGCGAGGAGAGGCAAGAGGTGTAACAAGATATAGTAACTCATCGATGCTTCACCTGAGCAGTTGACAGAACATATATACTTCTGTTTCTTACGTTATTGTGCTCCTAGAGCTTCAAAGGTTCTGGAATTGCTCTGCCTTGTTTTCCTGATTTGGGGTCCAAAATTCCGGCGAAACCCTTTGGCCCAATATTTTCTACTGTTCCAGTTTATTCACACTTCAATGTCAGATTTGATGTTTGTCTTCTCATGGGACCAGAAAGGTATGTTTTCAGAGAAATTACCAGCTTGATGTGACATCATCAAACAGCTGTTGGAATAGTGAAATAACCAACAAATGGTAGAAATATGTAAACGATTTCCATTTGAGCATATTCATTTACCCTCTATTCTATTGCAATGATTACATTCACCTTATCTGTCTCTGTTGCCAGCATATGAAAAAATATCACTCTCTCATTTCTTTACAACAATTATGCAAAATAATGTTGGCATGGTGTTTATTTAAATGAAATAGAAATATTATATGACTGATCACCAGTTGTGGTTGAGTGTGCAACTGTTTCTATGGGCCCTTCATTTGGTTGGCAACCTGTTCAGGGTGTACCCCGCCTCCTGCCCATTGGTAGCTGAGATGGACTCCAACACCCTGCGATCCTCGTGAGGATAAGCAGCTCAGAAAATTGATTAACGGATTATCACTGGTAGACAGCTGCGAAAACCCAAGTAAAGAAAGGGAAAAAACATGGAAACATGAATTCTTTAGAAAGAAAAACAAAAGCTTTTAAGGAGTCAAATATTATAGTAAATATCAACTCATCAGAGTGTTAAGCATGGTTCGAGGTAAAACTGTTTAATGTCAAGAGTTGTACATTTCATTAATTAGGGAGACAGTAATGGAAGCTTATTGGATTCCTGATGTCAGCAAAGTGTTGTTCTTTTTTTGTTTGTTTCCCCTCACCCCACATCTGATGGACCATTTACATGGGACTATTTTAAAATAAAACCTTGAGTTGTGGTGTTTTAGACAGCAAGAACAGACACTTGAAAACAAGTCAACTTAGGGTCAAATCAAGCATCGTTCATTCGATGGAGGTACCGTTTATTTATTTAAAGTTTTAAAATTTAACTGAATAGATCCCCCCAAAATACCTTGCAAATTTGACACATCTCAGAAAAGAGTCTTGTTGACAAGCTGGACAATGAATGATTGAATTAAAAAAAACTGCAAAGTATTTGAAAGCCAGGCCAAGCCAGAATTGGGACTTTCTTACAGCTAGCAAATGCCTTGACCATGTCGCTGAATGCTCTGAAAGCATTCCAGGAACTTTCAGCTGTCAATCAAAGATGCGCCTTCTCTCACGCCAAAGACTATCATTGTATGTACGTGCTCTCACAGGCTGCAGAGAACCAGCCTCTGAACTAGTATAATGAACATAAGCAGTGCTGCAAAGACAATTTTCTTTCTTGGAAATTCAGCTGGACAAAGCGCTTCTGTGATCGTCGAAGGTTGCACTATAGGCGGCCTTAGCCTCGCGACCTGCCCTGGTCCCCCTGGATGATTTTTTTCCCCCTCCTCCCACCCCTCACTACGCGATGTTTGGCCAGGAACTTTGAGGCCGATGGCCCAGCGGCTACTCCAAACACTCTAAGACTGTCAAGGGGCCATGGAGAAGCAAATACTGTCCGGTTACACTGAAGACACTGTAGCCCAAATAACACAAAACACATGACACATATGAGAAGATATATTTGGGGCATAGTTTGATGGCCAGCTGCACTTTATACTTGTATTAATGGGTTCACGGTAAAATCAATGAGGAAGTGGCCATTCTGCCAAAGGATCACCACATGGAAAATGTTGCTTGAACACGACAATCAGTTCAGTTCATTCTTAATTCTCAATGTACCTCTGCAAATTTGAAAGTATATTTGCTAGAGGCGCCAGAGTGAGGGTTAGCAGCTGAGAGCGTTGGCCTCACAGTTCTCAGGCCAAGGGTTGAAATCCTGGGCCCACCTGTGTGCACGTTGCATGTTCTCCCCGTACCTGCGTGGGTTTTCTCCGGGCACTCTGGTTTCCTCTCATATCCCTGAAACATGTGTGAATTGGAGACTCTAAATTGCCCAAAGGTGTGATTGTGAGTGTGACTGTTGTTTCTCTCTATCTGCCCTGGATGGATATTCAATGGTGTCTGACACATTGGAGATGTGTTCTCTTCATGGATTAATCCCGGTTTTCACTGTTCAGGGCAGATGGCAGACAGTGTGTGTGGCGCTGTGCAGGTGAGGGTTTTGCTGATTTCAACATTGTGGATCGAGTGGATCATGGTGGCGATGGGTTTATGGTATGGCCAGGCTTGTGTCATGAACATCAAACACAGGGGGATTTTATTGACGCTATTTTTAATCCACATCGATACCGTGTCGAGATCCTGAGGCCCATTGTCGTGCCATTCATTCACGATCACCTCATGTTGCCGTCTGATAATGCACTGCCCCATGTTGCAAGGATCCGTACACAATTGCTGAAACCTGAAAACATCCCAATTCTTGCATGGCCAGCGTGCTCCCCCGACATTTCACCCATTGAGCAAGTTTGCAGTGCTCTGGATTGGCGTATACGACACCATGTTCCGGTTCCTGCCAATATCCAGCAACTTCCCACTGTCATTGAAGACAAATAGAATAACATGTCACAGGCCACAATCAACAACCTGATCAACTTCACGCAAAGCAGATGAGGCAAATGTTAGCTACCCAAGATACTGACTGGTTTTCAGAGTCCCAAGGCCTCCCACAATAAAGCAAAATGGCACATTTTTGCATGGCCTTTTGTGTATGTAGAAAAAGGTTTGAAAGAAAAAGGATCTTTGAGTATAGCTCACAAAAAATGGGAGCAAGAATAACAGCATTGCATTCATATTTTTGCTATACATACACACATACATACATACATACATTCATACTTTGTTTATATTGTATTGTCTGTATTTTACGTACTGTACAACCTGCCACTGCTCTGGGAATATTTCTATATACACTACATACGGGATAATGTGATGCTGTTGACTAAACACACAAAGTTGTACTTTAACAAATTAATTATTTCCCCTTGATAGATGGTGTTCATGCAGAACATTCTGTACATACTCATAAGATATGCATCCCTAATAAGGAGAAAGTCACAAGTACATCACACTTGCCTGCGGCTGCATAAGTGGCACTATTAATATACGTGTATCAGTGTGAATGTCTGTGCAGGTATGTGTGCACGTGGAATCATGTGACAAATAACCTCTATCCAAATACAGTCAGCATATTTATCTTATTGACTGATAATCGTGTTGTTGTCTGAAGGAGCCTGCGGGTAGGTGCACAGGGAATTAACACTGGCTTTGTTAAGTCCATTCTAATGTTGGTCACATTCCTTGTGCCTGAGTGTATCCCCAGACTAGTATTCATGTGAATTTGAGTTGGAATTTGTTTGCATCACATAAATCTACCCAGGAACACAGGATTTGAAAAGCTTAAAGAATTCCACTGAATTTCTATGTATCATAAGACTGCAGAAGATTTGTTTAGAACTAAACCACCATAGCGGCAAATGTAACGACTGTGTTTCATTCGCAAAGGATCTGTATATTTGTGAGAAACTTTGATTCGTTGATATTTTTAAAAGGACATTTCACTCCCTACACCCATGGGGCCTAGCTAGGTACAGCCTAAAGAGGCAATATGGGTCCCTTTTTCCATGAGCTTACCACCTGTGTGAGGAGCCAAAGTGGTCAGGTACAGAGTGAGCTGGTTTGCAGCTAAAGGCAGGGACAGTGGTGCTCTGATCCCCAGGTGCAGAATCTGGCTCTATGGACTTGGAATGCTCTTTCTCTGGCAGTGAAAAAGGGTGTGATGTTGAGAAGGTCTGACTACATATAGTTGGGTTTCATACACATAGCTTGGGCTCCAATACCAGTGATCTTGAGAGGGGTTGGACTGTTTTTCACTGTGGAGTTAGCTGTATTGGAAGGTGCCGAGAAGGTGTGGCTTGGTGCCTGTACGTCGGGATTCAACCCAGTAGATGAGAGGGCTGTCTTCCTCCAGCTTCCAGCTTCGGGTTGGGTGACAACACAGAATGGGCTTTGTGCCTATGCAGTAAACAGCAGGTCAGAGAACCCATCGTTTTTGGAGTCGTTGAAATGCGTCTCCCACTAGTGACACCCTCAATCTGCTGGGGGACTTCAACATCTACATGGCCAATGACAATGAGACCGGGAAATACAAGACTGCTGCCCCCAAAAACAAGCTTGTTTTGATATTGAACTTCCGTGGTTGCCACGGAGTGTCCATGGCAAACATCTTCAGTGAGGCAATGGAAAATTACTTTTGGATGGCTTTGGCAGAATTCGGCCCTACCATCTGGTGTCTAGAGAGGGAAGCAGTGCACCATCAACCATATGTAATGAAGTTAAATCTCTGATTCAGGAGGAGCAGTGCAGTTTTTGTGCAACAGTGGACCAGCTCTCTAGCTTCAGCTGAGTCCTCGTGGGCGCATGGCGGTTTGCTAAATGAGTCTACATGTGTTTTATGCACAGAAGGCCTTCAGTCATGTCCCTCAGAGATTCCTGTGGTGGGTACTTTGGGAGTATGGCATACCTGACCCACTGACACGAGCTGTTTGGTCCCTTTACAACCATTAGAGTTATGCTAGCAAGTCGAATGCTTTTCCAGTGAGGGTTGGACTCCACCAAGGTTGCCCTCTGTCACCAATTCTGTTTACAGTATTACCTTCAGGGTATTGGAAATAAATATGTAGACACAGCTGAGGTGTTGAACTTATTCTTCTATGAGGAACATAATACATTTTTGATTACACAACCTCTATGGTGATCTCACTAAACATACAAACAGCATAAAAATATTATTTCAACTTTTGAGATGAAATTCTAGTTACTTATTGGAGTAAAAAAAAAAATGAAATATTCATGTCTGGTGGATGGAGAAACAAAAATGATGGGATGATTAAGATATTTGAGTTAAATTTTAAGAAATTGAAGCAGAGACCTTCAAATTGGGTTTTTTAGTAGGTGACTTTTTAAAATATGGAATTAAAACAAAACACAGAAGCTCTTTGAATTACTCTAAATAAATAAAAAATGTGTTCCTGGTGCAGCGACGGCACGTGTCTATCTAACATTACATTCAATATACTTTATATAGTAAATATTCAACAAGTAAATCCCTATTGTTGGCAACGTTACTTCTCGCCTTCACTCAAGGACAAAAAGAATCTCGACCTATCCGAGCCTGAAATAACCTTCAAATTCCTTTCTTCTTTGTGGCCCCTCATTATATATTAACTTTTTCATTTGCAAGTACCGCTTGCGTTTATTAGGATGCCTCACCAGTCCAGGAGCCCCTACAATCTGAAGTCTCAAAACTCACAGGAAGCCAGTTTTTAATGGCAACTATGACTTAATCCTTATCCACCAAAATCCCTGTACCAAATAATTTACGGATAGAGAACGAATAGACCTTATCATCAGTTCCAAAAATGCCTTTGGATGGGATGAAACCAAACTAGAGTTCTCATTAGATGAGGAAGGTGGATTCCACCAGCAACCATTATACAAATACAGATGCATTTTTTTTGTTTGTTTCGTTGGCTTTTTAAGGGATAATAACTTGCATTGTGCACAAATTTTCGGAACTTGACAGCTACAAAATAATTTACTTGTTTGTATTCATACGTAGCTGGTCGGCAGGCAATCCAGAGACCCAACTACTGTATCAGTATGCAAGCAAATAAAAAGTCAATTTTCCATATGCCCCTTTTTAGCCCAAAGGATAACGTATGAGCATAATTTGCTCCAAACAACATTGTGGTAAGCCTAACAACAGCTGGCTGTGTACTTCAACAGTAACAGTTTTGTTTTTTTGGACTAAGGAGTGAGAAAAAAAAAACATCTATTTACACTATTTATTTATTGAAGGGTTTTAGATATATCCATCCATCCATCCAGCCATCTTCTACCGCTTCTCTGGGTTGGGTCGCGGAGCAAGGAACTTCCGCAGGGTTACCCAGAGTTCCCTTTCCCAAGCCACTTCTTCCGCCTCTTCTGGAGGAATCCCAAGTTGTTTCCAGGCCAGCCGAGACACATAGTGGCTCCAACGTGTCCTGGTCTCTTTCCGGTGCGACGTGCCCGAAACACCTCACCAGGGAAGCATCCGGGAGGATCATATCCCCCAGCCACCCCATCTAGCTCCTCTCAATGCGGAGGAGCAGCAGCTCCAAACTGACCCCTCCCAGATGACCAAGGTTCTCATCCTATCTCTAAGGGAGAGCTCAGACACCCTGCAGAGGAAACTCATTTCAGCCGTTTGTATACGGGATCTTGTTCTTTTTGTCATGACCCAGAGCCCCTAGATCATAGATGAGGGTAGGAACGTAGATCGACTGGTAAATTGAGAGCTTGACCTTTCGACTTAGCTCTCTCTTTACCACAAGGACCGATACAAAGTCCGCATCACTGCGTACACTGCACCCTGTTGATTTCCCGCTCCATTCTTCCCTCACTCGTGAACAGGACCCCAAGATTCTTGAACTCCTCTACTTGGGGCAGGATCTCATCCCCGACCCAGAGAGGGCATCCCACCCTTTTCCGACTGAGGACCATGGTCTCAGAGTTGGAGGTGCTGATTCTCATCCCAGCCGCTTCACACTCAGCTGCGAACCGCTCCCATGAACGTTGGAGATCACGGCTTGATGAAGCCAACAGAACCACATCATCTGCAAAGAGCAGAGATCTTGCGGCCATCAAACCAGACACCCTCTTTGCCTCGGCTGTGCCTAGAGATTATGTCCATAAATAATAAAATAATTGCTTTTCTAGCCAAATATCAACGTCAACTGGGAGGGCTGCCACCTAAAAATGAGCAACAATGAATAATGTTATTGACGATTTGACTGTAGACTGATGGAAGATTCGTCTCATTTCAGCATCAAAGCTGCAAAGCGCTACAGTGGAATACTGTCACAATGGAATACCAGCTTGATTAATGAATCATCAATAGTTATCCTTGTTGCATCATTGGTAGAGTCCCACACTGAAACTGACAACTGGATTGGGTCTCTCACATCAAAGAGTCAAGGCCAACATCCAGAGTGGGCTGAAGTTAATCCTACTGGGCAAACAAATTGACTCTCATCTCTCCTCAGAGAAATCAGCTTGTCAGATCATTCAGATAGTTCTGGTGCACTAAAATGTTGCAACACATCCCATTTAAACACCAAGCCATTAGTGTTTCATGTTGTAACGTCGCAGGTGCCGGGGTCTTGTGAACCCAGTTTTAGTTGTTTCATCAGATCAGCAGCTTTGGAACCAAAAACATGACATGTTATGTCACCAGTTAATAGTTCAGCCATGTTTTTTTTAACTACTGCTCTCAACACCAGGGAAAAGATTCAAGCCAGCCCCTTTGAAAGGCTTTAAAGAGCTTCTTTCCTCAGAGATCTCCAGTTCAGTCAAAGGCCCTCATTTCAATGAATAGGCATACACAATTGTGTTATAGTAGGCAATAAATTAATGGGATAGTTGTGAGGTTTTTTTTTTTGTTTTTTTTTTATAGCAACGAGGTTAAATGTGTATGCAAACATGGTGCACTTTCCCTCATGAACTCTCAGAAAAGTGGGACATTCACACAGTCCAAGTTAATTTTCCATGGTGTCCTTACTTCACAGGTGTCACTGGGAATATCAGGTCTCATGTTGGCTTAGACCAGACAGCACTGCACAGGCCCATAAAAAGACATATGTTTTCAAGTGGCTTTCCAAGTGCGAGAGCATGGCCCAGGACCTGATGCTGTGCACCAGATGGTTGCATTAAACACAGGCCTTACTCCAGTTACTTTTTTCTGTTAATTCTTTCTGAAGCACACAGTGGGGATAGCAGGTAAAAAGATATGAGTGGACTCACAGAGCTGACATATATGAAAAACAGCCATGTCCAGGTTTTCCACCTCCATCCCGAAGATTTTCAGTGCCATTGTAGTTGCTGTTATTGTTTTTGCATGATCCAAAAAGAACATTTCAACAGTTTCCATAAAATATCGTGGAGCACAAAAGAGAATGCATAAGGCCGGAGGCTGTCGCTTGGTAATTTAAATGGTATGCCCCTGCAGGGTTACAGCTGAGCATGACCCCATCACAGGTCACATGGAACTATACGCAAGGTGTACCAGTCAATTTTGGTTTTAAAAACATTCACACAGGTTATAGTCTTCAATTTACCTAACATGTTTTGAGATGTGGAAAACGCACGTTAGCACACGAATGACATGCAAAGTCAACACAGGAATGCTGGAACTGAGATTCAAATCCCAAACCTGAGAACTGTGAGGCAAATCAACTAACTATGAGTACAGCATGCTACCTAAAGTAGACATATTGTGGAAAATTTACTCTTCATTGTCTGGAACTATCATGAGTGACAACATCTTTTGTAACCCACCTTAAAATCTATGAGTAACCTATACACAACCCCATGAGCTGAGTTTTTCTGGTCATGAGTTGGAGCCAAGACAGACTGAAGAGCCACTATTTCTAAGCCATGGGGGGATCGTCATGTCAAAGTCGAAAAGTAAGCAATGCTGCAGTGTTAGCACAGATGAGTAGTATCATCAGCATTTTTCTCCCACATCCCAAAAACATGCATTAATTGGACACTCTAAATTGACCTTAGGTGTGATTGTTAGTCCAAATTGCAGTTACTTTCTATGCGCTGGCAACCAGTTTAGGGTGTACCTCATCACCTGCCCGAAGATAGGCGGAATAGGGTCCAGCACTCCTGTGACCCTTGCGAGGATAAGCAGCTAAGGTAATGGGTGGATGGGTGTCTTTTTTACATTTTATTTAGGCACAGAGATACAGCACAGAGTATTAAGATCACACGTCCTCTTTCGCACAGAGATGTTGCCATCGGGATTGTTATTTCACTATATTTAAAGGGCATGAGAGGAGACACTTTGATTGGCGTCAAATAAAATAGGCTGTAAACACTTCCAGAGCGGATCAGCGGTCTATGACATTACCAACACCTGTCTAACCCTTCCCAAAGCGCACAATTGTGCTGCCCACTGCACCAGATTTTTGTTGGTCATGAAAATGGGACCCAAGATGTTGAAATGACTACAGTACTGTGGAAAGTTTATTGAACAACAAAGCTAGTGATGGCCCGAGACTTTTGTGCAGCACTAAACATAATTGTCTTATAAATATCACTTTTTCCTTGGCGATTTGCTTTTAAGTCTAAACGGAGCAATTACCTCTGAATACACTCTACTCTAAAAGGCATAAAACATTGTGCATTAAAAAAACATATACAGTAATAACTTCATGTGGGACAAAAGGAAATCAGTCTAATACTCAGTGTTGGTTTAAGCCCTCCAGAGAACAGAAAGAGTGGAAAAAAAAGAACTTTTAGGAACCTTAAAAATAATTCTAGCCTTGACCATCTGTATCAGCGGGTGAGAATGTCATTTTACTCCGTTATTGCTAATGTCCATTTAATGTCTTTTCATTTTGAGCAGACAAAACCACTAGTGAGGAGAACTTTAAAAAAGGAGTATGGAATAAAGAAATTGCATTACGTGATCCCGGTATGAATTTAAAGCAAGAAAATGAGACACACATAGACAACACAAGAAGCCACAGTATACTGTACAGTATCTACAGAAGAGACAAACATAATTAACGATGAGTAATTGTGTGTCTTGCTCTGCTCTACACTTCAATCATTGTCAAATCAAATAAGAAAAAAGACGGAATTAATTCAGGTGACTATTATTACTATCTGGTGCAGGATATGATCCTTGTTTCATCTCCTCATAGCCAGCGGTGAAGGAACCCAAGTAAAAATGACACTCGATCATACATTCATTAAACAGGGTTCAAAGAGAGCCTGGTATTGAATCCTTCCTAGTAGCTATACAGACTGCATAGCATGGGCCAAAAGTTACCCCAACGCTAAATCACAAGGTGTGTGGTCATCCTAGTTAGTGTAGGTAATGCAAATTTTCATAGTGATTTATTTGAAAGGTTGTTGCTTGAATTCCTTGTTTCCAATTTTTCCTATGAAATTGGCATTGAGCTGCTCATGTTGCAGGGTCAATGGTCTGTTAATGAACCAACTATTTTGCCCCTCTTTTATTAACACACCTTACCTCATCCAAATGCACCATCAGAACCTCAACGTTGTTACCTGTCCCTGCTGCGCTTCTCGCTCTACATAAATGACTTCACCTCAATGCACCCAGCTGTCAAACTCCTGAAATTCGCAGGTGACACTACAGTCATTTGGCTCATCAAAGACGGTGATGAATCTACATATTGACAGTAAGTGGATAGGCTGGAGCTTTGCTCTGCCCAGCACATCCTGAAGCTCAATGCAGTAAAGACTATAGAAATGATTTGGGACTTCAGGAGGCATCCTTCACCACAGCTGCCCCTCACGCTTCCAAACTGTCTTATGTCAACCATCGAGACCTTTAAGTTCGTAGGAATTGTTCTTCTAGCTCCTTCCCTCGGGTAGGCTCTACCAAACAATGCAACCCAAGACTAGCAGACATTCCAGCAGCTTCTACCCTCTTCCAGTTTAATTTTTGAAAAGCTAACTTACTAAATTAATAATTAAACTGCAACATGCTGCTAATTTTCTGCCTCAAGTTTCCTGTCACTTGCTGCTGGGCTAAGTAGTATTATATACGATAGACCATTGCAGAACTGGTCACTTTAAACTGCATAGACTCCTTAAAGTCTTGATACCCTTTGCACAATTGTCATTGCAGAAGACTATCACTCTAATGGGCACTCTAACTGCTCTAAATGCTAGAGCATTCTGCATCTCTTTGCGGAACTTTGCTCAACTGTGAGTTTAAAAATACATAGTCCCAGTCAGTTGACTGTCTGCTGTCGTACTCAACCTGTATGTCTTACTGGGGTGGCTTGAACAACCGAAGACAAATTCCTTGTGTGTTGTTTACATACTTACCAAATAAAGCTGATTCTGATTCTGATTAGGAGAAAGGATAATTACTGTTTGCCAAAAAAACCACCCCAAAACATGAAACTTGGTTTCCCCAAACCAAATTTTGACAGTGGAAAGAAGAAGTTGTTATTTTTTTTCAGGTGGAAGTTCTGCCTGCACACGTTCACTTGCGCTACTTCATTATACCTCACTTTTTTCATTACATCAGTGCTTTCTTGCCAACTTTCAAACTTTTTGTGCCCTGGACCAATTTATGGGAAGACACACATGCAGAGAAACACTAGATGATTAAATATACGATACAGCTAATGATGATGCTGAACAGTTGGTGCCCTGCCCTTGTTTCTTTTCAATATGGCAGTCATTATTTGCCCCGTTTCCATTTGCGAAGAAGCTCTCCAGACACATTTGTTTTTTGTTTTTTGTTTTTTTTTTCTTATCTTTGCCAGCGTGTTTTTTCATACTTTTTTCCCCATATCACGGGATCAAGATGATTTGACAGAGGCAAAGTTGATTTCCAAAATAAATTCCAAGGCAATGAAAAAGCATAACTTGTTTTATCACCTCTTGTATTGTACTAGCCAAGCATGACTGAGAAAGGTTTAAGAGCTGAAACAGAAGCTGTCAGGCCCAAGACTGAAAATATTTTAAATACTACATTTAGAGGCGGCACGTTGGAGTGACTGGTTGGAGCGTTAGCCCCACAGTTGTGAGAACTTGGGTTCAAATCCCATGCGTGCCTATATGGAGTTTGCAGGTTCTCCCCGTCTCTGGTTTCCTCCCATGTCCAAAAAACATGCATTCATTGGAGACTCTAAATTGTCATGAGGTAATTGTGAGTGTGACTCGTTGTTTGTTTCCATGTTCCCTGCATTTGGCTGGCAACCAGTTGAGGTTGCATCAAGGCTCCTGCCCAAAGATAGCTGGCATCTCCAGCCATAACCCCCGCTTCCTACCAATGACCCTTGTGAGAATACAAGAGAATAAGTCCAGGAAAAAGAAAAAAATCAATCTGAATAGTGTGAAACAAAATTCAATATGAGTTAGATTTAATAAGCAAAGCTCTTTTAATGAAGGTGATGTGCAAAAAAAGCTGCACTCCTAACCTGGCCCAGGGGGTATCGGCCTCTCTCCGCAGACCCGCCACTCCCTTAAACGCCCCTGCACAACAACTGCTGTGGAGGTGAGGGAAGGAGGAGCTGGTACCCTAGTGGCGGCAGGTTCCCACCCACTTGCTATTCCAAGTGATGAAATATTATTTGTACCGGATTTTGTTCTTTAAAACCAAACTGTTTTGGCACATTTAAATCATTCATTTGGTAACTATATGAAGCTGAGTTCAGAAGAATAAATACCACATGTGCAACTATTGTTCTGTACATTTCTTTAGTCCAAAGTTCTTTAATTATGCTATTGATAACAGTGTTGTCTCAACATTAGTCCTACAGACGTTAATATTGCACTGGTAGTAAGAAAATTAATTGTCCAATAATCATCAAATCAATGTGTTCATGAATACCTCACCTGAACATTTACAAGATTAAATAAAATAATGTTGTCATTTGATTGTAGCCTACTACTTTGTGGAGTACTCTTAATTTTTCTTTCTTTTTTTTAAATGTAACCCGAAACACATTGTGCTCCCACTATTTACTAATTTTGAAAAGTGAAATATTTGTCCATGATAAACCTTTTAGAACTGCATTATATTAACAATTCACAGAAAACAATTATGACATCTTTTTTTTCTGTTGTATAGTGATGACAATGATGATTTTGTTTTTTGTTTTTTTTTTATTTTTGTTTTTTCTTTTGACAACGGACATGACATTTTCTTGTATTTATTTTAAACTATCTTGACTTTTGATGATGAACAATTATGATAATTTTCATTTTTTTCTTCCTACTTCTGTATTGATTGACAGTTAAGACATTTTCTTGTTTATTTCTGTAATGATGGACAGCTATGACATTTTCTGGTTTATTTGTTTTTATCTGCGTGATGACGGACAGCTACGACATTTTTCGTTTGACTGAGAGTCCTCCTTCAGTTAAACTGCCACATGTCACTAACCTTTCTGTCTTTCAACCTCTTGCAACAAGTGGTACTACCCCCTGTGCTACTACTGTACATCCTATGTACTCGCTTTCACCTGTAGTGGCCTGTGCTTCAAGAGGTATGGCAAACAACACTTTTAAATCTGCTGTATGCAATGTTATAGCATTAAAAATCAATATTATTGCTTATCCATCATCTGTCTTGCTGTATGTCCCTCTATTTCAATCCAGCTGATTGAGGCATATGAACACTCCACATTGAGTCTCAGTTCTTCTGTAGAGGGAATTTTTCCTGGCCTCTTTTGCTGAGTGGGGTTCAGTTAGTTCTCTTAATGGTTGAGATTTGGGGTTTTATTCCTATGCCATACGTAAGGTGCCTTTATATCATTTTTAGTGTAAAATGGTGTTATATAAATAAAATTGGCTTCCATCCATCCATCTTCTATTGCTTTTCTGGGTAGGGTCCCAAGGGCAGTAGCTTTACCAGGAATGCCCAAACTTCCCTTTCCCCAGCCACTTCATTCAGCTCTTCTGAAGGGATCCCGAGGTGTTCCCAAGCCAGCCAAGAGACAGTCTCTCCAGCATGTCCTGGGTCATCACCGGGGTCTCTTTCAGGTGCAACATGCCCAGAACACCTCACCAGGGAGGCGTCCTGGAGGCATTTGGATCAGATGCAGAGGAGCAATGGCTCAACACTGACCCCTTCCGGATGACCATCCATATCAGATGGCCCAGCCACCTCATCTGGCTTCTCTCAATGCGGAGGAGCACCGGCTCAACACTGAGCCCCTCCCAGATGACGAGCATCTCACCCTATCTCTAAGGGAGAGCCTGGACACCCTGCAGAGGAAACTCATTCCGACCACTTGTATCCGGGATCTTGTTCTTTCGGTGATGACCCACAGCTCGTGATCATACAGTAGGTGAGGGTAGGAATGTAGATTGAATGGTAAAATGATCGCTTCAATTTTCATTTTAGCTCCCTCTTTACCAACACAGCTTGATGAAGCCAACAGAACCACATTATCTGCAAAGAGCAAAGATGCAAAAATTCAAAATTGACTTAAGTCTTGCAACAGAAGGGAAGCGTGAAGAGTGGGCTCATTGCAGAGGCACATAGAATCATGGCATGGTCAGTTGCACTCTTGAATGGGAACTTCAGCTCATGTCCGGGCACAGTATGATTACACAGTAAATATTCAGTGATTAAAAGTTTATTTTGTTCACTAGATGAAAATGCACTCTGCTAACCTCAAGGTCTAAATATACATCTGACTCTCCAACTTGGACACCGATTAATTTTCATGTCAAGTGCTACCACTCAGTCACCCTTTACCTTCACGGTAACCTTCAAAAACTCTACACTTCCCAATCCTCTCTCCCGTATGACACCTAATGAAGACACTTTTAACTGCTAGTTTGTTTTTTTTATGATCATATTCATCCTCCTTTATCATCTCTTTCCAAACGACCATTTTACTCCCCCGTTACTCTCCAAAGTTTAGTTGGATTCCCCCGATGCCCATATCAAAACCATTTTATGATGCAGAAGTGTCTTGCAGCTTCATCCCTGAGCCAAGAAGCCTGCCTTTCACAAAAAAAGTGCTACTTTCCCATGAATGCATTGTATAAATAGCATTTACCTAGCATGCAGCTTTGACTGCAGTCTCACAAATGGAAATGTTTTGTCGGAAACTGTGGATCAGACATTTTCCTCAAAGAAGCTGAAAAGTAAGTGCCGCACTGCTGGCAATGGTGTGATTTTTTTTTCTTTTGTTGGATATGGTTGATATATTGATCACACTCTTCCCAAAACATGGCAGCTTAAAAAATAAAAATGTAGACCATAAGTTGTGGTCTGGAATCATGACCTTTTATATAACACAGTACATGAAAGAAGCAAGAATGTCTTTTTAAAGCCAAATCTACTAATACAGTTTGGAATTGGTGGTAGACTGGGTTTTAATAAGGCATATAATGAAGTAATAAGTACTGCATATCTGTAATCAGGGGAGCATTAAATAACCTACCGTTTTTAACTTCTCTTTAAAATACTGAACCAGTCAGGAATGCTGTTTTGAGGTTTCACATATGTTGGCTGCATTACACTTTATCTGTTTACACACAGAATATAAACATCGCTCTGACAGGATTAGGACCTCAAATATCTTGTTGATCCATGTGAGAGGCACCTGGCATAAAAGGGGGAGGAGTGGGGCCATGAAGCAAGCGCAGTAAAAAGAAGCAAATATTCCATGGTTGGTGTGTTTAGCCCCATTTTCTCATGTTAAAATGCAAAATGAACTTTTTAATCCCAATTGTTTTTCTTTTCCAATACACGTGTTTTTATTATTGTGTGGTGTTCACTGATGTTGGTCTCGGATGGCAGTTTCAGTGCCTGCTGCTCTCAGGAACTATACACCGTGGGGGTGCCCAGTAGGATCTTCTCAGTTTACTTCATTCCTTGCATCACTAACTAAGACTACAAATAGTGGCCAGACAATTTGGTCCTTAATGAGTAAAAAAATCACACAGGGAAGAAGCAGCAGATGCAGGGACACCGTGGTGGTTGGCTCCACTTTAATCTTCACTCTATTCAGTTTTATTGCCTTTGGGATAACATCAGTGGAAACGATTGGATGCTGTGGAGTGTAGACTTTGAGGCATGACAAAACAGATATCTCGATGTCTAAGACTCTTTGCATGTGATACAAATCACAAATTCACAAATCTTTCTTGGAATACATTGACAGACATTTGGAAAAGGCAAGCATATTTAAACCAAGTTGGTTCAACAAATAAAAGATTGAATCAGAAAACACTGTGAAAAGGGTAATAGTGAATGTCCTTTCCCCCAACTTAAAGCTCACAATGTTTTGTCCTGCTTTTGATGAAGAATTGCCAAATGTTGTGGCATCATGCCATCTAATTTTTTGCTGTCACTGTCTAAAAGCTGACAAGTAGCTATACTACTCTGAGAAAGCCCGATCTTGTCACATCTCAGAAGCTAAAGAGGGTCAGGCCTGGTTAGTCATGGATTGGAGACCACCTGGGAATAATTGGTACCATAAGGCTCAGGCCGGATATATAGAGAGGGGTGGAGTCAGGAAGGCCATGTGTCCATAAAACCCAAGTCAAAATTTAATCTAAAAACAGCGACCATGGACAAATAAAAAGATGGGAAGACACAGTTTCACTTTTATTTTCTTGTAAACCACAACAACTCAATTTTGCTTGAAGGACATAACGTGGGTCACTGATGGTTGTACTGGCACACTTGGCTGACTTTGGTGCAGGCAACGTGGGTTCAGTTCCCATACGGTGATAGTGTGAATGGTTGTCTCTCTCCACATGTGCCCTGCGATTAACTCCCGGCTAGTCCAGACTGTAGTCTGCCCAAAATCAGATCAGATAGCCTTCAGATCGCTGAGACACAGAAATATTTCGACAAGAAACACAAAGGATACCAACCTCTCGTCAATAGCCTAAAAGCTACAGTACCAATATGCAAAGATCTTTTCTAAGTTGTTAGCCAGGTATTCAATGCATTGTGACAGGATTGGTGCTGTCAGGTTACTCAAAACAGAGCTGTCATTTTATAGCCAGTAAAGATTTAACCACTTCCCGCCGTCACAAAAATCTTGAGAATCCACAGATGCGAACATTCTGTGACCTCCTGCTCACACATGAGCACAACGTTGTTGGCAGATTTATTGTCTTATAAATTTGCCCTGTGTGAACTTTATTTCCATCCTAGTCATAAAGGAAGTCATAAAATACATTTGAGTGGAATTAAATATATCTAAAGTAAAACTAAAATTGTCTAACAGCTGTTTTTACTTTGCCAAACTTGCAAAAGATAGAGAATACCCCTGACGCAAATTGAACATATTGGAAGGCAACATGTCATTCCAAATATACTTTTTCACACATGTTCATATAGTCTTCTCCCAAGTCCATATCCCTGAGAAGATACAGTTTTGAGCCTAATGGAATTAGGACTGTGAACTGCATTTGTAATATACTGCTGAGCGATAGACAAGTTCCAGAGGTCTAAAAGAGAAAGACACTGAAAGGGAACAAATAAATAGATGAAGGTCATATCAGGGAATGTGTGTGTGCGGGTGTGTGTTTGCGTGTGTGCTTGCAGTACTTTCCTCCAGGTCAGGAGCAGGTGCGGGTTTGCTCCTTGCTTCAGTGAACTGTGTCTGGGTGGTTCAACTCCCAGCTGAGGCGCAACAACTTGGTGGTCAGATTCGCAGCATCTGCGGCCCGTGTCGTGCACATACTGGAGGTTCAGAGCTCGTCACATCACTGCACATGCAGCTGCTGATGGTCACCCTAAACTTACACTTGAGCCAACTTTGAGACTAAACAAGGTGACTGTGTTCAATACCTGTCAACACATTTTTGCTCACACAGAAATTTTTTTTCTTTTTCTGATCTGATCGATGCTCAGTTTGGTCTGATTTTTCCTCTTGTCCTCAAATTAACATTTTACACATTGGTTATTTTTAGGTGTATTTGGACCCAATACATATAAGTACTTGCCATTCATTCATTCATGTGACCATGTGAAAGTGTGCATGCATACATTATCCATTTGAGAAAGCATGCATCTTTCAATGTTTAAACAATATTTAAACAAAAATACTAATACTAAATAAATATCCTCTATAAACATCCCCTCATAAAATGGTGAATGTTGTGACACATTTATAAAGAATGGAATCACGAACAATTGAACATGTTTGTCCTTGTGAAGCTCTTGCTTCACAGGAATCTGAGGTAAGAATTATTAATTGTTTGAAGGCTAGATTTCTTGAGAATTCCTCTGCTCCATCGACCTATGTCAAGAATCTCTGTGGCTCCTGATTAAATTTCCTCTTCAAACCAACATCTCAATTGCTTTTTCTAACTTCATGTTTGTCGCCGCTTCTCATTTGTCCCTTTGGTTTCACATTACAACTGTCTCAGGCTGTTTGTCACGTACTCGTTTTCAGCATCCTCCTTCAAATGTTCTCTCTTGATCAATGGCTGACTATCTCAGTGCTGCTCATCTGCTTGTCTCATCCTCGCTTGGCTCGGTGAGGAGTGGCAGCTGGAGGAGCCCAGGTGTGCTTCTGGAAGTACCCAGCTGTGAGCCACCAGTTTAAGCAGCGTACTCTTGTCATCCCGTCAGTCACGCCTGACAGAGGCCACTCCAAGGATGCCTGGCGTGCAGGATGACACAGTCTGGTGGCAAATGTGAGCATGAGGCCACTTCATTAAGCAAAACAAAGCAAATTTATTTGTATAGGGCATTTCTTGCAGAAGGTAACTCACTGTGCTTTACATGATTAAAAGCATTTCATTAGAAGGAAATAAACCAGTTAAAACGGGGAAAAAAATGAAAAAACAAGTACAATTAAAACAGCATACAGTGCGAGAAATATCATTAAAAGTGGAAATACTCGAAAAAAAATTAGAAAAAAGAAGAGTTTTCAACTTGGAGTTAAAAAACATTCACACTTGGGGCTAACGTTGGCAAATCATTCCATTTGTATGCATCATAATAGCTCAATGTTGCTTCACCATGTTCACCTTTGTACTCTGCGCTCCACTATTCGACCTGAGTCTGTCCATATCAGACCCCTACTGGTTTTGTAATCCATAAGGGTTTCTTTTATGTATTCAGGACCTAAACCATTTACTGGTCTATGGACCAGTAGTAGAAATTTGAAATCTATTCTAAAGCTGACTGGAAGCCAGTGCATGGATTTTAGGATTGGAGTTAAATGCTCTGATCACTTTGTTCTGGTCAGAACGTGAGCTCCAGCATTTGGAATGAGTTGCAGCTGTTTAATGCTCGTTTGGGGAGTCCAGTCAGAAGACCATCACAATAGTAAAGTCTTCCTGAGATAAAAGCATGGATGAGATTCTCCTGTTCTGCTTGACACATGCAAGCCTTCATTCTAGTTATGTTCTCCATCCATCCATTTTCTTCGCCGCTTATCTTCATGAGGGTCACGGGGAATGCTGGAGCCTATCCCAGCTGTCAAAGGGCAGGAGGCGTAGTACACCCTGAACTGGTTGCCAGCCAATCGCAGGTCACGTTGAGACAAATAGCCGCAATTGCATTCACACGTAGGAGCAATTTAGAGTGTACAATTAATGTTGCATGTTTTTTGGAATGTGAGAGTAAACCGGAGTGCCTGGAAGTTCCATTTAGTCCTACCCAAGATGTTAAGACATATGTTTGTTGAAAACTTGTTGACAATGAAGGATGGCTCATTGATGAAGTACAGTATCATTGTCAGAAGAGGTGTTTTAGAGTGCTGTATAACAGGGGATGGACACCAATGATCATCAGCACGTATAATTTACATGTACACTATACTAAGTGATCTGAGCCAACACACACACACAAAAACACTGTATATGTTAATCACCAAAAAATAGTAAACACCTAGAGAAAATATTTTTGTAGGAAGCTCATAGATACAATATATTACATTTTGATTTAAGGTTTATGTTTTTGATAAAGCATAGATTGTGCCCAGACCAAAGAAAAGTGGCATAACAACTATAAATCTTCATCTCCATCTTCATGATATAACTGACAAAGATAGGTGAACTGCTAACTTCACAATTTAGCTCACCGATAGATATAATTGGGAGACTGGTTAGAGAGCTTTGAAAAGCAAAGTGGTTTATATAAAAACATACTGTAAAAAGATGACAAGGAGATGATCAATCGAGCAAATATTTTATGCTCAAACAAAACACACGGCAGCCATGACTTTTGAACGTAGTTAGTTGTCAGAACACTTCATAACAAAGGGGGTGAATACATGTGTACAGATCCATTAAGAAAAATTCAAATGAAAAAAAATTAAATTAGACGAGTAATGACTTGACTCATCTTCCTTGAATTTTTCTGTATTTCTGCCACAGTAACTTGCTTGCAACTTCAATGTTAATGCTCCTAAATATCAAAGCACATTTGGATTTTGATTCTATTACTGTGGCGTATAGTGGCAAATTCTTGAAAACTCAAGTGTAGAAAAAAATTACACACGTATTCAACCACAGATTTCTGATGGGGAGGCCTCTTGTACAAAAATCTGATCAAACTTCATTTGGTTTATTTTGTTACTATATTCACAGCACAAAATCCAAAGATAGTAATTATGGCAAGTGGTGAAAGAAACGAGAAACTGAAATGGCAATAATGAAGACATAATCATGGTCATGCTAGACTCACACATTGCATGTGTTATTTTTTTTGTAATGCTATAGTTGATATAATCCACATTATCTACAGTATGTAACGCTCGCAGTCCCCATCCAAGCAGTCTTTTTCCAGTCAGTGGCACTAATTTATTTAATCGGAGTGTGAAACATGAGTAACAGATGTCATCAACTTCACTTTTAAATTCATATCTTGTAATGACACTCTCAACACCCTCCATGGATGTGAGCTCAGTAATAAGGCAGCTCATCTCGATAATGAGAATGCACTGCAAATTACAATTACAGATGTTTAGGCTGTTAGCCTAGCTTGACAATTGGATTATGATTGCGATGCAGCCCATTATCTTCCAGGTAATATGGAAGTGCCCTTTTTCTGACTGCAATATGCAACAGATGTCAAAATGTGACACAAAATACGATTTCAAGTGGGTTCTTTGTTGAGTGCAGTACCTCATACATCTGGAGAGGCTTATTAGAATATTTGCCTCTCTGGCTCTTGCAGATTTGAATGCGAGCAAGCATTTTTTTTTTCAATTTTTTCAAGCCTTCACAGTAAAAGGCTGTGCCAGCACTCTTTTTTAAATTTCCATTTACTGGAGTCTCATTAGATATCAAAGGACATTTTAAAGAAAAAAAAGCTTTGAGAAACAAAAAGAATAATATGGAATCATGCCAACATCCATGCCCATGTTCCAGGTTGGGAACATGAGTTACAACCGTTTTAGTGCATTAACACCCCCCCCCCCCCATCTGTTATTAAATCAGGAATGCTAATACATCTAATGTTCCACCATTTGTTGTCATGTAGCCATTTGCTTTAAGTACTAAATATTTTTTGACAATGTGTAACCCATAATGACAAAACAAGAATCGTAAATGGCCATCCATCAATCCATCCATTTTCTGAGCCCCTTATCCTCACAAGGGTCGCGAGGGGTGCTGGAGCCAATCCCAGCTGTCACTGGACATGAGGTGGGGTACACCTTGAACTGGTTGCCAACCAATAACAGGGCACAAACAACAGTCGCATTCACAATCACACTTCAGGGAAATTTAAAGTCTCCAATGAATGCATGGATGTTTTTGGGATGTGGGAGGAAACCAGAGTGCCCGGAGAAAACCCACACAGGCACGGGGAGAACATGCTAACTCCACACAGGTAAACCCGGGTCCTCAGAACTGTGAGGCCAACGCTTTACAGGTGTACCACCGTGCTGCCAAATCGTAAACAATCGAGTAAATATAAATAAATAAATACTTTTTTTTGTATTTGCTTCCCACAAGGCAAGATACTTTTAACAAAACCTAGTCTATAGAGCTTGTGCACCTACGTCATAAAATCATGTGACTTTTGTTCACGTCGCCCTATTGCCGGTTTAACAAAGTATTGTTCAATGCTAAGTCGGTTGGAGACAACACGAAAATATGTCTCATAGCAGGACCCCCAGAGTCTTGTCCGATACCGGTAGACATTTAGAAGGTGAAAATAAACGAAGGTACGTGGAAAAATTAGATAAACTCGGCACAGAGGACCCATTTTTAATGCCGAAGTTGATGTTTTCGCTGATAAGAAATTGGACTGTTCATTCGCTTCTGCTTGTCTTGGACAACTGGATATAAACATGTATATGGTGAGTAAGTCGTTGAGATTCACACGGAAAAGTTTGAAAGCGTAGAAAATTCTGGACATATACAAATACTTCGTTGCTGGATCTGTTCTCATAAGAAATAAATCCCACACAGTGATGGGTTGACGGCACGTGAACACGTAAGTGTTCGGCCACAAGTCAACCTTTGCCAGAATCCATCAATCCTTTCAGCTAGTATTCAATACAAATACCAATATTTAAATAAATGACCCCTGGTTTTACCTAAAATCACTTTCATTAACTATGATTGGGGAAAAAAAAGAGGACAGTCAGCTCCTCTGTAAACAGAAGCGTATTGCGGCCACACGCACACACACGACTCTAAAGCTCTCTGCGACAGATGTTTTTTTTTTTTTTTAAATAAGCATTGTTCTCAAATGAGTAAAATTGGCGTTATAAATAATTTGAGATTAAGAATAATTCTTACCTGAAATGAAGTGATCACTACACAGGCGTGTGTATTTGGTTGGGCACCAGCCATTGCGTTTAATTGCTGAAATCCATCGATCTTTTCTGGTCTTTTCAGCTGTTATTCTATAGAATGATCTCTTTGAAGATCTGTCTCATCTGTTGTGACGACTAACAGCACAACAAGTCTCAGGTATGTAAATATTCTCCTCCGCTTCAATGTCTCCCACAATGTAGATGTACATTGTACATTTCAAAGATGTAAACTGCAAGGTCCTTTTCATACTACTGTTTGAGTTTTATTTAGTCTTTTATGGATTAATTTTCAGGCAGGGGTCCGAGTCAGTCACTTTTTTACCCCATTAAGTTGGAGCAAAAAAAACAACTGCCACTAAAGGGAAGTGATGCAACACAGAAGATGTCTGCATGAACCTATTAGAGGGGTCAGGTCATTTTATCACATAAAAATATATTTGGGGGGGGCGCTCTCAGTTTTTGTTGCCATTTTTTATTCAATTTTATCAAACATATGGAAATCAGGTGGCACGGTGGTACAGCTGGTAAAGCATTGGCCTGACAGTTCTGAGGATCCGGGTTCGATCCCGGCCCAGCCTGTGTGGAGTTATTTATCATTATTTAAAGTCTTATTGTACCCATGGCACTTGCCCAAGCTAAAACCAGTTCTGAAAATGCATACACAATATGACACATTTGAGAGTGCCAGGGTGTTAATGTTTTGATTAAATACGAACAATCCCAACTTTGTTTCCTAACCCTAACCCTAAACCCTAACCCTACATTAATTTTTATAAGTACTGATGAAACCCTAGTATTCCTAACTATTCCTATACTATTTTGTTTATTCTCAACGTGCTTATGCAAGGAGATGTGTAAGTGAATATTATTGTCTCTGTAGTTTATAAAGTTCCGCGTCATATCTGATAACATCCATGCTCTGCATGTCAAACAAATTATTTCTCCGTGAAAATGAAGGCTGAGGAGGAGAGAACGAAGCTGACATCTCCCGGGAGACGACATACGAGGAGGCGTACTAGCTGACACTTTTTTTGACACGGCTCTCCACCTTGAATTATCAATTTGATGTACTTAAGAGACATGAAAAATACAAAGGTTCAGAACAAGGAAATTCATATTTATGCCAGCAGACCATATGTGGGTGTCTGCATCACTGACATGCAAATTACACGGAAGCGTTACTGGGTTGAATACTCTATTAATATGTAAAAATTTTTATTATTACCGTTAAATTTACAATCTCAGATAGAGATTATTTTTATTGTTTTTGTTATTATTATAATACCAATACAACTCAAATAAAGTACTCCGACTATTACAGATTTTATTGAACAATAAGTGCACACAAGAGTAAGTAAACACAAATCATGAAAAGTGATGTTGACAAAACTGACGTTGACTGACTTGATAAGAAAAAAGAAATCACAACAGTTAATTCTGGCAGGTTGATGAACAACCTTGGGAGAAGGACATTGAAATAAACAAAACCCTAAACCAAAATACTTTAGATGAAATGAAATATAGTAGTGGCAAGGGCTAGGAGAAGACACAAACAAGCACACAAGAAAAGAAAACACTATGGAAAAACTACAAACAATAACTATTTGACTTCCGCCAATTAAAAAGCTCCACGGAGATTGTAACAAAAGAAAAAACAGCCAGCAGGTGGCAGGAAAAAGAAGGACTTGTTAGACCCCCTAATGTTAAATGATCCAGTTGTGTACAGTTTGTTGCATCCTGTTCCACATTAAAAAAAAAAAAAAAAACATCTCCGTGCAAGACTCTCACGGTGTCTTTAAAGGGAATGAATCAGCTGTTTCGATTGGACAGTATTTAAGTTGGAAGTGACGCCAGTGCAGACATCCCACTTATAAATGTGCTGAGAAATGCCGGTCCACAAAATTATCACTTCAATGTCTATACGAAAAAATAAATGTGAGCGGAGAAGTTGCAGAAGTGTCATTCTACGACATCCAAGTGGTCGCCATATTGGCTGCATCCTCTGTCCGTGACATCACGCGGACATTCGCCAATGAAAACACGCGGTACACTCTACTATGGGAGACGAACACGCCCCTTCTGACACGGAAGCTCTTTTCGAAAAGGAGAACACCACACAACCGAGTGAAGTTACTGGGGCAATATTACACTATTGTTTCGAGCCATATTCAGATGATATGCGATCACGACCAAACCGTGTCCCCATCAGACATTTCTGAGGATGTTCTGAGGCCTCAAAAATTAAAAGCACGGAAGATAGGTGCCAGGAGTGGAGTACACGCTAGATGACTTGAGAAGAAATAGAAGAAGGGGGAGAAGAGGGAAAGTGTCATATCATTATAACTAGGACCCGAGGGCTTTGGATACTATCAGGAGGATCTTAAGACTGCTGGTCCTCTATGTGGAACACACATACACACACACACACACACACATCGGGAAAAAATATGTTATTGATACAATGATGCCATATCATTTGGGGTCATATAACGAGCTGTCCAACATCAGCATGTCACCTGACAAATGCGTTTCTGGAAAAATGGCCATAAATTCCTCTAAAAACATTCCTAAATGTGTAAAGTCTTTCCGGAAGACTTTACACATTTAGGAATGTTTTTGTTTTGTTGTGGTATAATTGCAGGGAGTGTGGGGGGGCACGTCAGGTTAAACCCTATGGTTTAAGAATAGGGTGTCATACAAATTCATATCAAAGCAGGTAAGAGAATAATTTTGGCACAAATATATTCCCACCAAGATAATAAAGCCACATAAGATCTATATATTCTAATGGAATAAACTGATCACCACCACCACGCCCCACTGTGCCGAGTACTATCTATGTCTGAATCCATTGCAATGGATAGATTATTACAGTCTACCTCCTATGTGTGATTTATGGCCATGCTCTTAGCACTAATGAGGACCACAACATATTTTCTTAACATGGTCAAAGCTGATGATTCTTCACATATTTATGCACACTCCAAAAATACCAATAGTGGTCAATCATTAATTAACATATTGTTTGATAAGATGATAATTTGCAAATAAAATACTCATTCTGCCATTTTTAGCTTGCCAGCAGCAATCAGGTGACATTGATGCAAAATTGAAAATTCACATCCTGTTTAGCTGCGTACCACCACTAAATTCTAGATGTGCATGTACTGTTTTTAATATTTACATGCAGTGTGCAAAAACTAGCAACAAGTTTGAAATTAACGATGCTAGTTACAGAACTGAAGTGGGACTGACACATGCCAGGGAGTGAGTCTTTTCAATACGACAGTCTCTAGTCCTTTTACAATTATTGCTGCGATCTTATAGAAAAAGTAAACATTACCTTTAGCGCCTGCTATTTGGGGTGTTAGTAATTCAGATCCCGAGTGAGATTTGTAATACAGTGGTACATTGACATACGAGTAACAGAGTAACATTACATACAAGTTTTTCGAGGTACCTGCCGGGATAATTGTTTTTGCTTTTTCTTGCAAGGCAGGATTTAACAGACAAACGACTGCCGGTAGATGGTGCCGCGATCATTAAAGGGCCACTGTCATGAAATGCACGATTTTTAGTATTTTATTAATGAAAAAACGGCAGCCGACATGGACCAGAAAACTATGTTTGTTTGTTTTTTTCACCACATAACACGATTTTGACGTATACAGCTTTTTGTAACTCCCGCCATGAAAATCCTCTCGAGGGATTTGTTTTCGAGAAGAAGCAGGAAGTGACGTACATGGCACGACCACCCTCAAGTGGACTCGTTTTTTTCTATTAGTTTAACCACCGGGAAGGTAGCTCGTTGTTCCTTTGTGTTAGCCAAAATGCCGGCTCGTTGCATTGCTGAACATTGCTTGAACACTCGGGAGGATGGATTTACCCTTCATAAGTTTGGAAGTGACCTGGTACGACGTTAAAAATGGATTGCACGGGTGCAAAGGACAAGAGCTTTCTGGGTACCAAATGACAGGTAGGTGTGTATACAGCTACAAAAAAAAATAATAGTTTGGGCCGGCCCAAATCTGTCTGTCATAATGTAACAATTGATCCACGTACGTATGACAGGGGTGCTAAATGTGTCTATGTGCGGTCGAACGGCTTCCGCGTCGGGCTCGCCCGCGAAGGCTGCCATGTCGGTTCGCCCACGAAGGCTGCCGTGACGGCTCGCCAGCAAAGGCTGCCGCGTCGGCTTAGGCCAGGCTGGCCAGGCTGGCCAGGCTGGCTCATACATATTATCTGGGAGTCTGTCGGCACCGCGGCAGTATGTATGAGCCAGCTTCACCGAAGCCGTGCTCATCTGCGAGGCACGACGCAGCAGCCTTTGGCGGCTTCGGCGCCGCGTCCGCCGGTCACTGCTTCTGCTGGGGCTGCTCATCTTCGGCTCCGAGGTGGCTTATCACGGTGCCGAGCCAGGCCACTTTACGGTGTTGTCATCGCCATTGTCGACAGGGTTGGTCGTAGCGGCCGCTATCGTCCGCGATGAACAACACCGCCGATGGTGGCAGCGATAGACAATTGTTTATGGTGCACTCAGCCGCGAGCGACGACAACGCCGTAAAGCGGCCCAGCTCGGCGCCGTGATAAGCCACCTTGGCGGCGAAAATGAGCCTTGTCAGCCGGGGTGGTTCGTCGTGGTACCGGGCCGCGATGGCTCATCTCCGCCACGGAATTGGATCGGACGGCGAAGCGGTTTGCCGTGATCTCATATCATCTGAATATGGCTCGAAACAATATGGTGATATTGCCCCAGTAACTTCACTCGGTTTTGTGATGTTCTCTTCTTTGAAAAGACCTTTCGTATCAGCAAGGTCATGTTCGTCTCTCATAGTAGGGTCCACAGGGGAGACGTCACGGAGAGGAGATGCAGCCAATATGGCAACCACTTGGATGTCGTCGAATGACATTTCCGCAACTTTGCACATGGATGACGCGCTCTCCGCTCATATTTATTTTTTCATATGGACATTGCGGTGAATAAAGTTATATGTATTTTTCATTACAATATCTATTTTAGAAAATTTATAGGGATGACACTTGACCTTTAAGATGTTGAAACGCATCAATGGGCAATGAGGAAAAGGAGTCACCACTGGGTTTTAGTCACTTTTTGTTCAACCTTTCGGCAGCACACACCCAACGTTCTAACAACTGGATGCTGCTTCACCACACACTTGCCCGTCTAGTCTGCTTTACATTGCATCATACATACATCCATACATCATAATTACAGCTACTGCATTTTAATGTGTACGATTCTCAAGCAGAAGGTATGCATCAAGTCGATAACGCCAGGCAAGGGGGTGAAAAATATTTTGAAGCCACAACGGTGAAGGAGGAGCTGATGACGGAGGAATAGATAGGTTTCTGATGACGTTGTTACAGTCCCAGTATTCCCTTTTTCTACGACATCATAACTCTTAGACCAATCGGATAAAATAATGAGAGAAAAAACTTCACGCTTCACCTATCAACTGTGTTCTCTGACCTCTATGGCACACAAGATGGCGGCCGTCGCATGGCATGACGGGTAATTGTAAACCTATCAAATAAAGGAGCGACGGATACAGCAGTATAAGAAGTGCGGAGTTAGAGTTCTAACGAGGAGACAGAGGAGGAGGTTATCTCGGCCACTGGGATAAAGGAAGTGTTGGCAATGTGGGAGAAAGATTCAGACTTTGTGGTGAAGAAACATCCAGAAAATGTTCCAACTTTGGTGCTATGTAATGACACATGTCTAACACATTTCATAAAGTGTCAAAAGAGGCAAAAACAAACCTCCTTGGCCAGGTCTTTTTTGAAATGGCCATCTGTAACAGAGAAGAATATGTTGCAAAAAAGGCCAAAGTTGGGAAAGAGAAACACCCAAACATAATTGAAAAAAATATACAGTAATTTCCAAAGAATTTCACAGAAAAAGTTAATTCATTTAGATCTTCGGTGTGAAATCAATTTTTTTCTTTTGTTGTTTGTATTGTTTTTTTTTTTTTTTTTTTTTTTTTTTTGCAGTATACCCTCAAACAGGACACCATAGCCACTCTTTATTATCTGACTTTTTCATATATGTCGTGGTGTACTGTGAGACAGTAATTGTAACCCTTGTTCTTGCTTTCAAGTGACTACAAAGAAACTAAAAGCACTTATATTTCAACCCTGATACAGAAAGACTTGAAAAAGTGATTATGCAGACATTCAGTCCTCTTATACCAAAAGATATGGGGCAGACTGAGGGTTATGGAAGACCAGGTGGAGAACAAGGCTGACCAACACCAAAAGGATGTGGGAACCGGGTTTACAAGGTGTTGCTGGACAAGGACAATAGGCTTCTGCTCATGAGGTCACCCATTAGCCAACCCAAACCCTCCTGCTTCTGTCACCAATGAGGTCTACAGGAGCTCTGCGGTCAAAAATGGTTCTGGTTTTAGGTGCTTACATGACTTTTCCGCCTTCCTTTTATTTCATGATTAGGGTTTTCTTCAACAAAAGAACATGTACCTCATTTCAGAAAAGATCTCGCTCTGAAGAGAGTCTAGTCACATCTGTTGAACGGCTTTCTGATTTCTTTTTTTGTTTTCAATTTCATCAATATTGATGTTGTGCTATTGTTTTTGTATGAATTTTTTTTTGTTCTTGTTTATGGATCGACAGTGTTCTTGTGTGTGTGCTTACTAAAACAACAAAAAGGAGTCTAAAGTCAGTTCAGCATTTTTTTTGACATACTGTTTTCTCTTCCGCACTAAGACAAAGCTACAACATTCTGAAGATATTATCTCTTGACTCGTAAAATATTTATGAGCACTACATCATGACTGGCTGCACAGTAAATAATATGTTTATGTCTTCAAGGTAAAAGTCACACATTGAAAAAAACAACAGGTAACACCAAAGGGATTGGCCCATGAAATGGGGCTGATAGCCATCGTTATCTGCCCCATACACCCAATGGCGAGTCCATGCTTGCCCTTCCACTTGTTTTGTGGCATCGCTTTCATGGAAAATAGTCACAGAATACTAATTCTTGCATTGCTGTGTCACAATACTGTTTCTGTTACTGCAATAATATCATGTTGAGTTACTTTGCAATTCCAAATAGTATGCAAGACTTCACAGAATTTGACCTGAGACAGCAAAATCAAAGTCACAATGAAGTTTATATACTGTATATGCTTGACAAGATACTGGCCTAAAATCAAAATACTTTCTCTCCAGTTTTGTTGCAAATGTCTTGCATCAATCCCTGCCGGGTAATATCTCTTAACATTAGATTTGAACCTCCTTGACCGCCGCTTCTGGTTTATGGACACTCATGCAAACAACATTAGAGGTCAAGTGGGACACATTAAGGGAGTTTTAGATATGCAGGCAGCATCTGATGGGATATAATGACCATTGGACAATGCTTAGCATCGCCCATGAGATGATACACAGTTGTGAAGACCCGGGCAGTGTAATGAGAGAAACATGGAGCCTCAGACCTCACACTACATTTATGGGTATATCTGTCACATTAATGAGCAACACAGCCATTAGTGGTGATAGCTGAAGACAGTGTAGCATCACTAGCCTCATGGCAAAGGCCAGCGTCGTGTTACATCAATGTTCCATTTAACAGAAGAGAATATTTGAAAGCATTAACACATGCCAATTACCTCAAGTCCTACTGGTCAGCTCCCTGTAATTTTAATTTATTTTGCTGCCAATCAGGAAAGTAACACCACAAGAAGAGCTCTTTATTTAATGTGTACAATACAGTAATTATATAATATGACATGCTCCAAGGCATGCAATTCACCATCTCTCACTTCTTTTAATGGCTCATCTGGCTGTTTTGTGATTACGGAGGCAGCATTTTTGAGTTTTAGTGATAGAAGGCAAAGAAATTACATTCTTCCGACTCTGTCATCTGCCTGATCACTCTTATTCTGGCCTTCTTTTACCTTGTTTTATTGTCTGTTGTATTTCCTTGAATTAACTCTTGTCTTTCCTTTTCTCCTACAAAGAGCTGGCCCAACCACTCCAGTTTGCATACTTTATGGCACTCGATTGTTGACTTCTGTGGTATTTGATCATCCCTAGGCCACAATCGCCCCACACATTCATTGTGCATCATTGTTATTGTAAAAGGCTGGTGTGTGACATTTCCAATATTTTGTGTTGTAAATGTGATTGTTATAAGTGTTCTGGAAACAAAGCTGTTCTCGTAGCAATTAAAAAAAAGATGATGATATACTCATGAAATATGTTTTATAGGGTTAGGGTTTTCTTTTTAGGATCACGTGTGAGCTTGAGTTTAGAAACCCAGAGAAAATACAGGTAGCCACGGGGAGAATGTGCAAACTCGAAAGAGGTGAGGCCAGATTTGAACCCGCGTCTTAAGAACTCTGAGGGATATGTGCTAACCAATCATTACCACCACCACCACCAAAGAACCGTCAAAAAAAATAAAAATCAGTAGCTCAAGACAACTAAATCCAAACTATCAGCTGTCAGTTGAAAATGTATAATTTAGCAATTATGTTTCAATCATTGTGAACAAATCTGAACAGAAAATCTCCCCTGTAAAAATAAATAAATAAAATACATTTTAAAATGTTTTATGTATTTCCACTGCAAGGCAAACAGATGCTGAGACATTTCTGAGAAACTCTATAACAGGAAACAGTGTCAAATGGTAAGTTCCTATTTCTGAGGCCAACATCAATGTGCCGGCTGGAAGGACTCACTGGTTTCGAATCTTCATAGCCCTGTAGGACAGTTATGTATGGAAGACCTATTTTGGCATTATTGATGCATTTGAGAGGGATTCACACAGAGTTTGTGTGACTTGAAAGAGGGATTCTCTTCTCAGAAAAATAATTCCAGCCCTCTGCAGGTCTTTTTGCTGCTCTGAGGGAAATGGTTGCATCGATTGAAACAAGGCCTGGCTGTATTGTCGGGATAGTCCCAGTGGCCCATTCTTCTCCTGCTGCTGCTTTCATTTGCATTTGCTCCTTCTGCCTGCATGTGTATGCTTCCTGAGTCAAATTAGCCCAGTGTGATGACTGATGTGCCAATGGGAGCTCGCTGATAGCTGCCAACCACCTCGGCACTAAGCAAACTGCCAGACAGAGAGCAGCAGGCTTCTTTCCCAACAAATACACACAGCAACATGAATTGTTGTTATTATTGTTATTATCCTATCTCCCTTCTCTTGATAGATATTCGGCAATCTTTCCCCAAGGGTTGCCAATAGAGGAGCCAAGAGTCCGCAAATCTGTCTGTTTATATACATCACATCAAGAGCAAATATTAATGCTCAATTTCCTAGCAGTGGGCCATCCTATAATGCATTTATCCTCTGCAAATACCAATGTCACGCTAACTCTGGGGAAAGGCATCAGCTGAAATGTTATGAATAACTTGATCAAATTACACAGTCAAAGCAGGAGGGGAATAATAAGGCTGGTGCTGTGGAGCTTGGCAGCCACAAAGGGCCCCGCCAGGTTAAGGCACCCAGCCAGACACCATGCCTGGAACTAAATGAAGCCGTTAGGAAATGGTACAGGTCATCAGAGGCGTACGTGGTGCTCTTTTGGTGTCTGATATCTCCAGAGAGATTGTATACGGTACATTGAAATAAATAAATAAAAATACATAAATACTTGAATGTAATAATAGTGCCATTTTTGGGGGGCTCATGTGAATACATTCATGAATTACTATGACAAGTTCATTCATTACAATTTGATGCTGTTCTTATTGCATCCATCCATCCATTTTCCTCACCACTTATTGTCACAATGGTCGCGGGTGTGCTCAAGCCTATCGCAGCCGACTGGGCGAGAGGCAGGGCGACTTTGGACTGGTTGACAACCAATCTAATGTGGGATGTTTTTTTATTCAAATCTAAACTGGGAAACTAAATTACACCTTTCATAAATTCAAATTGCTATTCTGTCTACAAGTATTAACAAGTAATTTGAATTAGTCATTACAATAATTTTATTTTAGTAATATTTAATATAAAACCTAGATAGGACACAAAAATTAAAACAAACAAAAAATTGTTTTTTATTACATAGATTGATAGATAGCCAGATAGCTAGATACATATATATAATATGGCCCTTATCCAAGGAAAAGGTTTAATGACAATAAACCACAGATGGCATCCACGTGCACTAATTTTTCTTTTAAAGAAAAAGCAGAGCATTCGACACATTATGCAAAATAATATCCTGAAACATTCTCCTTCACACTAATTCAATTATAAATCCAATATCTTTTCTCTCTATGCCAAATGTCAAGCTGTGCTGGCGTTAGTGCTGACTACGTGCAGAATCAGTTGGTTTTGGATGGAAAGATATTAACCGAGGCATGCTAGGATACACAGGTCCAGCTGTGTTTCTGCATGCAGGTTGATCAAGATATTAGTTATCGCCTTCATCTGTCCTAAATCAAGGTCATCAGCTTGGAAAAACAACACGCATAGAGATGATTTATAATTATCATCTGTGCGTCTCTTTTTCCAGCCAACAATATCCCTCACTGACTAACACCATCAAATATTCCACAGGAAGTATGTTTGCAATCACTCCTTTGTAATAGGAAATTATTGAATGGAAAATAAAAAAGGTTCCAGCTGGTTTTATCAGACTATAGTGAATGATTTCTGTTATCTAAAGCCAACTTAATTTCCTAAAACTCAATGTTGAACAATTGAGCATAACTGGTCATCATACCAGGTGGAAAGTGTTGGCCTCACAGTTCTGAGGTCCCGGGTTCAATCCCAGACCCACCTATGTGGAGTTTGCATGTCCTCCCCGTGCCTGCGTGGGTTTTCTCTTGGCACTCCAGTTTTCTCCCACATCCCAAAAACATGCAACATTAATTGAAAACTCTAAATTGTCCCTAGGTTTGATTGCGAGTGCCACTGTTGTCTGTCTCTATGTGCCCTGCGATTGGCTGGAAACCAGTTCAGGATGTACCCTGCACCCTGCCCGTTGACAGCTGGGATAGGCTCCAGCACTCCTGTCACCCCCGTGAGGATAAGCAGCAAAGAAAATGGATGGATGGATGGTCATTATACCATAACATTAATCATAACAAAATTTATTTGACAAAGTGGTTGCCGGAACCATTCGTCAATGGGTGGTAGGGTAGCACCCCCCAAGACACAAGTGGCTGGAGGGACCTAATTACTGGAGTTCAGGGACTGGACTGACAAGAGCACGTGGAGAAAAAAAACGAGCAAGACAAGACAACATGGACACAGGAACCAAAATATAATTCAACCTAAAACACACACCACGACACCATCAACTGTAGTCATGCCATTTCTATTCAATTATTGTCGGGAAAATAATAGCACCTGATGTTATTGGCTTCAACCATAATTTGACCCCTCATCATGACAGGCATCATTACAGATGCTGACCTCACAATCTTTACATTCAGCCAACAGTGTGCCAGTACTGTTAATTATGAGTGTACACGTGTGAGCAGGCAAGAAGACAAATGACAGTCATATTAAGACTTCCTTCCCTACCTCACTGTTTAAGACACTGTCACCCTGATTGTGTCTGGTCCTCATTGATATTCATGAGCTGTCGGCTGTGTGAGACATTGCTTTATTGCTACTCTGCCATTCTGCCTGCAATGACTCCATGATGAGTCTGTGTGTAGCCTGTAGTCAAGTTCAAAGAGTAATTTGCTTGAGTGTTATTTCAATGGTGGAAAATGTCTTCCCATTGCGGGTCCTTTCCCCTTCTAATAAACCAGGCTGGGAAGTCATTCAATGGGCACATACATGCATATCTCGTAGAGTCATAACAAACTGGGCTGTTAATTGTACAAGACGATGCACGCCAGTATGGAAAATGAAGATCAATGTGACAGGAGTACAAATGAGTCTTGATGGTTTTGTTGTGTCATCTCAGTGAGGCCTGGCGGTCAGTGACATAACGGAGCATATTTCAAAATTCATGGATACCAAAAACATTTTTTTAATAGCTTTATACACACCGACCTGTCATTTAGAACCCACAAAGCTCTCGTCAATTTGCACCTGTGCAATCAATTTTTCACGACGAACCGAGTCTTTTGGAAATGTGTGAAGAGTGAATCCATCCTCCCGAGTGTTCAAGCAACATCCAGTAATACAACGAGACGGTATTTTGGCTAACACGCAGGATAAAACAAGTACTTTGACGCCGGTAAAAATAGTATAAACACACGAAGCCGCCAGTGTGGACATCTGTAAAAAATGTCACTTCCTCCTTCTTCTCCAAAACGAATGCCTCAAGAGGATTTTCATGGTGGGAGATGCAAAAATCCATGTACGACAACATCATGACGTGTGGTGAAAAAACGGATGGGTCCATTCTGGCTGCCTTCTTTTTTTTAAATTAAAAATATCCTAAAAATCACGCTTTACATGTTTAAGCAAAAAGCAATAAATGTGAAGTGAAACAAATTGAAACTACAGACATAAAGAAGAAGGCTAAAATCATTATTTAGGCCGTTTAACATATCTTAATCCCAGTGGTTTTGTCTTAGTGAAATGTAAGGGTTTGTTTTTTTTTAGTTGAAACATTTGTCTTAATGGGATAATGTTGTGCAACATGTACTTTAATGCTGACAATAACTAAAGCATATGAAGTTCTGTGAACTACAAAATCCAAACCTATTATGCAAGAAAACAAACCGGTGCAAAGCAAATGGAATGTGTTTCCTTAATTGGCAAAGTGAATGAACCAGGACATTCATTTGTATGTTCTGAGCTGGTGTTTAGGGCTGCCTGATTAACTTTATTATTATTTTCATTATGCAGCAATAAAAGGTACACATACACCTTTACATCCTAGTCCCAGGCTGCGCTGCCTTTCTATACATGGATAGGAAAAAATATATGAAAATATACGATAACCACTTTGAAAATCACAAACAGGCGCAGAAAGGGTCCCTCATCCATTCCTGCTCCATTTCGATAAATTCACCTCAATTTTAGGACCAGATTTTCAATTGTTTTTTGAAGTGAACTTTCAAGCACAAAATGGTTCAGCTGTTAAACCATTTAGGTTCTGTGGGTCCACTCTATATTACTGGAGTTAGCTCATGAAAGTGTTTCGTCATCAGGAAATATTTGTGAAAAACAATCTTAGATCACGATGGTCAATTATCATGTTCAGAATGCTGAATCTAAAATCTCATCTTTAATGTGAAACAATTTGTGATGACATTTTATACATGCATCGCATTACCGTGACCAGACAGACAGTAAAGGTGACCTGTTATGTCGTTATAGTGCCGTGACCAGTCCCTGACTAACCCGTCTTGTGAGTAACTGAAAAAAAGTCAGCCAAATTTTGTGTAAAATTACAATTGTACAGTTAAAGCCCAAGTGTCATCCATTCTATTCATTCTAAAATAGATATCGAAATGAAAAATACACACCAGTGCAGACATCCCAATTTTAAATGCGCTGAGAAATGCCGGTCCACAAAATTACCAAGACTACCTCCATTTTTTCCTCATCAGCTGAATCTCCACTATTTTGTCATTTGGTGCTTTTCCAATGTTCTTCAAGGTCAAGTGTCATCCCTATAAACATTCTAAAATAGATATTGTAATGAAAAATACATATAACATTATTCACTTCAATGTCTATACGAAAAAACAAATATGAGCGGAGAGCGCATCATCCATGTGCAAAGTTGTGGAAGTGTCATTCGACATCCAAGTGGTCGTCATATTGGCTGAATCTACTGCCCGGATGTCACCCAGGACATTCACCATTGAAAACACGCTGCGGCCCCTACAATTGGACACGCCCCTTCAGACACGGAAGCTCTTTTCGAAGAAGAGGACATCTCACAACCAAGTGACGTGACCGGGGCAATATTACCCTATCGTTTTGAGCCATATTTAGATGATATATGGATCACTTCAAACGAACAACAGACTCCCAGACAGTATGTATGAGCCAACCCGGCCGAAGCCGCGCTCATCCGCGAGGCACGGCTTTGGTGGCAGCTCGTCCATCCACCTACTATGGGAGACGGAAGCTCTTTTGAAAGAAGAGAACATCTCACAATCGAGTGAAGTGGCCAAGGCAATATTACCCTATTGTTTCAAGCCATAGTTAGATGATATGCAGATCTAAACCGCATGCGGCCAAACCCCATCCTATCCACCTCCGTGTGGCGTAGATGAGGCACCCTGGCCAAAACCGTGATCAGCGGACACGGCGGCGAGGGGCATATCGACACATTTAGCACCTCTGACTTACGGACACGGACCTTTTGTTACGTTGTGAAAGGATTATGTCCTCCCCCAACTATTGTTTTTTTTAGTAGCTCTATACACACCTACCTGTCATTTGGAACCCACAAAGCTCTCGTCCTTGCACCCATACAATCCATTTTTCACGACGAACCGGGTCTCTTGGAGTGTTCGAGCAATATCCAGCAATGCAACAAGCCGGTATTTTGGCTAACACGAAGGAACAAAGAGCTACCTTCCCACAGGTAAAACTAATAAAAACAAACAAATTCACTTGAGTGTGCTACTGCCCTGTACGTCACTTCCTGCTTCTTCTAGAAAACAAATCCCTCGAGAGGATTTTCATGGCGGGAGTTTCAAAAAACCATACACGTCAAAATCAAGTTTTGCGGTGAAAAAACGCATGGGTCCATACCGGCTTCCGTTTTTTCATTTATAACATACTAAAAATCATGCCAAATTCCATGACAATCGCCCTTTAAATATTACTGTGATGTGTACTAGTGTAGGGCGGTGAGCAAACAAATAAAAACACACCCACTTCGGTTTGACTAAAACGTCTGAGTCGCAATGAACTTTGTACTTGTATGTTATCACTTCAAGTGTGACTCATCGTCATATATTTGTGTCTCCCTACTGATCGCATTTAATGTCTGCGCTTACAGGCCCCCTGTTGCTTTCAAAACTTACGTCACAGTTTATCTGGCAGGGTTGAACTTAAACAGTTGACCCTCTCGGGCACCCGCTCTGGTGAATGTCTAATAGTGTCTGACAGTGTCCAAATGGGCTTCCACTCAGTTGAACGAAGGTCATTTCCATCATTTAGCGCTTGTAATTAGATGAATAATGAATGAATTACTGCCCTGGTGGGAACAGGGGAAGATGTGTTGATTGAGACAGGTAGCGCCGCACTTGGTTGAGAAACAAGACGACGCAAACAGGTGCTGTGTTTACCACACATGCTCACCGAGTGGCCTTTCTCCAGCTGTAATATTTTCCTGACATCCTCCAGAGCAAAGGTAATTTCATTACCCATTATCCAAACGCTACATGCTTGACTGGTGAAGAGGAGAGAAGAAATCAATAGGTACCATTACCGGAGCCATTGGTTGAGATGCATGCCAGTGTGTTTGCATGTGCATTTGTGTGTGTAAAACAAACCTCTTCTACTGTTGACTAATGAAGATTTAAGAACCTACTGTTTGTCTTTTTGGAGCAGCTGTCAGGGGTTGATTACTTCCCATCTTGCAGGACTCGTCACATAAGTGTAACAGTGGCGTCTTACGTTTCGCACAAACTCTCCCCAGCTCCGGCTGCTGTAGAAAGATGGGGCCCGAGCCGGCCCCTGTGACCCTGATGATTTATTGGGGGTAGGAGGAGGAGGAAGAGGTGACGAAGATGGAAGTGGAGGAATAGGACAGCGTAGTGGAGTTGAGTGCAGCAGCCATCTGCTGTACAAACTGCGCCTGTCTACTTGATAATTAAAATTAATTACCCTCAATTAACTCTGAGACTTAAGTTCTGTCACATTGTACACATAATGTGTAAAGACAGAAAATGAAATCAGCAGATTAAAGTTCCAACTGATGTGTTTTCAAGACAGATCACACAAAGCCCCGCAGTTGATAGACATCATGTCTGCTCCCTCAGTTGTTATCCATACAGATCATCATTGCAAGCACATCATTGTTTTGTTTAACAGGCTTATGGGGCTCCCACTAAGCTACTGACAATTTGTCTTTTAAATTTGAGACAGCAGCAGCTTCCATCTCTCATTTTAGACACAGTTGGAGTGCCTTTGCCCCTCTCGGCGCTTGCAGCCATCATCGTTTCCCGCTGTGATGTATGAATTGGCACAAGACATTCTGACAGTCACACTTGAAATGACAAACATATACATATTCACTCAACAAAAAAATGCTTCAACTTTTTTTACAATCTAGATATGATAGCTATCAGACATACAGGAAATATATTAAGTTTGAAGACATTATTTACTCCATATTACGAGAAGCCACAGCCTTTTTTAAGGTGAATAACTGCGCTGTATTTTCTTTGCAGGAATGATGAGTCCTATTTTATATGTTAAATATCAAAGAATATGTGGAGTTTGCATGTTCTCCGCATTCTTGCACGGGTATTCTCTGGATACTCCGGTTTCCTCCCTCATCCCAAAAACATACTTCTTAGGTTAATTAAAGACTCTAAATTGTGTGTGGGTGTAAATATGGATGAGGTTTATCTATATGTGCCCTGTGAATGGCTGTTAACCAGTACAGGGTGTCTCCGGCTCCTCGCCCAAACTCTTTCACATACGGCCACGTGGCCTCTTCTTGCTTCTTGCTCTTCAAAATTGCTTGTTTCTTTATTCCTTTTTACTCCCTTGTGCGCACTTGTCGCACACTGTCAGCGCGGAGGAAAACAGATTCAGCACAATGAACTACTGCCTGACGTCTTTATTTTATTTATTTATTTATTTTTAACACGGCACCGCACTGCCTCTCACAAAGAGCTGCTACTTGGCCACACCACTGATGATACGCCCAAAACAACCAGCCAACCTGTTCAGCGACAGTCGGCAGTTTTGTGGCTGTGAGAAAACATTCCACAGGTAAATTAGAAAGATTTACTTTGACACTGTTAAAGTTTGTTTGTAAAGATTTTTTTTTAATTTTTATTTTCTGATGAGGTTAATTCCCTTGAACAAAGTTTTGTTTACGGTTGTTATTGTTCACTCTCCGCTTCACCTTTATAGACCGACGGTTTTTCGAATATTTTCCCAAACTCCATCAGTGGATAAACAAGAAAACACATATTCTGTTAAATTTTTTATGAATTTCATAATACAGAACTCTGCAAATTGAATTTTATTTTCAAATGCGAGGAAGCAAGTTTAAATTTTCTGTCTGAAATAGAACGTCGCAGAGACAACAAATGAACAATGCGTTTAGCATGTATATTCCCATTGCAAGTCCTTATTTCCAAAATTATATCTAACCGATTGATTTAAAAGTTAAAGTTTTGATGAAAAAAAATGCAAACTTTTTTGCTATGTTATGATGGTAGTGCTTCGGAGCGGATTTTGGGAAAAGTTAACATGTCACGGAAATCGGGCCCTAGGGAATATGCAAGGTTTCTTGGTAGTCACGGTGTTACATGTCTTTCCTCTGCACTTAGCCTTTTTTGGCTTACCGTGTGAATAATATAGGAAAAAGTCGTGAAACTGGATTTTTAGTAAAAAAAAAAAGGTCTGGTCTGAAGCCAAAGTAGAACGTGCAGGATGAAATGGAGTGTAATGTTAAATTTCTACCTTGGCACACCCTGAGTGAGGATGAAAGCACAGACGATACATTGCTCAAAAAGCTAATTTTGTATTTTAAATATAGGAGGCAACATAACATTAACCCTAAAACTGTTTGGGAGCATCATACAGCTTTCAATATGCATTGCGAAAGATATTCTGCAACCAATAATTCAGTTTTACAGCAAGAAAAACAGACAGGGATATCATTGTGGGTTAAAAAAAATGAAACAAAGTTGCACACAACATTTCAAATTTATAGTTAATAGTTGGCTTGGTATGTATTTGTATTGTAATGTATTTTTTTTTGTTTGTTGACATTTTCAGTGTACAACAAAAAATTATTCTTAATAAATGTTCTGATGGGAATGTCATCTGAACCTTATAATGAGCCATGTAACTTCAATGGATGACACTGATCTGACCACAGTGCATACATCTGATGTTGCTCACAGTGATCAAAAGGAGCGCTCACGGCCTTAGTGTGGTTGCTCAGACGTTAAAAATTAGAGGGAACATTGCTTGTGGGTTACTTATGTCCTGTATGATGTGCACAAGATTTTCACCCATTTTTACGTACTTTCCCTGCAAACAATATTTGTTGTAATACTAATATGTCCTCAGTGTTACATTTACTGATCCAATGACATTATTGACTTGACAGATGCTTGTACATAATATATACTCTGTTGTGTTCAATGGCCCTTCTGTGTGTAAACATTCTGACTTACCGCTCCCTTTGTTGACAGAAATCATGCTTCAATAGGTTTTCCAAGCCAGTGTTTTTTGGCTTCCTTTAAAATGACTTTGCTGAGTCCCTATTTACATCTACCTCAATGACCATTCACAGACAGTCGCACTCATGGTGAAGGCTGCCGTGCCCAGTGCCAACTGCACTGTCAGGAGCATGTAGCGGCTCATTGAGCTCAAGGACACTCATCATCGTCACTGAGGGAATGCAACATATTACTGGTAACCCTCCAATCTAAGAAGGCCAATGTACCACATGAGACATACTCGTAATGGTAGACACAATCCATCCATCCATCTATCAATTTTCTTCGCGGCTTATCCTCATGAGGGTCACTGGCCGTCCTGGAGCCGATCCCAGCTGTCAACAGGCAGGAGGCGGGGTACACCCTGGACTGGTTTTCCAGTCAATCACAGGGCACATAGAGACAAACACCCGCACTCACAATCACACCTAAGGGAAATTTAGAATCTTCAATTAATGCATGTTTTGGGATATGGGAGGAAACCGGAAAGCCAAGAGGGAACCCACGCAGGCGTGGGGAGAACATGAAAACTCCACACAGGCGGGTCCGCGATTGAACATATGAGATGAAATAATAATAATAACAAGATGAAAATTTCAGACCCCTTCATGATTTCAAAGCAGGAAAACATGGAATATAGCAAGGTGTTCAAATACTTATTCTCTTCACAGTATATATATGTATATATAGGAGTTTGCATGTTCTGCCTGTTCCTGCGTGGGTTTTCTCCGGGCACTCCAGTTTCCTCCCACATCCCAAAACCATGCAACATTAATTGGACACTCTAAATTGCCCCTAGGTGTGATTGTGTGTGCATCTGTTTGTCTTAATGTGCCCTGCGATTGGCTGGCAACCAGTTCAGGGTGTACCACGCCTCCTGCCTGTTGACAGCTGGAATTGGCTCCAGCACGGCACGCGAGCCTTTGTGAGGATAAGAGGCTGTCATGATCCTGCCGCCTCAGCACGAGCTGTGCGGGTGCCCGCGCGGCTGCGCTAATTGGGAGGCACACACCTGTGCCTCATGCGGGCTGATCATCCCCCGTATATATAGGACCCGGTGACGACTGGTCCGCTGCCAGTTCGTTGAGCTTTATGTCCCGTTCCAACACCCTCGTATTCCTGACTGAACCTGTGTGTACCGACCTTCGTCCGTTCTCTGACCCACCTTGTAAGCCTGACTCCTTGACACTTCTGCCTGCATTGTTTCCCCGTGCACCGGACTGCCTGCTCGATACCCGACCTCGGCATACAATAAACGTGTCTCTTCTTGAACTACCTTGCGTCTTCCAAGTTCCTGCATTTGGGTCCTACCTCGCGCTCCGATGGGACGTGACAGAGGCTAAGAAAATGGATGGTTGAATGAATGGATTTTTTTATGCCCTCATTATATTGCAGATTTTTAAGCAATCCAAAGATAGTTGGGATAGGCTCAAGCACACCCGTGACACTAGTGAGTATAAGGGGTAACGAAAATGGGTGGATGGATGTTTTTTATAGCTTTTTATCGTATACATGCATGTCTAAAACCCAAGAAGAAGAAGAAGAAGATGATGATGATGATGATGAATCAGCGAGAAGGCCCCTAACAAAACTTCTGCAATATCTGTTGTGGTCACTGAGCAGAGACAATATGTGCTTTTGTGAGTGCTATTTTTGTGTGGCTTGCTGCCCCTTGTGAGACAAAGTCATATCATTTTTGACCCTTTGCTCCTAATATACGTTAACCCGTCTACGGCCTTCGGTATTAAGACAGCAGACACTTGTTATGATATGGTTATGTATAACGTGGTGTTGCAATTGAAGAGTTTGTTTTCAAAACGAGACATAGGCATTTTTTTTCAGATTTACGAAACTCGCGCCAAAATTATCCAGCTCCGAATGGATAATTTTGGCGCGAGTTTCGTAAATCTGAAAAAAATGCCTATGTCTCGTTTTGAAAACAAACTCTTAAATTTTTTTATATTAACCATCCACCCATCCATTTTCAAAACCACGTATCTTGGTTACGGTTGCGGGGTGATGGAGCTATCCCAGCTGACTTCAGACGAAAGGTTGACTACACTCTGAACTGGTCACCAGTCAGTTGCAGGGCACACATAGAAATGGACAACCATCTCACGTTCAAACCATTGCTGACTGAGTACTGAACCCATGTTGCTTGTACTGAACCCATGTTGTTTCCATCAAAGTCAGGCGAGTGGACCGCTACATCATCAGTGACTTATTGTCACATTATTAACATCATCAGAGTGTGACATACTGTATCGCATCTGAGTAACTTTAGCATCGCATACACGGTATTGCGGTGATATATTGGAACTGATGATATGATCATTGGACACTGCAAATGATATCATTTATCTTGAGTATTTGCGATCTGATGTGAATCCGATGGATAATCTTTGTCTCTCTACCTCTCTAAGGTAGTAACCTCAGGGACTGCCCACGTGTACGATAGACCATTGCATGTTTTTTTCCACATGGTTAAAACTGTGTCCGGAACAATGAGATAAATTACAAAGGAGCGCAGTGAAAATGCCGTTCTCTTCCACCCCGGTAATGTTAATCCTTTCTGAATGAGGCTTAAGAGAACAAATTAAATTGGATATATTCATGATAATAGAGTCCGCTGAAGCAAGTTTCAAGTGTCGGGGATGTGATTTTCATACTGAATTAGATGGAAACTGAAGAATGTTTAGTAGGAAGGAAAACATACAAAGTGGCATCAAAGTGCAAAACAAAATAAATTGTGAAACACTTACAATTCAGAAAACAAATTAACAAAAGTCAATCAACTTTTAAATTTCAGAAAATTAATTAATAAAAGATAAAACCCTTTTACATTTGAGAAAACATTAACTAAAAGCTGAAACACTTACAGTTACTTACAGAAGTTACAGTTGAGACAAACCGTGAAGGGAACATCCCATATCATAGATCGACGCCTAAGATTCCAACATGAAGGATAAATTGGGAATCCCATGGCCTTTCTCGGCAAGACCTGCCACACTTTGACAGGATTGATGATGATTGATGATTTGACATCATGGGAAGCGTCGGCTACGCGATGGAACGAGCTGTATATGCCAAATATGTATCAAATTTCCATCCTTCCGTCCATCCATTTTCTCTGTCACTTATCCTCACAAGGGTCGCAGGGAGTGCTGGAGCTTATCCCAGCTGTCAATGGGCAGGAGGCAGGGTACACCTTGAACTGGTTGCCAGCCAATCGTAGGGCACACGGACACAAACAGCCGCACTCACAATCACACCTAGGGGCAATTTAGAGTGTCCAATAAATCTTGCATGTTTTTGGGATGTAGGAGGAAACCGCAGTGCCCAGAGGAAACCCACGCAGATACAGGGATAACATGCAAACTCCACACAGCGGGCTCCGGGATTGAACCAGGCACCTCAGAACTGTGAGGCCAACGCTTTACCATCCGATCCACTGTGGCACCCTTGTATCAAATTTGTACAGACAAAAAAATATTTATTATGGTTAGGTTTAGGAGTAGAGTTCGGGTTAGGACAGAAATATATGTGTTTGCCCATGGCTGTTATCTGAAATGTGTTACACAATTTGTTTTGCACATACAGGCCACCATAAAATACGCAAAGATGCTTTTGAAAATGCACTGGTTTGAGAAAAAAAAGTAAAGCTGTATATAAAAACCTTTGAAAGTTGTATTGACGATTGATTTTCCTTTTCTCTTCATCAGAGTGAAAACCAGATTAAAATTCCCATTGAAAATAAGAAGCTTCTCCAAAAGTAAAAAGGTAACATTACAGATGTTTTCCCTGCAGTTTGAAAGTTAACCTGTGGTGCTTTTCCATTAAGATCCGGTCTTAATTATTTCCTCAGGGACAGCAAGTAGGCCCACGAGTTCAGGCCCAGGCATCAACGCTCTCTTCATTAAAGTTCTTGACATTCCCTGCAGAAGAGAACAATGAACACAACAGTTTCTTGTGATTCGCTTTCACCTCCAAAACCCTATAAGGGTGAGACTGAGATACAGTTACAGCTTACTTGTTCATCCTTTGTTGTTTGACATTGGAGTCAACAGGTTTACTGTCTCCACTATTACCTCTTGTTTTTGTCTGGCGGGTACATTTGTGCCGAAACTCTTTATGCTCGATGAACTTCTAAACATTGGTGTTCAGAAATCCAGTCAGTATCTGATGTGAACACCCTTTGCCTCACACGATGAAATCTCATTCACCTACAATGAAAAGGTATTGGATTTTTTTTTTTTAGTTCAGTTCATGAAATAGGGGAGCAAAAACAAAATCTTTGGATTTGCTGTATATTTTTGTTCTCTCTACTGTTTATGTGTGTTTCACTGTACAAATACAGTAATCAACAGAGTATTTCCAGAATGGTAGAAATTCGGGGAAGATAAAGCTATACATTAACTATTGATCTGTTAAAAAAAAACGGCACTGATGATGTAGTGGTACACTCGCCTGACTAAATTGTCCGTAAGACTAAGAAGGCTATAAGAATGAATGTGAGTCATGTGCAACCACCTGGTGAGCAGTTCAAGGAGTATCCTGCCTCTAGCCAGATGTCAGCTGAGATTGGCGCTGACCCACCCACCACCCAAGTGAGGCTAAGCGGTTCAGAAAATGAGTGAGTGGGATAGTTAAGACATAGGACACTGAATTTGATTTTGAAAATGAATTAATTTTTGCCGGCATTAGTATTTGAATTACTTGCTGTTTTTATCATTCACTTGTTTTTTTTTTTTTTTTTTTTTGAAGAAGAAGAATTTGTCCCAATTTCGTAAATGTTTTCTGAAGATTCCAATTAATTACATTTTTGGATACCAAGGATTTTTCTTTTCTCGTTGAATATGCCTTGGCCAAGAAAACTAACACAAGGGAGCATCTTAAGAGTTTCTTTTAGTTTGGTTCTTTTACAAATGGTCCTTCTTTGTCACTCAAGTTGCCTTTTCCATTCGGTGCACTGCAAAGAGTTTCATTCAGTTGCCATGAATTGGTGAAAGTGTCACACATAGTTGCTATAAAAACTGTAAATGTTTTTACCATTATGCAATTACTGTATAGTATTTCAGGGAGCCACCACCATTTGCTCTCTCAATAGGTTATATAAACACAACTTTTATGCATCCATTCATTATTCAACCCACTTATCTCTGCAAGGATCGCAGGAGTGCTGGAGCCTATCCCAGCGATCTTCGGGCAGTAGGTTGGGGTACACAATTGCCAGCCAATTGCAGGGCACATAGAAACAAACAACATTCCCACTCACAATCACACTTCTGGGCAATTTATTTTTCATTTAATGTTTATTGCTGTTTTGCGGGAAAGAGAGGAAACCCGAGCGCCCAGAGAAACCCATGCAGGCATGAGGAGAACATGCAAAACCCCACACAGGCAGGGCTAGGATTTGAACCCCAGTCTGCATAACCCTGAGGCAGATGCTCGAACGAGTTGTCCGCCATGCTGTTCATAACTTTATATACAGTATATGTAATTTGTGTATGGTGTAGCCATTAAAAATTTTGAAATCTTTGTGGAGTGTTAGTTTAAGAAGATTCTTTAGCTGTAATGCAGTGGTTTTCAAATTGAGGGGTTAGGGTTAGGGTCATGAGAGGGGGGGGTGTTTATTGTTTCACCCCATTGATAATTTTTCAATCAACCCTTCCCAATTTTCGCTATCACTAGCCCCCACTTTTACAATTGTCAGTGCTAGAAACACCCCACTCCTGTCAGAGACTATTTCAAGCGGCGGTAGGAGGGAGAAAAGTTTTAAAAGCACCGTTCTAATGTCTCCTTTGTGCAGGAAAACTAGTCATTCCAAAGATGTTATCTTCCAACTGTATATTGAAATAAAATACAAAAATTACTGGCAGATCCAACACATTCAGCGACATCGTTGGATTATTTTGTGTGTGTGTGTGTGTGTGTGTGTGTGTGTGTGTGTGTGTGTGTGTGTGTGTGTGTGTGTGTGTGTGTGTGTTGTTCTAAATTGTTGGAAAATGTCGGGCTATATTATCTCTAACACCCAGCACAAGATATGTGATACAGCTCCACTTTCCTCTTCTGACTTCTGTATGTCCATGACAAATCAATACATTGTATTGATTTTGCCATTACAACACTTTGCAGATCTTGTTAGGCCATATTTTTGCCAGAAGGAAATGTCTTCAGGCAGACACTGGATTGTGAATTCAAATCAAAGACTGACTGGCTCCATTAATGACATAGTACAGCATTTTGGGGGTACAAAGTTGGAACTTTAATTGTGGTATTATAGCCAAAGTATTTGTTAGACAGCAATCTATAAAATGATGTAATGCAGCCACTATCAGAATGAAAATGTTAACTCTAATAGGAGAGCATGCTACGTTTTCCTCTTGGTCTTGCCTTTAGTTGACATTTAATGCTTCAGCGTTGTCTTTAATACATCTCTTAAAAAGAAAAAAATAATGAATACTACAACTTGAAACATCTTTCTACTTTTCTGAATGACATCACTTAATAGAAATTGCTGAGTTTGCCAAAAAATGCTTTGTATATTGAAGAACCTAATTTCAAGTGTTATTGTGTTCTGTTTTCTTGGGCTGTGTTGTGTTGTTTTGGTCCAAATTAGTTGTATCGCCTTATCTGTGGATAGGAAGATTTAGATTGGGCTATGTTTGAATCGGGATGTTGTCATTTCAAATTTTATGAATTTGATCTCTTCCTTGACAGAATCCCTCCATTTTTCCAACACTGTAGTGTTTGCAGCTCGATCTTTGTTCTCGTTGGCTCATTTTCAGCTCTTGTTTTGATCTTCACATGATATATCTCTCAATTCTCGGGAAATCAGCCGTAGCATTCCAACTCTGACCTTTTGCTGTCAGTCAATAATATTAATCTCCTCCTTTCAATTGGGGGAGGGGGACTGGTTCATTTGCTGCATTACATTTTCTCAAAACTACTCTGATGAGAGCTCGGTCATTGCTGTTTATCTATCTACCTGGTATTCATATAAGTGCCGCCTATCCCAGTTGACTTTGCCTGAGAGATCAACTTCACTATGAACTTATCACCAGTCAATCACAGGGCAATTATAAATGAGGGAACTCTATGTGAACCACTGCATCACCAATAACTAGTGGTTGGAAATTGTATTCTTCAATTACATATTAAATATGATATATTATGGCAGCCCTGTGGATGACTGTTAGAGCATCAACTCACGATTCTGAGGAATGGGGTTCAAATCCTGCCCCTGTCTGTTTCCTCCCACGTCCTAAAAACAAGCATTAATTGGATACTTTAAACGAAGGTGGTAGGTGTGATTGTGAGTGTGAATGGTTGTTTATTTATATGTGGCCTACGATTGGCTGGCAACTAATTCCGAAGATAGCTAGTATAGGCCCCAGCGCTTCCACGACCCTTGTGAGGATAAGTGGTGTTGATAGATGCATGTATACTCTATATTTTATAATCTGTAATCCAAAAAAATACAATAAAAACTATCACAATACAAGAATTATGTAATCATTTATATCAAGGGTCACCAACATTGTGCCTGTGAGCACCAAGTAGTCCTTATGGACACCATTAGTATCAGATTGGCGTCTTCTAAAAATAGCTCACCACTGATGGCTCATTACGATATCCTTGTCGAAGTGATCATTGAAAAATGTAAAAACTTGTAAAATTGTACAGTAATGTTTCAAATTAACATGTATCCATTTTTAACCCATTAAAACATCTATCCATCCATTATCTGAGCTGCTTATCCTCACGAGGGTCACAAGAGTGATGGAGCCTATCCCAATTGGCTGGCAACCAGGTGAGGGTGTACCCAGCCTCCTGCCCGATGACAGGTGGAATTGGCTCCAGCACTCCCGCGACCGTCGTGAGGATAAGCCACTCAGAAAATGGATGGATGGATCCCCTCACTTACACTCTGGTCCTACAGATCTTGATAATTTACAAAGCCACTCCTACAACAGTTCAGTTGTACAACTGGGTCCACGACCCCTGTCCAAGCCTGTCCAATATTGTATTGTCCTTTCTTCACAAGGTGTAGCACTCTGGACCCATAAAACACTCGAATCCATTGTGTAATTGTACTAGCTGTACAATGTTTTACTTTCTATTATGAGCTGTGCTCTGCAGTTCTTTGTTGGAGCTTGGGTGCACCATCGCCTTCTGTCACTCTCTCGCTGTCTTTCTTCCCAGTAGTGTGTGGGAGGAAACCAGAGTCCCCAGATAAAACCCACACGGGCACAAGGAGAAAATGCAAACTCCACACAGGCGGGGCCAGGATTTGGACCGGAGTTCTCTGAAGTGTGGGGCCAACGCTCTCACCAGTTGCCCCACCGTGCCGCCTTGTGTCTACCAAGTCAGTCATGAAAATAAAACACAGAACAGTTTCGAACATGGGAAGCAATAAAATCCTCATTAAATTACATATGCAGGGAAAGTGCTTAGTAATATCCATCTATTTTCTTAGCCGCTTATCCTCACAAGGGTCGTGGGGGGTGTTTGGAGCCTATCCCAGATGTCAATCGGCAGGAGGCAGGGTACACCCTAAACTGGTTGCCAGCCAATCGCAGGACATATAGACACAAACAGCCACACTCACAATGACACTTCGGGGCAATTTAGAGTGTCCAATTAATGTTGCAGGTTTTTGGGATGTGGGAGGAAACCGGAGTGCCCGGAGAAAACCCACGCAGGCACGGGAGAACAAGCAAACTCCAAACAGGCAGGATTGAACCCGAGACCTCAGAACTGTGAGGCTAACACTTTGCAAGATGAACTACCGTGCCACCGCTTCGTAATATTGTTATTATTATTATTTAAGAGCATACACTTGTCTTCATGAAATCATCTAAGTCAATAATATTCTGTTTAATAACTCCATATGTGTGGGAACTTCAAAAATTGGCACAAAAGACAAAAATGGGTTAAAAATAAGTTTGAACCTCAGCATAGTGGGAGTATAATATGTGTATAAAGCACCCCATTTTTTGGAGCATTAAGCACAGCTGGTCCACAAGTCGTGCACAATGCTGGTATTAGAGGAGTCAGGCCCGCTTGGTGCCACATGACATGTACTCATGCAGCTAATCAAGATGTGCAAAATGAACTTTCTTTGATCTGAAACTGCATCATTGTTCACATAATAATCGATCATTTTAGACAGACTCGTTGAACTACTAACATGTCTCAATGATAAGGTGGTGAGAATAGTCACAATGTGACCCCAAAAAAGGGGGTGTTCGCCATTGTGAGCCGTAGAGCAGGGGCATAAAATTTGTATTTGTTACCATCTAGTGGTGATAACTGGAATACGGCCAAAATGGGACAAAGGCCATTAAATACAGTAGGCAGGGATAACCAAACTTTCAAACTGAGAACTCTTCTTTGGGTATACATTAATTAGTAAAAGCTTTCTGATTGATACACACTCCTAAATTAACAGATTTGCTATTAGCTTTGTAATTGTTATTCATGCAGGGACACTGATTGCGTCAATGATTCCTCGCGATAATTCTTTGCGATGATTTAACAAAGGCAAAAATAGATACATCCCAGTTGCCAACATTCTATTCCTATGAATCTCTGCAAGTGTTTACATTTTCAAATGGACATTGCAGATTACTTGGACACCACCTTAGTAACCTCTGCAACAACAACAAAAAGTCGTTGGCTGCCATTCTAGAAGCCAGAAAACGTTCATCGTTGGATATAAGGGTAAAGCTGCCACCACCTTTTTAGCGTGATTTAGTTCAGAGCCAACGGAGTGAGAAATTCACACACACCAAACTTGTGCAACCACGAATACCACTAATCACATTTATTAACTAAAGGTCATTTAAAAGTGTCTCTAATACAACACAAAGGTCAATAAACAACATAAAAGTCAATACAACCAACCCCACTTGGGTTGATTAGTCCCCATACAAGTTTGAATACCAAACTGCCCACTGGCCAATCTTATTGAGTTACAAAATATTGGAGTATAACACTGTTTGTAGTTCTTGATGGATACAGTTCCACTTCAAGACTTTAGAGGTCAGTAAATCCTCAGGAATGTTCTCTTCTCTGTCAGCAACGAGGCAAAACAACATCATAGTGGAGGAGGAAAATTATGTGGAAATGACATTACTAATAGTTTGCTTTAAAGCCGTTGAATGTGACCTATCAAGATTTATTACATTTTGTTTGGCTTAAAGAAATGAAAACCAAAGAACAGAATTGCCATATCTTACAAGATCAGTGAAATGGATTATATGGTTCAATGTAATGAGACTGTTGGCCATTACTACTGCAGGGAATTGGTCACCCTTCTGAAGCTATTGTATGGAGTTTCAAGTCTACTCAGATGATTTGCAGCGTATCAGTAAGAATATTTGCCCATTCATCCAGAAAAAATAAATGAGGTCAGATGCTACTGCTTTTGGACAAGGAGGCGTGGCTCTCAGTATTTGTTGTACTTCATCATAAAAGTGTTTGACAGAGAGGATGTCCGGGTTCTTCAGCACCTAACATTTATTTGCTTTAAGCGGTGCACTGGGGCACAGCCACACGTGGTGGAACTGGAAGTGGTCTTCCCAAACCGATCACATGAATTATATAATCAATCGATCCTATGCTGGTTTTGGCTAAAGGCTATGTATGACTTAAACGCATGAAAGGGTAAGGTACTCTGTAACACCACCACTACTGAATCACACCTCATCCAATCACTCATGACAGTGATTTACTGTCCTGATATTGAGAACAAGGACACCTGAGGATTATTATTTCCTCAGTTTTTCTATTGTTTGATGACACAAGGTACAATTTCGGCAGGTAATGATACATTACAATTGAAGTCAAATTTCAACATTGTGCAGTAAGTATTATCCTCCAGGTTGTTGCATCTTTACCAGTATGAGCCTTGACGCGAAATAGAATGAAATTGCTGTCGCGATGAACAAATTGTCTGTGCAGCTAATCAGGCATAATTGGCTGTGATCCACTGGAGCATCCTTAAGCTGCCAATCATTCCCATTTCTCACCTCAGTGATTGTCACAGAAAATGACTCGACCCCACGGTACATCGTGCTCTCAGTCTGAGCGAGGTCAAGCTTAAAGTGAACGCACAGTGCTCCAGCAGATGCTAGACCAAACCGAAGCCGAGCTATGCAGCGAGTGGCAAGCGGTACATATAAAACACAAGGTGAACGAAGCTATAAATTGGAGGATTCAAGATCGTTTGATCCATACATGCATGGCACACAACGTGTGATATTTACATGTTACTGCCTCACCATTGTTCTGCTCACTAACGTTGAACTTCATTAACTCTGAAGAGTCAAAGTCAGACAACAGTCACGTTCACAAATATACCCTAATTTAATGTTTACATTGGGGGTGAAGGGGGGGCAATTAGAAGCAAAAAAATGTAACATAGATTGATGTATTTCTGTGTCAAGTCTCCTGGGAAGTGAAACATTAGACATAGAGCACTTGGCACTTCTAAGGTCTGACTGCTAAGCATTTCTGTCACCTTCTGACAACAAACCAAGCTAAGCTTTTTTCCAGCCTTGGGTCATTTGTCGAACCTGCAGAACCTGTTTTGTTAGTTAAATGGGAATGTCTGGTTTATTTAATCAGTAAATACACAGAAAAGTTCTTTTGAGTTGAAATGGTGGTTAGACGGTGGTTAAAAATGTATTTCTGCCTTCCAAATTTTATGGAATATATTTAGGGGGGAGTGCTCTGTCGTCAGCATTAACCATACATATTCCGAGCCACTTATCCTCACGGCCAATCCCAGCCGTCATCAGGACACAGGGTACACCCAGGACTGGTTGCCAGCCAATCGCAGGGCACATGGAGTGAGACAACAGTCACACTAACAATCACACTTCGGGGCAATTTAGAGCCTCCCATGAATGCATGTTTTTAGGATGTGGGAGGAAACCGGAGTGCCCGGAGAAAGATTAATCAGGCATGGGGAGAACATGCAAACTCCATACAGGCAGGGCCGGGATTTGAATGCCGGTCCTCAGAACTGTGAAGCCAACACTCTGCAGCTACATCACTATGCCGCCCAGCAGTAACCAATAAACCAATTAAAAGTTGTGCTACGTAGTAGTCAGAACACATGCCAACAACAAAAATAGCAGTAATTATGTTACTTTCAAGACTCCTGGCAGGTAGGAATCCTCCCACACAGAGTTTATAAGGTTTGGCCTTCAAGTCAAATGCAAACAAAGAACATGACTGACAGCCACACTGAGCTAGCATTTGCTTTCCCTCTGCATTATCAGCAGTACTGAAAACAAACCAATTGTTTTTGGTAGCATCTCCTATTTTTCATCCTCCCAATATATTTCCTGAACTCCTATTTATTGTCATGTGTATGCTGAAGCATATCAAAACTGACTTTGGGTGAGAGCACCCTGCATCCTCTTGGTGCCTGAACTGACCACAAGCCAATCACAGACCACGTATTGTGTAGACCAGTGAGAAAACATCAGGTGTGCTCATTTATGTTAACTACAGTATGTGAAGTCAGAAGCAGAAGAATTAAATGGTCTTCCGCTAGATAGCAGAAGATACAATTAACCAACAAACACAAACACAATACAGTAGTTTCATGTTGAACTCCGCTGTCATTATCCTCCCACTGAATGTTTTGAAAATGGAATCTATGATCCATTGTATTTATTTGTACTGATATTTTATGAAGTTATATGTTGAGTACCCCAATTAACATTTCTGTTAACTAGGGTTCAAGGCTCTCTTCATGTCTTGTATATGCCAATTGTCCAAAAAAAAACTGTACATTTGTGAGTAAATGAACGCAAGATCGTCATTACCTCAGGGTCAATTCTTTTTGTGGCATTTTCTCAAATTCAGGGCGACTTTCCGCTACCAAAGTCACTCCATCAGATGCATATCCAAGGACACGCCCTCAATCCGCCATTAGGCCAGGCATGGCACCGAAGGAGGTGTCAAATCGACAAACATTCGCTGCAAGCCTTGCGCTGCCTGATGCAGACACACTGTTTATAAAAACAGAACCCTGACTCTTTGACCTGGTATGCTTTCTGAGATGTTTACATGGAAAAAAGCCATACAAGTAAAGTACTGGAACTCCACACAGAAAAGTCAAAATCAGAGAAGGTTATGAAAACCAAAAACAAGTGTTTTCTTTTCTCTTCTTTGTGTGTGTGTGTGTGTGTGTGTGTGTGTGTGTGGTGTGTGTGTGTGTGTGTGTGTGTGTGTGTGTGTGTTTTGGATCATGTATTTCTCTGTGCAATAGTTAGAGCATTTACTGTCTCATGTGACATTCCAAAATGCATGTGCAGCACTCACAACCCAATTATTGGGTATTATTTCAGTGTGGTGAAATTCTCTACAGTGTTGGGTCTCAGCACCTGTCTGGGTGCCTCTTCCTCTACCCACCACCCTGAGATCCAAACAGTGAACATCTGCAGCCTGTTAGGTCTTAAAAACACTCAGTGCGATATGGATTCATCAGTGCTATACTGAGCTACTGTGTTAGTCAATTCACTTTTTGGGCGCCCAACATCTGGATCTGCATCTGTGTTCGGAATGAATACTTCAAATATGAGGGTGAGGTGAGTGTTGCAGGTGTTCTTTTTGCTCATGGGACTCATTCAGGAACGCAATTTCCTTTTAGCACCAGATCATCACACCACATCTCAAAAGGCTGGTATTGACGTCCCTGTGTGAAAGCTTCAGACACTCACACTAGGTCTGATTAACCTCCTATAGAAAGTGAAGGAAATGTGAGGCGTCAGGGAGCATGCAATGGTACAACAGGAATTTTGAGAGTCTCCAAAAACAGAGCTTCCAGGCACGACAGACACATATTCAGAGAAGGAACATTCTATTCCAATGAAAATAAAAAGATATTTTCCATTGCAACTCTTGTTGCCAAGTAATAATCAATGACATGTTAACTCTGCTTATTTGTTCAAGGACCCCCGATATTTCTCACTGTAAAATCCAAGTTCCATAGCAACCTAAAGGCTCTGAAAGAAGTATTACATCCATCTAGCCATCCATATTCTCAGCCGTTTATCCTCACAAGGGTTGCGGGAGTGGTGGAGCCCATCCCAGCTATCTTCGGGGAGGGGTCGGGTTGCACCCTAAACTGGTTGCCAGCCAATCGCAGGGGACAACAAGACAGATAACAGTCGAACTCACAATCACACCTAGGGGAAATTTAGAGTCTTCAATTAATGCATGTTTTGGAGATGTGAGAGGAAACCGGAGTGCTCTGCGAGGTCCTGTATTGCTAACGTTCTAACCAGTCGCTCCACCATTCCGCCCGAAGTATTACATGTTTGAAATAATCTTTTATTGTTTTTTTTTTACATGTTTCTGAGATTCAGTAGGTGTAGCATCTCACCACGCATTACATCCAACATTTTTACAAATGTTTCCATCAGTCATTTATGTTTATAAAGTAAAGGCACAGTTTGTGGTACAGCTCTTGCACTGGGCCTCATTGTATTGCATGTGTACCAGTGATTATAAAGTATTTTGACATGAATCCTGCATCTTCCTCAGGTGAGAAAAGATATGTGGCTCTCAAATGCCAGATCAGACAGACTGTGCAGGCTAGTCAGGGACCTGCAAAAAGGCCTGGAGATGTCGAAGACGAGCAGGGACTCGTGTAGCACCAAATGAGCTGCATCCTTTGAGGAGGGAAAATCCTGAGTGTAAAGATGCATGGAAGCCAAATCTTGATCATCTCCTTGAAGCTGAGAAAAAATAAGGACACACATTTCTCTAGGTGACAGCTAGCCCACATTCAATACAATTGGAATAATTCTCTGGACTGTCTAAGCAAGAAAACTTTTCTACATACTGTATGACAACTATTTTTTTGCAAGCGTGACATAGTAAAATTTGTGGTCACTTTCCATTAGGAGTAGACGCTAAGTGCTCTACCAAATAGGCTTGTTCTTACATTTTATATTAAGTGAAACGCGAGGCAATATATACAAGAAACACATGTGTGCAAGCCAGTTGCATGACTGATTTACGTTTTGTTTTTCCTTTCACCTATTTATCTTGATATTGGAACTTAAGCTACATTCATCTTTGTACCTAGTTTTGACAGTGTTTGATGACTACCCATGCTGTTTGCATGGTACCGATCTGTAAATAAAGTGCAGTAACTGTGTAAAAATGTCTCGCCTGTTGATTGAGTTCAGGGTTCGCTACAATAAAGGTTTCAATAAAGGTTTGCCCACTGGAGTCATGTTGTGGCTCTGGCTTCAATATTATAGTGGGAGGATAAAAGAATGGATCCTTCTCACACCTAAATATTCAGACTCGGAAAATGCTGTTTTTGTAAATCCTGTTGAAAGTCTGCATTATATGCTAAAATCGAAGTTGAAATATGATTAAGACCTGCTGACAACAAAGGAAAGAAGAAAATCGTGAATTTGCGTGTTTACATCAATAGTTTTCAACTTTTTTTGTGGTTTGAATCAGTTTCCTTTGTTTGTGTTCAGTTTGTGTTCACAGTAAAAGTTTAACTGCAACACTAATCAGGACAATATCAGCAGAAAATGGATGGCTGGAGGGACGGACAAAACAGTGTTTGAGGATTCTCACATCCACAAGCAAATCTACAGTATGCCAAAGTGGACTTTATTATGTGTGTGTTTTCTGTTACAGATTCCTCCCACATACCAAAAAAACATGTTTGTTAGGATCATTAAAGACTAATTTGCCTGTACGAGTGAATGTGTGATTGGTTGTCTTTCTCTACTGTGTGTGCTAGCCCGGTAATCCAGGATAGGACAGTCTGCATTTTTTTTCATGACACTGAAAAGATTCAGTACTAGAGAAAATGGAAGGGTAAATAAAACAGAATCTTAAAAGAAGGCTGTGAAATACCTAGCCTTTCACTGACGCCTGGCTTGGCATATGAAGTACAACAGGTAGGTGGAGAGACAAAGAGAGAGAGAGAAAGAGAGCGAGAGCGAGGGAGGAAGTGGTGAAAAAGTCATTGCAGTGTTTGGCTTCTCACCAGAAGAGCCCTGCAGCACCATTTGTCTCATATGACCTTCTGTGACTTTTTTTCCCTAAACCAAGCCTCTTTAGGTAAGAGTATTTATTATTCCTCATTCAGGAGACCTTGTACTTACTGTAAAATAATGAGGCATTATTTAGGACACTTAATTTAAAAAGAACTCCAATTTAAAATTGTTCTTCATCTTACTAATGATAGTTATCATTTTCTCTCAGCCACACGGAAGATACTGTAAGTTGACAGTAATGTAACAAGAGGAAGTACTCGTCACCTGCACTATATCATAAAAACTGAAGCAGGTTATCAGCATTCTGATACTTGTCAAACCAAAACATTTAAAAACACATCTTAAATGCACAGATTTTAACTCCACATTCACAATACATTACAAGCAGATTACCTGTACACATCCTTTAACATGTCTTTAAGAAATGCTCTCATTACAATGTCCTAGGAAAATAAGATGTAATATAAAATGTATCTCTGATGGTAGCCCACTGCCTCAAAAACGTTGCACAGTGTTGGACATGCTGAAAAAGTTGGGCATTTAAAATAAGTTGCTGTCCTCCCAGAGCGGTTCGTGAGTTAAGGTGAGGCCTATAAAATAAACTTTAAGGGAACCAAAATGTAACTTGTGCAAAGTACAGTTCATGACTTTTTATACAGAGAGGTTGAATTTGAAGTTGTTGACTTTAAATACATGGTTATAAACAGTGACCAACTTGAAACGAATCTGATTAACACATTTTAATAGGTCTGGTGTTTAGTAAGTAGTTTTGTCCAATCAGCCACAATAAGAACTTTATTTTTGTAACATATCCATGTATTCCTTTAATTAATCAGGCCTACACATGGGCCCTTAGCATAAGCCCTTGTTTTAAGCCATCTCCTTTTATTATGATGTCACTGGGTTTACCGTATGCTTGCCACAGAGGAAACCTGAAACCAATTGTCAGGGCGTTCAGTAAGTTAAAGATGCTAATCTGTACAAATAATATTCACCCTGTAACTGGCCCTCTCAATGTGAAAACACTTCTTACGACCCTTATGAAACGATTTGGTTCACCACGAGTCAGACCACAATATCTCATCTTGAAATAATACTCAAAACAGATGACATCAAATCAGTTGTGTCCTTTTTTGAAAATCATGATTTCTGTGGGGATTCATTTATAATGGGGATTAATATTAGAAACCCGTGTTTGAATGATAAGGGTTTGATATCAAGCCTGCTCACAAGAGTAATTCATTTTAAAAGTAATGCACTTTTATTGTTAGGATACCACTGAAGGTGCTTTTTTTTGGCGGGGGTGGGGGCTGTTTAGTTTACTGTAACTTTGTTCCTCTTGTATTCATGCACTTCTTGTCAGTTATGTGATCTTTATCTCATGAACTGTAATCGGTCTCACCTGAATTAGCCAATTATGTTCTGATCTTTCCTTGTGTCTTCCCTCACTATCTCTTTTTTTTGTAATTATGTACTGCAGCACCCTGATTTTCTTTACTTCTTCTTAGCAACTTCTTAAGTGTTATGCAGCTTGAGCTCAGTGTTGCGTGTGGTTTCTTGCTGCTCTAGCGATTTCTTCATCGTACTCTGGTTCCTACGACTTTCTGTTCATGTGAAACATAGCTATTGACGTTTTGAAATACTCATAAAGTAGAGCATTTTTATGCCACCAGTGGGATAATTATTTATATATTATCATATAAATGTTTTAATATCTGTCACGACCCATCGATGCGGTGGAGGACCCAAATGCAGGACTCCGGAGAGCAAGAGGCAGTTTGGGAAAAGCGTTTATTCGTTCCAAGGTCAGGTATCAGGCAGACAGTCAACTGGAGCAGTGGTAACCAGGATGTCAGGTGTAGAAAGCAGGTCAGCGGGCAAGCAGGGATCGGTACAATGGAGATCAGTCGGAGAGAGCACCAGTCTCAAGGGTGTCAAGCTTACAGAGATGGTCGGGGGACAGGCGGAGGTCGGTACACAGGGGTTCAGGATCAGGAAACGAGGAAGTGCGGGAATGAGGCACGGATGGCAATGATTTAGCAAGGTCAGACTGTCTGCTGGGTCCTATATATACTGGGGTTAATTATCAGTAATGAGGCGCAGGTGTGCGCCTCCTAATCAACGCAGCTGTGCACGGGACCTGCACAGCCAGGGCTGGACCGGTAGGACCATGACAATAATTTATTATTTATTACCTGTATGAGGCATCCATGGACGAATGCTGGATCTTAATTCTAAAAACATACAGTGAAGAAAATAAGTATCTGAACACTCTGCTGTATTGCAAGTTCTCCCACTTAGAAATCATGGAGGGGTTTGAAATTTTCATCCTAGGTGCATGTCCACTTTGAGAGAGATAATCGAAAAATAAAATGTATTTTTTTAATGATTTATTTGGTGATATAGCTGCAAATAAGTATTTGAACACCTGTCTATCAGCTAGAATTCTGACCCTCAAAGACCTGTTAGTCCGCCTTTAGTCCACCTCCAATCCATGTATTATCCTGAATCAAATTTACCTGCAATTTACCTGCATAAAGACATCTGTCCATCCCATACAATCAGTAAGACTCAAACTTGTAACATAGCCAAGACCAAAGAGCTGTCCAAAGACACCAGAGACAAAATTGTACAACTCCACACGGCTGGAAAGGGCAACAGAGAAATTGCCAAGCAGCTTGGTGAAAAAAAGTCCACTGTTGGAGCAATCATTAGAAAATGGAAGAAGCTAAACATGACAGTCAATCTCAATCAGATGCAAGATATCACGTGGGGTCTCAATGATCCTTAGAAAGGTGGGGGATCAGCCCAGGAGTACATGACAGGACTTGGTCAATGACCTGAAAAGAGGTGGGAACACCGTTTCCAAGGTGACTGTTGGTAATACACCAAGACGTCATGGTTTGAAATCATGCATGGCACTGAGGGTTCCCCTGCTTAAACCAGCACATGTCAAGTCCCGTCTTAAGTTTGCCAATGACCATTTGGATGATACAGAGGAGTCATGAGAGAATGTTTGGTGGTCAGTTGAGACCAAAATGGAACTTTATGGTCATAATTCCGCTAACAGTGTTTGGAGGAAGACGAATGATGAGTTCCATCCCAAGAACACCATCCCTACTGTGAAGCATGGGGGTGGTAGCATCATGCTTTGGGGGTGTTTTTCTGCAAATGGGACAGGACGACTGCTCTGTATTAAGGAGAGGATGATCGCAGCCATGTATTGTGAGATTTTGGGGAACAAGTTCTTTCCCTCAGTCAGAGCATTGAATATGGATCATGGCTGGGTCTTTCAACATGACAATGACCCGAAGCACACAGCCAGCAAAAGCAAGGAGTGGCTCCGTAAGAAGCATATCAAGGTTCTGGCATGGCCTAGCCAGTCTCCAAACCTAAACCCAATAGAAAAGCTTTGGAGGGAGCAGAAACTCCGTGTTTCTCAGCGACAGCCCAGAAACCTGTCTTATCTGGAGAAGATCTGTGTGGAGGAGTGGGCCAAAATTCCTTCTGTCGTGTGTGAAAACCTGGTAAACAACTACAGGAAACGTTTGACCTCTGTAATTGCAAACAAAGGCTACTGTACCAAAGATTAACATTTGTTTTCTCAGGTGTTCAAATACTTATTTGCAGCTGTATCACACAAATAAATCATTAAAAAATCATACATTGTGATTTCTGGATTTTTCTTTTTAGATTATCTCTCTCACAGTGGACATGCACCTATGATGAAAATTTTAAAACCCTTCATGATTTCTAAGTGGGAGAACTTGCAATATAGTAGGGTGTTTCTTCACTGTAACTCTACAACATTTAACATCGTGACTTGTTTTTAGGGTAATTGATGAAGTCACTTTTTCATGGTGCAGTATGATAAAACCCTATTTTAAAATAAATTATATGGAAAACAGCTGTGTTACGCACATTATTTTAATATTTTTTTAAAATATCATTAATATACTACTGGATTCTGCACCTGCGAGAGTACAAAATCAAATTGTATGAGGCCACTACGGTACTTTTCTTCTTACTACTTTATTAGGGCATTTAATCAGAACATTTCTTTGTTGTTGCCACTTTATGTCCTCGCCTCTAAGCTAATGCATGAGTATGTTATCTAAATATTCTTTTTTTTTTCTGTTATAAAACAGGGGGATTGGATTTTTTTTTTTTTTTTTGCCAAACCTTCTTAACTGGGATCAAGGTTTTTGTGACGGCATCATGAGCTTAGGGGGGACGCAAACACTGAAGGGCCCTCAGAACGCAGAATGCTGTACCCTGGACTAAAAGCGCTGCACAATTTTGTAAGCTCTTGAGGGTAAACAACTGTTCTACAGAACATAAAGTAGACTATATTGCACTAAGATTATTCCACACTGTGTCACTCTTCTTCTCTCAACAGGAGTACTTCACTGGGAAAATGCAGTTCCGGTAATATCCAGTCAAGGTGTTATTGATGGTAAAGAGAAACCTGGTGTGGCCTGTCCTATCTTCCCCCTTGTCAATTAAGTTCTGTCTCATTGAAAGATGTCAGCCAGCAGCACAATCAGTTCAGGAAAAGGAAGCCGTATCTCCAAAGTGTCAAAAGATCACAAAAAGGTAAGTGCGTCATAGTGATATTTAGTCTTGACTAAGCTATCTTTCCATCTTATTTCATGTCCAATTCAAAAACAAGCAAACAGTCTACAGTTATGTGTCTTTTCAAACATTTGGTGATAGATTTTGGTTTAAATCACATTCTTGTCTAAAATGTTTGAAATGGAAATTAAGTGGTTGTTATTTTATTATGTTTGCAAACATTTTTTTAAATGAATTAATCTGTTAGAATATGCATGTTAGTTTAACTGCACAAATGGCATAGTCGATCAGCTGTAGAGTGTTGGCACCGCAGTCTGAGGACCGCGGTTGAAATCCTAGCCCCACTTGTGTGGAGTTTGCATGTTCTCCCTGTTCTGTGTGGTTTGTCTTCGGGGACTTTCATCCCACATCCAAAAATCATGCAACATTAATTGGACAATCCAAATTGCCCCTAAGTGGGATTGTGAGTGCGGCTGTTTGTATCTATGTGCCCTGCAATTGGTTGGCAACCAGTTCAGGGTCTACCCTGCCTCCTGCCGAGTGACAGCTGGAATAGGCTCCACCACTCCCGTGGCCCTTGTGAGGATAAGCAGCTTAGAGAATGGATTGATGAATGGTTAACTGAGCACTCTAAATTGCCCATAGCCGTGAATGTGAGTCTGAATGGCTGTTTGTTTATACGTATGGGCCCTCCATTGGCTGGCGACCAGTTCTGGGTGTGTTCCCCAAAGATAGCTGGTATAGACTCCAGCAAGTTTGCAACGCTAGTAAGGATAAACATTATGGAAAATGGATGGATAAATGACTTGTGCATTTTAAGATTGTTCTGGTTATTTCAGCCCACACCAGCCGCCCTAGTAGGAGCCATCCAGCTTGCAATAGGTTATGCTGTGGGAAACCTGAGCTCCAAACCTGACAGAGATGTTCTCATGCAGGATTTCTCTGTGGTAGAGAGTGTCTTCTTTCCTAGGTACTTTTTGTTTTAACTCAAAATAATAAGACAAGGGAAAAAAAATCTGTATTTTAATGCTCAATTCCCAAAATGTAATACTCACTCCCTAGGCATGGTATTGGGTACAAAATCTGAATATTGAGATCTAGTATGAATTACATAAGTTGTGTTTATATATATATATATATATATATATATATTTTTTTTTTTTTTACTTTATTTTTTTTTTTTTTTACAAAGAATGATCTAAGGAGCCACAGTTGCAGGAATTATCTTGGAAAATGTCACTTTCATTTTTTTATTGTCGGAAAGGTACAAATCGTAATGAAAGCTTTTCTTTTGTATTTCTCACATGTGGCTACATGCATTATATGCAGCAACTAAAATATTAGCGACACCTTGACATCAAAAGTGATTATTGTTATCTTTGCAATGCTAATATTTATCTATTTATTTATGATGAAGCGCCAAATGAATCTCACTCTTTAATTGTGTTGGTATAGCTCTTTGTTTTCAATCCTCCTGTCTTTGATTTTTTTTTTCTTGAAAAATGACATTTGAGAAACCCAAAAGCAGCATGCATCTTTGGGAAATCAACTGCAACCCAGCAATCAGGTCCTTTACAATTGCACTTTGTTCTCCAGTGAAGGCAGCAACATGACTCCTGCACATCACTACCCCGATTTCCGCCTAAAAACATATGCACCACTGGCATTCCGCTACTTTCGGGAACTCTTTGGCATCAAACCAGACGATTATCTGGTAAGTCTGGGTTGCCGACTGGATTCATTACATAACCCTGGTCCAGAGGTATTGTAAATACTGAAAATGAACTTTTGCCGTGTTTTAAGCACGAGATGTACAGAAAATTGTAATGTGATAAAACATGAAATGATGCATTCACCAGTGTTATTTTTAGGGGTCTTGTGATTCAGAACCCATACAAAGGATTTGATGATCATCATTATTTGCTGACAACAGTGTAGTGAGATAAGGCTTCTATATAATTATGATTTTCAGTATTCCATCTGCAATGAGCCTCTCATTGAGCTGTCCAACCCTGGTGCCAGCAGTTCCTGGTTTTACCTTACCAGTGATGATGAGTTCATAATCAAGACTGTGCAGCATAAAGAGGCAGAGTTTCTGCAGAAGCTGCTTCCTGGCTACTACATGGTGAATAAGTATATATTATCTGTCTTTTCATGTTCAATGCATCCATTTTTGGTGAAAATGTGATAAAATCTTCAAACAATGTGTTCACTCTATCAAGAAAAGCATTGAGACACAGAGAATCATAGAGTGTGATTGTCTATGGCAGGTTTTACCAACCATTTTGACATTTAAAGCTGTTTTTTTGGGGGGTACTGATTAATGCTACCCGCTGTGAGGATTTTTTTACACTCGTATAACAAATTTGCTTGGATGAAAGAGTAATATAGGTGGCATGGTGGATCAGCTACAAAGCGTTGGCCTCACAGTTCTGAGGACCCGGATTCCAACTCAGCCCACCCTGTGTGTAATTTGTACGCTCTCCCCATATCTGCGTGGGTTTTCTCCGAGCACTCCGGTTTCCTCCCACATCCCAAAAACATGCATTAAGTGGAGAATCTAAATTGCTCCTAGGTGTGATTGTGGCTATGACTGTTGTCTGTCTCCATGTGTCCTGGGATTGGCTAGCAACCAGTTCAGGGTGTACCCGCCTCCTGCCCATTGACAGCTGGGATAGGGTCCAGTACTCCCACAACCCTTGTGAGTATAAGTGGCTAAGAAAATGGATGGATGGATATTTATGGAATAATCCCAGAAGCTACTCATATGGCCCTTGCACGCTTCTTGTGGGCATCATGTGAGTGACCCCTCGGTTTTTTTTTTGTTTTTTTTTTGGTTTGCCAAGGAATAGCATTTCATATTAAGATTCCAAAACCTTTGTCCGTATTTGCTCTTCAGTACACTAATATTGGAGATCAATGAGAGAAATAGAAAATTTTGGAAAATATGAAAAGAAATGCCACAGCTCGACGTCACGATGCTGAGACGTTTGACAGCAATGTTAGGTCAATAAGTTTAACACGTCACCTTCATCTGATTATCAGCATCTTTTTTTTTCTTTTGCCAAACGCAACAGACAGTATTTCTTTGATTGCATCTTTAATCTAAAATGTTTGCTTTAATTTCTGTAGAACTTGAACCAGAACCCGAGGACTTTGCTACCCAAGTTCTATGGCCTTTACTGCATTCAGTGTGGTGCCATCACTGTCCGTGTGGTGGTGATGAACAATGTGCTGCCACGTGCCATGAAGATGCACTACAAATATGACCTGAAAGGCTCCTCATACAAACGTCGTGCTTCACGCAAAGAACGCACAAAGTCTTCACCTACATTCAAAGACTTGGATTTCCAAGAGATGCATGAAGGCTTGTGGTTTGATGTGGAAACCCACAGCGCCCTGATGAAGACTCTGCAGAGAGACTGCCGGGTATGTTAAATCAGAATCAAAGCAAAACAAATTTATTTGTATAGCACATTTAATACACAAGTTAACGCAATGTGCTTTATATTATTAAAAGCATTTAAACACAAAAATAAAACATTTAAACTAGTGGAGATACTTTAAAATGAATGAGAGAGCGTTTTTAAAGTGAATTTAAGAAAATTCGCACTTGGGGCTGATGTCACCTTTGTGAGCAAATTGTTTAATTTTTGTGGAGCATAATAGCTAAATGCTGCTTCATCATGTTTGCTTTGGATTCTGCTCTCCACTAATTGACCTGAGTCAGTCGATCTCAGAGGCCTACTGGTTTTTTTTCCATAAGCATTTCTATCATGTATTCAGGACTTAGACCATTTAGATATTTACAGATCAGTCGTAGAACGTTAAAATCTATTTGTAAGATAACTGGAGACTAAAACACTGGAATAGGAATTAAACGCTCCGACCTCTTTGTTCTGGTCAGAACCCGATTTGCAGCATTCAGAATGAGCTGTAGCTGGTTTAGTTTACTAACTGCAATCCTTTTTTATTTATTTCCAAAAACAATCATCACACTTTTGTTGTGGTTTAATTGAATAAAATTTTGCCTGATCGTTATTTTTCTGCTTTAGAGAGTGACACAACACCTCAATTGTACTGTAGTCATCTGGAGACACGGTTAAATATAATTGTGTGTCATCTGCATAGCTATGATAGTAAAAAAAAAAAGTTCTGAAAAATTTGGCCCAATCGTTGCAGATATAGTCTGAACAAGAAGGGTCCAACAACTGACCCTTGAGGGGCCTCATAGGTCATTGCCATTTGTTGCTATTGAGCACTTCCAATGGTTACAAAGTAGCTCCTCGCACCTCCACATAGGACCTATACACCATTTAAGGACCATTCCATTTAGTCTCGCTAACATGATAACGTCCAGTACAGCAGATACCTAAACAATTTGGGAATATTTATAATAATTTTTATAATAATAATAATAATAATTATTATTATTATTATTATTTGGGGGACAAGGTTAGAGAGAGCAGACCTATATGGTTTGGACATGTTCAGAGACAAGAGAGTATATATATTGGTAGAAGGGTGCTGGGGATGGAGCTGCCAGGCAAAAGAGCGAGAGGAAGACCAAAGAAAAGGTTGATGGATGTTGTGAGGGAGAACAATCTTGGATGCAGAAATATAGCATGAAAATGTTGGATAAATATTTGATTAGAAATCAAAATATTCATTGTTTTGTTGGAGGATAGAATTTTTTTTACGCATTCTTATCCATTAAAAGGCTAGCATCAATTCCAATTCACTTCTCCCCATGCTTGCACCATTTTTTTGTCTGGATACTCCAGTTTCCTCCCACGTTACAAAAACACCCATAAGATGTAAAAAAAAATAAATTTCGGCAGCATATTGCTTGTAAAATGTAATTATAGATTTGTTGATGAAAACACAATACAAGTTTAAAAATATCTGTTAAAATATCTATACATTAAAAAAAGATAACTACAACAAAATTGTAGAGCTCTAGTGATAGTTTGTCACCATTTCAGTTTTCACATTTTTTTTGTTTTACATACTTGCTGATTTTTTTTTTAATCGTTAAAATTTGGGAGGGTTGTTAAGAACATCCTTCTCTGTGGTGAGTGAAATTTTGAAGACATTTTTCACATCACAGGAACCATACTGTAAGTCAACAGTATTGTCATGTACAAGTACAAGATTAGTTCAGTGTTGGGTGATGGGTCTTTTGGCGAGCGTCACAAAACTGCACGTGACATTTGTTATTTTGACACATTTAGACCAGCTAATAGCAGCACAACCCTTTCCATTTAAGGAAGCACAGGATGACGCAGATTGCTATAGCGTCTCTTGCCAAAATTTTCATGTCTTTACAATCTCTGATGATGGGCACAAAGGTTTACTGTCTGATGTTTAAGCCACAGCAAGATGACCTAAGGCCTTGCATGCAGAGTTGCATGCAAGAGCTGTATGTTGGCCCAAGAGGATTTAGACATGGTACAACTAAGCATATTACTTTCATGATTGGACTGGACTCTGCACCACAAACTGGCTCATCTGACCTTATTGTATTAGGTAATGGATCCCAGCTCAAGGAAGTCTTTGTTTTCAAGTACAGTGATTCTTTATGACTACGATCTGCCCGGAGGGATTAAGGCTTGGTTGCACAAAATTCTTGTTTGGTCTGTACAGTAGTTATGTAATAAACCCCCCTTAATTTGGACCTGATCTTTTGTTGGGCAGTCTAGAGATTATTTAAAGGTCTTATTTGCATTGTACATTGAGTCACATAATTCTAATTCTAAGAGAACTGTAAAAACTAATTATCATTAGAGTAATCTCATCAACAGAAACCTGCCCAAGAGCACACCTATTTCTGAACTTTCATCAATTTTCTTATCGTCATTGTGGTCGCAGGTGAGTTGGAGTCAATCCCAGTGGACTTTGGGCAGGAGGCGAGGTACACTTTGGAATGATTACCACCCAATCACAGAGCACTTGTAAAAAATAACCATTCACATTAATAAAGAAGAATTCAGAGTATATGATTAACATGTATGTTTTTGTAACGTGGGAGAAAGCAGCAGTACCTGAAGAAAACCCATGCAAACAGGGGGCAGACGTGCAAACTCCATACAGGAAAGGCACGGGATGACCCAAAAATCAAAACTGTGAGGCAGATGGGTTAACCACTCACTCACTGCACTATCGTTTGCTTCAATTTCCTGTTAAAATAAATGAGAATGAATATTCAACTGTTTGTTCTTCTTCTTTTTAGGTTCTAGAGAGCTTCAAGATCATGGACTACAGCCTCCTTCTGGGAATCCATGTTTTAGACCGCAAGGTGACGAGCAGAGAGAGCAGACGTGACAGCAGGAAAGGACAGAAGGTTCTCTACTCCACTGCCCTCGAATCTATCCAAGGGACTGTGAAGGACCCAGAACCAGTAGCAGATGATGACACGTGAGGAAATTTTGTAATTCAGTTTTTCCAAATTCATGAATATCCGTAGCCTAAAGGAGCATCTTCCATTCATTACATCCCGGAAGAATTTACAGTATGTAGATTAATTTTGGGCTGCACAGTGGAGCAACCGATTAGAGCATTGGCCTCACAGTTCTGAGGACCGGGGTTCAAATCCCAGCTTCGGCTGTTTGCATCTTCTCCCTGTGCCTGCGTGGGTTTTCTCCAAGCACTCTGGTTTCCTTCCACATCCCAAAAAGATGGATTGATTGGAGGCTCTAAATTGCCCTTTGGTGAAATTGTGAGTGCTACTGTTGTCTCTCTCTATGTGCCCTGCGATTGCCTGGCAACCAGTTCAGGGTGTACCCTTCTTCCTGCCCGATGATACCTGGGTTGGCTCCGGCACTCCCACAGCCCTTGTAAAGATGACCAGCTCAGAAAATGGATGGATGGATGAATTTTGCAAATGTGTTCATTTCAGATTTGGTGGAATTCCAGCCAAGCATAGAGATGAAAACCTCCTCATCTTTTTGGGAATCATTGACATCCTCCAGTCGTACAGGTTTCCAATGCCTCTCATGAACACATTGTCTATATTGTGTTTTGTATTTTTAATGCAGATGAGGAAATACATATCAATAATAATTTTCAGGTTCATTAAAAAGGTGGAACATTCCTGGAAATCTCTTGTACATGATGGGGTATGTGTCACCACATCACATATTTTCAAGTCTTTGTGTGGTGAATGTGTGTGTGTGGGTGGGTGGGGTGAGGGGGTTCTGTGGGTGATAGAATCAGAGAGACAGACAGACAGACAGATTTTAATTTTTCCTTGCTTTTCAGGACACAGTATCAGTTCACAGGCCCAATTTCTATGCAGACCGGTTTCTGAAATTCATGGGCTCAGTTGTATTCAAACGCATCCTTTGTGAGTTATTCGACTATCGTGGCATCGGTTATAAAGCTTTGATAAAAAAAGTAGCTTTCCCTTAACACACTTGCACTTTTTGTTTAATAGCTTTGAGGGGAACCTCTTCTAAGAGGAAGAAGAACTCGTTCTGTACAGTTAAGTTCGCCTCTCAGGAAATACTTTCTCCTCAAAAGGATGAGTGGGAGAAGAAGAAAGCACAAAGCTTGGACAACCTAGAAGGTAACGATAAGTCTTGTATTGTAATTACCTACTTGATATTTTCGCTATCATTCTCTACCAATGACATCATTACAAACCACTCCACCAACACCAACAAAAATTCATCCCATTCATCAGCTTCATTCTGTTTACTTCTTCCGTCAGTTTACAGTTCATCAAAACAACCAGACCTTCTCCCTAAATCTGCTGTTACATTCAAGTCTACTGAGGAAGAAAACCTTGATGGCAGGTAATATATGGTCGCTTTTTAGTGTGTATATTACAAAAGGGCACTGCTGTTCTCAGCTGTAGAGTAAATGATATTGTAGTGAACGGGGTGTGGACCTCCTCAGTACTTTCAAATATACTATGATTCCTCTCTAGTTTTTAGAATCATCACAGTGGCGCTTGTTTTGACGTACATTTGTTTATGCTGCAGCGAGCACAGACGAGCCTCCAGTTCAACGATTGCACTGGAAGATCCTTTGCCAGCTCTCATCAGAAGCCATTCGGACTCTGAACTGGATCTCAACTTGGTATGAAATATACAGTACATCAAACACAGTATGTGTCTTCATGCTTGACTTTTTTTCCCCACGTATTACCACTGTATGTTTGTCAAGCATCCCAGTTCTTTTTATTCTTTATTTTGTTTAAGAAAATCCAAACAGACATGCCAACCTTTTCAGAGGGAAGTTGTATCAGTCACATCAGGTGTTAAATTGTAACTGACTAACTAAATGTGCCTAAATTTCAACTTAACTCCTTCTTTACCTCAACAGAACGATACAAAGTCCGCATCACTGCAGACGTTGCACGGACCCGCTTCACGATGATTCATTCCATTCTTCCCTCACTTTCATTGAAGAACTACTATTAACTATTATGTAACTATAACTATTTGCCAAAATGTTGCCTATTGCGCAGTGAGTTGCATTCACTGCCACTATGCAACACACCTGCTATAATTCAAGTTTGTACTCAAAAGTCATAATAAAAAATTGGTAGAATGACAGCTCTTATCTCCAAAAAATTAAAAATTCAGGTCACTCGTATCTCAAGTCATCAATATTGAAGGACAAGTTCTGTATGTGCATTGTAAAGCCTTCAGGCCACAGTTTCCTTTTTTGTTCTTTTTTGCTCACATTTGAACTCAACATGAGCATGAATATGAGTGAGGTTGGTGAGGTTTGTCAGACTCACTGAATGAGACCAGACGCGTCCCAACAAAACTGCAGAGCCTGGCATCAAATTGGTCACACGCTTTCATTTTCACTGATGACTGAAATTGTTAAATGGAGTAGAGGAGAAAATGTTGGTTCAGGTGAGTTACCAAAGCTCTAGGGTGAAGGTTTACTTGTGTGTTCTATTTTGTATTGTTTTTTTTGTATCTTCACCTGGGTCTATCGTGCCTATTCTCATTCACCCAGGTCATTTCATTCTCAGGACATTGAATCAAGCTCATCTGGACTGTTGTGGTTGGTCTAACTGATCTCACCAAACCAGTCAAATTGGTTTCGATTCAAACCCTCTGAGAATTCACCTGTGTCTCGTTGCCTTGGTTTTCTATTAGACCTTTGACAATCTTAGGCATAAATATTAATATTCGCCTGATCCATCAGCTAAGATAGATATTTTTCGCATCAAAATGAATAGTGGGTTTTGGTAAAAATAATGTATATATATTTTTACCAAATAATTTGGTGGTCCTGTTTTGTAGTGAGCAGACAACGATGGTGGATAGTCTCCAGGAAGCCATGTCTGCAGAAGAGGATGCCCCCTCGCAATGTCGATACATTTTTAAGACCTCACAATAGCATACAGTATGTGTAATGTGAAAGACATCTATGTGCTCAAAACCTTTCATTTCTTGTAAAGTCACCCAGAAGTGGCATTCTGTCTGACTTTCACACCAAATGACAAATGCAAATACAGTACAGTTAGGTTTTGCCAAATTACATCACTGATGGTGTTAATTTCACAATTGCTTTTTATTTTATGTGTAAATGTTCAAATTCTCTCAGTGGCTGGATCCCTGGGCAAATGTGTTTTCAATCATTCATACATATAATTTATTTTCCCACTATATAAATGTTTATTTGATTACCATGACATTGCATCCACACTGAACAGTTTGTGGCAATATTGTCCCTTGCTATCATTTCACCATTCCTGTCCATGTGCCTAAAAATGTTTCAAAATCAGATGTCCTCCAGTGATTTCGAGGCATATGATTGTGTAATATGGCATTCTTTCTGTGAAATGAAATATAAATTATTGTAAAAGATATACAATTTTAGATTTGGCTTAGAGTCACTGAAGTAGATAGAGATAGAAAGCAAATTTAGACAGAACAGTTAAACCTTTGTGGAAAAGGTTAATATAGACATCAAATAATAAAATTTGTGAAACATGATTATGACTGTAATGTTGTGTTTATCTTTTAATCTAAAATGGTCTCTTTTGATTATTTCGCTTCAAACACCCAAATGCACAAATGCCATCTTCTCCTTATTTAATAATATGCCTTTTACTGTACAGCAGTAGTGCTTTATAGTACTGCTAGCTATAGATTACGCTATGCACTGTATATTAAATTGAAGAAGGAGGGGACCTAAAATACTTCCCAATACTGTATATTCTTCATCATTCCAAACTACTGTACAACCACGCAATGTACATTTGCCGTGTTCATTCAAACGCAAGAGGGCGCACCAATAACATGGTAATACATGGAGAGCTGTACATGGACACAGTTTTGATTTAGTCTTCGATTGTCATCATGTACTTGTGTTAATCACTATTTAAGTACGACAATTTTATCTTAACTGGTAAAAGAACAAACTGTAGCTAATGAATTCCATTTCAGCTGAAGAAAAACCATACTCAATAGACTATTTTTTTAAACACAGTAATGCGAGTTAGTTCTTCATTTTGGTTGTTTTATGGAATGTGAGCCCACGATCACATGTCTATAATAGAGTAAGGGTAATGTATGCAAACATATCCCACAAAGCCATTTAATGAATTTTAGAATAGCTTGTTCTCAATATTGAGAAGGACCAGCACAGCATTCCTTTTCAAACAATGACCGGCAAATATATAAATAGAACAGCTTCCTGGTACCGCATGAGTATTTTGATTGAAATCAAAAGGAAGTTTCACATCGACAACAAAGGGCAAACTTTCATAAAAAACAATTCACTTGTTCGCCAGACTTTACCAAGACGTTTAGATTGGTGAGTTACTTCCAAATTCAGAAAATGTAATCTTTCGGATGAGTTTGAAAAAACTGAATCAAAATTAACTGAATCAGAAACTGTGTCAGTTGAGAACTTTTTTCTAGCGTATTTGACCAAAATGAAGGACTCATCTGTGCACGACTGGAACTTCTCTGAAAAAAAAAATCTCCGGAAACAAACACCTGCCTGCCACGGCCAAGTCACGCCCACATACCTGTTTGAAACAGGAAGTAAGCATATTTGGACCAAGAATTTAAGCAACACAACAAAACGTTTCCTTTACGCTCACTTCTTGAGCTTTTTTTTTTGGTTTCAGGCCCAGTACGTTTGGATTAATCTTATCTGGTGATACCGAGAAAAGGACAACAAAGTTTTACCAGGTATGATCCCCGAACGTGCTGAATGTCGACATTGCTTGTGTGGGTCTTGCTGACACGTTTGGACTTTGGGCCGCTCCCACACGTATTTAGCTTGGATAAATTCTGCTTTTTAATGGTTACTCTCGCTCGACTATAACATAGCATTCCCCCCTTCCCCCAGATCTTATCTCTTTGTCGAGAGGTTGTTGTTACTCAAATGTCACACGACTCTGCGAGTGTAGGAGCCCCAGTGTGTCTATTTCTATCCTTTGTCTTGCGCGGGACGTCAGTTAAATGTGAAACTCGTTCATTCGTTTGTTTACATTTTACAAGACACGATTCACTTATTGGTTTAAAATATCATTTCTGCCACAAGATAATCCTACTATTAGCCTCAACATTCTTTACAATCGAATCGTTATTTCTGCCTTAGTTTCGATCAACATTTTGATTTCTATAGCCTTTTCATCGTTCGTTCACTATATATTTAATATAGACGTAGACAAGTGACTGTGTGTATATATACTGTGTGTGTGTGTGTGTGTGTGTGTGTGTGTGTGTGTGTGTGTGTATGTATGTATGTATATATATATATATATATGTATATATATATTTTTTTTTTTTTTCCCCTGAGCCTCTTATCCTCACAAGGGTCGCGGGAGTGCTGGAGCCTATCCACTTATCACCTATCTTCGGGCAGGATGCTGGATGCACCCTGAACTGGTTTTCAGCCAATCACAGGACACAGAAATAAAAAAAACATTTGCACTCACAATCACACTTCAGGGTAATTTAGAGTCTCCAATTAATGCATGTTTTTGGGATGTGGGAGGAAACCAGAGTTCCCGGAGAGAACTCACACAGGCCGGGAAGAACTTGCAAACTCCGCCCAGGTGGGGCTGGTATTTGAACCTCAGTCCTCAGAACTGTGAGGTAGACGCGCTAACCAGTTACGTTACGTGATAGCCTTTTTATTTATATATTTATGTATCCCCTCCTTGAGCCGTCACCTTATCATGGTGGAGAGGTTTGTGTGTCCCGATGATCCTAGGAGCTATGTTGTCTGGGGCTTCATGCCCGTAGTAGGGTCACCCATGGCAAAAAGGTCCTAGGTGAGGGACCTGACAAAGTACGACTCCAAAACCCCTATGACGAATACAAAAATTGGATCTTGGTTTCCCTTGGCCAGACGTGGTCCACCAGGACTGGAGGTGGGGCTCGAAGGCGAGAGCCTGGTGGCCGGGCCTGCACCCATGGGGTTCCCCTTCCCATGGGCATTCCACCTGTGAAAGGGGCCATAGGGGTCAGGTGCAATGTGAGTGGGTGGTAGCCAAAGGCGGGGACCTTTGCAATTCGATCCCCTCCTACAGAAACTTGCTCTAGGGACATGGAATGTCACCTCTTTGGCAGGGAAGGAGCCCGAGTTGGTGAGTGAGGTCGAGAAGTTCCAACTAAATATAGTTGGACTCTCCTCTACGCACCGCTTGGGCTCTGGCACCACTCCTCTTAAGAGGGGTTGGGCTCTGTTCCACCGACCATGTGTGGGTATACTCATTGACCCCCAGCTCGGGGCCTGTACGTTGGGGTTTACCCTGGTAAATGACAGGGTAGCCTCCCTCCATCTTCAGGTAGGGGGACGGATCCTGACTGCTGTGTGTGCTTATGCACCATACAGCAGTTCAGAGTACCCACCCTTTTTGGAGTCCTTAAAGGGAGTGCTGGAGAGCGCCCCCTCTGGAGACTCCATCATTTTGCTGGGGGACTTTAATGCTCACGTGGGCAATGACAGTTAGACCTGAAAGGGTGTGATTGGGAAGAATAGCCCCCCAATCAGAACCAGAGTGGTGTTCTGTCATTGGACTTCTGTGCTCATCACGGATTGTCCATAACAAACACCATGTTCAGGCATAGTCCACATGTGCACCTGCCACCAGGACACACTAGGCCGCAGTTCGATGATCGACTTTATAGTCGTGTCATTGGACTTGCGGCCCCATGTCTTGGACACTCCGGTGAAGAGAGGGACGCAGCTGTCAACATATCACCACCTGGTGGTGAGTTGGCTCCGATGGTGGGGGAAGATGTCGGTCCAACGTGGCAGGCCCAAATGTATTGTGAGGGTCTCCTGGGAACGGCTGGCAGATTCCCCTGTCAGAAGGAATTTCAACTCCCACCTCTGAAAGAACTTTGCTCACATTCCGGGAGAGGTGGGGGAAATTGAGTCCGAGTGGACGATGTTCTGCGCCTCCATTGCTGAGGCGGCCGACTATAGCTGTGGCCGTAAGGTGGTCGGTGCCTGTCGTGGCGGCAACCCCAGAGAACGTTGGCGGACACGAACAGTGAGAGATGCTGTCAAGCTGAAGGACTCCTATTAGGCATTTTTAGCCTGCGTGACTCCTGAGGCACCTGATAGGTACCGGCTGGCCAAGCGGAATGCAGCTTCGGTGGTCACTGAGGCAAAAACCCAACCAAGGAAGGAGTTTAGTGAGGCCATGGAGAACGAGTTACAGATGGCTTTGAGGAAATTCTGGTGCACCGTGCGGCGTCTAAGGAGGGGTGAAGCAGTGCACTGTCAGCACTGTGTATAGTGGGGATGGGGTACTGCTAACCTCAACTCGGGATGTTGTAAGTCAGTGGGTAGAATACTTGTGGCACAGTCCTATGGCTTACTTGTGTTACAAGACCTCCTCAATTCCACCAACATGAGGAAGCTGACTCTGGGTTCTCTGAGGCGGGTTCTTCTATCTCTGGGGTTGAAGTCACCCTGGTGGTTAAAAAGCTCCTTGGTGGCAGGGCCGCAGGATGGATGAAATTCGTCCGGAGTTCCTAAAACCTCTAGATGTTGTGGGGTTGTCCTGGTTGACACGCCCCAGCAACATCGCGTGGACATTGGGGACATTGCCTCTAGATTGGCAGACTGGGGTGGTGGTGGGGACCGGAGGGTGAGTTCCAACTATAGGGGCATCACAGTCCTCAGCCTCCCTGGTAAGGTCTATTCAGGGGTGCTGGAGACGAGGGTCCATCGGGAAGTCAAATCTCAGATCCATTAGGAGCAATGTTGTTTTCTTCCTGGCATTGGAACAGTGGACAAGCTCTACACCCTCAGCAGGATCCTTGTGGGTGCATGGGAGTTCGCCAAACCAGTCTACGTGTGTTTTATGGACGTGGAGAAGGCGTTTGACCGTGTCCCTTGGGGAGTCTTGTGGGGGGTTCTTCGGGAGTATGGGGTCCCGAGCCCCCTGATACGGGCTGTTCGGTCCCTGTACAATCACCATCAGAGTTTTGTTCCCATTGCCAGCAATAAGTCAGACTCTCTTCCGGTGAGAGTTGGACTCCGCCAAGGCTGCCTGTTGTCACCAACTTTGTTCACAACTTTTATGGTCAGAATTTCTAGGCGCAGGCAAGGCATAGGGGGTGTCCGGTTTGGTGACCTCAGCATCGCATTTCTGCTCTTTGCAGATGATGGGGTTCTGTTGGCTTCATCTAGCCGTGATGGACAACCCTCACTGGAGCGGTTCCCAGTCGAGTGTGAAGTGGCTGGGATGACAATCAGCACCTCCAAATCTGAGACCATGGTCCTCAGTTGGAAAAGGGTGACATGCCCTCTCTGGGTTGGGGATGAGATCTTGCCCCAAGTGGAGGAGTTCAAGTATCTTGCGGTCTTGTTCACGAGTGAGGGAAGAATGGAGCGGGAGATCGACAGATGGATCTGTGCAGTGTCTGCAGTGATGCGGACTTTGTATCGGTCCGTTGTGGTGAAAAGGGAGCTCAGTCGAAAGGGAAAGCTCTCAATTTACCAGTCAATCTACGTTCCTACCCTCACCTATGGGCACGAGCTATGGATCGTGACCGAAAGAACAAGATCCCGGATACAGGCTTATGAAAAGGTTAGGAAATCAAACAATTTATGGGCCATCCTTTTAAATATTTGATCGAGTTCCTTGTCCTCCTCGTCTGTCTTTCGGGCAGTCTGTTGTCAGTTAGAAGTGATCTGCATATCGTCTAATATGGCTCGAAATGATCGGGTAATATTGCCCCAGTCGCTTTACTTGCTTTTGAGATGTTCTCTTCTTCAAAAAGAGCTCCAGTCTCAGAAGGGGCGTCAGAAAAATCTGAAAATCTTTTCTTGTTCGTCTGCCATAGCAGGTGGCACAGCGTGTGTTCTATGGCGTCTGTCCCAGTGTGACCTCTGCAAATGACGTTGCAAGCAATATGGCTGCCACTGGAATGTCGAGTGAGATTTTCGTAACTTTGCACTTGAACAAAACACTGTCCGCTCACGATTACTATCACTATATTATATGTAGTTTTGATAACAATACATTTTTTAAAATGTATATTTTGGTGTCAGTTGCTCTTTAACAATTGAAAAATCAAATAAAAATGTCACAAAAACTAGATGCATTAATTGTGTATGTACTGACTGCCATCTTATATAAGGCCATTAATTTGTTCTGTCTGTCACTATGCCTCACTGGCATAAATAGATTAACAAAATTACACTATTTATCAAAAATGTGTATTTTTTGAGCAATTAATTACACAAGTATATACATTAAATGATCAAGAAGTCATTTAAATAGACTCATAGCTCCATCTTGTGGTTCATGTTTAACTTGTGGTTGACCAATGCAAATAATGACTATGGCTGTGTCTAACACAACACACACCAGAGATTTGTGAATGGCATGTGTCCTTCCATCTGGCTTGCACATGCACTGCATATGGACATTGCATAACCACCTTGGTCCTCAGTGACAGCATGATGGGACAGTAAAAGGGATAGAGCAACAAATGCTTATGTAAAAGCATTAAGATGAGTAAAAATTCTAGCTACCAGTACATTGTTCCTGTATAAGAGTGACTATGCACTACAATAAATAAATGAGGGGTAAAAAATGTTTTTTTTTTTAAAAAAAAGGGTTCCATTTAAAAAATGACTGAAAATGCTCCCTGCACTTATTTACATGCTCTTTGGCATTGTACATCTGTACAACACTTCTAGTCACGAGCTAAACGTTCCTCAGTTTTAAACTGTAGCATTCTGATTTCTCTTAATCTTTATTTGCTGGGTGATTTTAAAAGTATAGATCTTCCAAATGAACATGCTCACCCACTACCTACTAAAAAAAAAACCAATACTGTAAAGCTGGAAAGAGAAACAAGCTTTAACTGGGATGAGAATTTTCCGCAGATTCGCAGAATTCCGAGTTTTTTCAGCTGAAATTGTAATTTTTGTGAAACGTGTAAATTCATTAAGACAATTTGGGGTGGGGGGTGGGTCATTAGGGCTTGACGTGGGGCAAGGGTGTGATCAAGGCCAGCCGCTAGCATCGATCGACAACGCTCGTCGTGAAATTAGTCACAGCTGTGATAGCGTAAAACAGCATTGGTATCTATTTTTGCATTGTTATCTGTTTGCATTAAATCTGGTGTTTATAATCGCGACAACATTCCGATTTCCAGCTGCATTTTGGCGGTATTTTCATACTGATGTTAACATTTCATAGAGAATCATTCTATTTACTACGGGATAGTTATAACTTATAGACATACATACGCATATGTTATCGAGCAGTCTGCATGTTTGCCAGTATGGCGAAAGTCTTGGAGCGAAAAGTTGAAGATCGTGCCAGGGTAATTGCTAAAAACCACGGGGGTAAAAAAACGTTTAAGGTGGGCATGGCTTGAACAAAGTGTAACCGTCCAGATAGGAATGAATACTGTATCAACATGTCTAACCAAACACATACAAAAAGTGGACGTTCCCGGCAAAGTACTGTGCACTCTGTGTTCCAATAGGAGCAGAAAATACCAAACCAGAAAACACAAAGGTAAGCTGGACCTAATTTGTCACATATTATATAAAAAAAATATATATATAAATATTTAATATGATTAGGCCTATCTGTAGAACTGGCCCTGTAGATCATGCATTTTATCGCTCACTTTTATATTTCATGATCTCTCTCTCTCTGTCTGTCTGTCTGTTTATTTATATATATATATATATATATATATATATATATATATATAAACAAATTACTTGTGTACTTATTTCTGAAGTATAACTTGTAAGTGCAGTAGCCAATTTGATATAAATTTCACTCAGTCTACATTTTTATGACTGAAGTTTGACAAAATTATTTTGGCTGTTTGGACTCATATTTTAAGTTTTCAAAATATTCCGATTGCCCTGTATTTATACTCTTAGAAGTAACTTTGTGGCGTAGTCCTGTGACTTTTAAACTTTACACAGATTTGATCGGCTTTATCGGATTAGCCGATAAGTGGCTTTGTTTTGCTGATGACCTGATTGGTTTTGATGTCATAATTGGCCGATCAGATCAATGGTGTCATTAATTGGCTCCGAGAAAGATATTTACTCTGCGTTGCTGTTATGCACCTATATCTTAATCCAAAAGCTAGTTTATTTTAATACAGTAGTATTTATATAGTTTGTCTTTTCATGTGGTGTTGTAAATATCTGATAACCAATGAAGTTATTTTCTAAAAAATGTTGCCGCAATTAGAGAGAGAAGGCGGTTGAGTGACAGAAATGAGCGGAGCAGACTACAAAATAAATTTGCTCTTTTGGGATTGCATTATGTCAGACTAACTGCAATTAATTCTTAGATTCCGATACCACCACACCCCGTTTTTTTTTTTTTTTAGGGTTAGCGTAGTCGACATGACTACACTTGTTACCGTGGGGATGACAACACTTGTGGATAACGCCGGCTGTATTATAAGAAGAAAATTTGTTGGGGGGGGGGTGTTGGTGGTCACTGGTCCTCAGGGCAGGAGAGGATTTCATGTAAGGCTTGTTTAAGTACTTTTAATGAGATACGGCTCGCAAGCCATCAACAAAACGTTACGTAGCTTAGCAAGCTAGTGCTGTCTACCGCTCGTAGTTGTTTGTGAACATGCTGCCATTCTGTTGAGCAGATTATCTGACCAGAGAAGCAAATTCTAACATTTAAAGAGCCACGGAATATATTTGATAACTGAAAAATCTCACGGCACACCAACAAACAAAAATGTCACAAAAAGTAGACATTAATTGCTGTCATGTTGTAATCTTGAATTGACCGATACGTATGTCAGTGCCCAATCCTGGAATGCCCCCTAGAGATCATTGTTTTAACTTTTGAAGATACTCAGTATACAGTAAACATGTATATAAAATAAATGAACAAATCATCTGAATAGACACATTGCTCCCTGAGGTGATCGGTTGTCTTTTTTTTTTTTTTAAAGCTTCAAATCCTGATTGTGTAAAGGCTCGCTTCCGCCCGTCACTGAGCCCTCAGAGCGGTTAACTGAATCAAAATGTGCTCTATAATGTCTCACCCTTCACAAAGCAATAGATTTAGTGTGGATGCTCGGATTTGAATTGACTGGAGAATATGCCAGCCAGAGTGCCTTTTCTGACTTACGCACACAGGAAAATCATAGAGGACTGTAACACAAGTAAGCCATAGGACTGTGCCACATAATGTGGTCCAATATTATTATTGGATCCAAAAATATTATGTAATATAAACTGTCCTGCAACTGACAAGTACATGCATGTCTTTCTGTGCTTGTGGAAATCAGTCAAGCCACGACATGTCTGAGGACAGAGATTCAGCATGTCTGCTTCAGATGATGATTTTGAAAAAGAGCAATTTCATGTATCTCAGTTATAGCCGCTGCTTGATGTCCGGACTACGTGAAATAGTTTCCAATACATAATGCATTATAATTCACAACAAAATAAATGGATGGCAGCACGGTGAATGAGTGGTTAATGCATCTGCCAGACCTGAATCTCACCTGCAGCTTCTCCCTGTGGTTGCATGTTTTTTTTCCGGGTAACTACGGGTTGTCACAGTCTGCCAATGCGCCCGCGTAATGAAGTAAATATGGGCCACCAGGATTTGAAGTAAAAATACCACTGAAAAAATTGTTGTAAAATTCCCATTGTTATTTCAAAGTGATCACATTTTCAATAGCTGCATTTCAGTTTAGCTTTTTAATGTTAACAAATCCTGATGGCACATATTTACTTCCATACCTGCACGGCATTGCACTCGCAAATCTGCACAGTTGAGCACGAAAAATCACGCACGTAAAATCTGTTATGAGTAGAAATACATAGATGTTGAAAGACGTCGCTTATTTTGTAGTCTTGACCAATGCTCCTTCTAAGCTGCGCAATTACGCACTTGTCACACACTCGCAGCGCATATGAAAACCAATCCAGCGCAGTGAACCACAGCCTGACGTCTTTTTTTTTTTTTTTTTTTTTTAAACACGGAAGCACACTGTCTCCAACAATGGGCTGGTGCTCAGCCTACTTCTACTTCCTTGTTGTCCTGACACCGCACACTTCCGCTCTTAAAGGGGTACACTTATAATTACAAACAGAACATATACCCGCAACTTTATATCTGCAGGCATGACTGGTGGACCACACCCGTAACTTTATGTCTGCGGGAATGACTGACCATACCTATACATTTTTCAAATGTGAGTGACTGATGTTCTGTCAAGGCTTTTTATGGATGAAATGTAGGTGCTGGCCAACTTTGGAGCACGTTTGTGGGAACAGCTGACTGGAATGAAACTGAAGAATGTTTGTTTCTGACTTGCATTATTTTTTGCACATACAGTAGATTGTTTACACACCACATTTTTTAGGGGGGGAAAACGAAAACTATTGATAGACTGAAATCTCAGACCGCTGAAATGTTTAGACCAAAGATGGCTCAAAAGTGCATTTAAAAAAAAAAATCCAAACCTTTCTGACACTCTGAGAATGTAATTGCCCCCTTGAACCTACTAACACATTTTCGCACCTGTGGCAGCAATACCTGAAATCAAGTGTTTGCAATAATTGGTGATAAGTCTTTCACATCTCACTGGAGGAATTTTGTCCCACTCTTTGCAGAATTGTTTAAACTCCTACGTAATGGAGGGTAGCACGAGCTACCCATTTAAGGTTACACCATAGCATTTCAATTGGATTTATATACAGATTTTGACTTGGTCACTCCAAAACCTTATTATTATTATTTTTTTTTTGTGGCGTTCAGAAGTGGGAACGTAAAGGGTGGGAGCAAATAGTTTTTCACGGCAACGTAGGCCCATATTAACATTGTCAACGATCTCTTTCTCAAATTTGCACGTCACAATGAATTATGGGAACGGTAGGGCTTTACCATCATCACGCTAGCTGTCTGCACCTTCCCCCTACTATGGACCATGTAGCGATTGTGACTAATAATGGATTCTTTCAGAGGCTATAAATACATGGCGTATTATTAGGACCTCATGGTGTCATGTGCTAAGAGAATAATGGATTAATCACAGATTAATGGATTAATAACAACTGAATCTGATGCAAACTGGCTCGCAGCAATGCTTATTTGAGTCATTGATGTATCGCTCACAAGTTCGCAATTTATCAGCTCAAGTTACCTGGTAGTTGAAGTGATTGGTTTGGGGTTCTTTCCATAATGGGGGCAGGAAGATAAGAACATAGTAGTTTGCCAATCACAAATGAGAGAAAGAGCGAAAGAGCTTCACGGAGCTTGTTTACTTTAGCAATGAATTTTGTATTATTATTTTCTAAATTCACATCATTCATAGATCACCGCACAGTATTAACTCAACATAAAATCTTTTTCGTCTCTTTGACTTGATTTCCGGCACACGGGGCTCTTTTGTGCATTGCTGCCACCTAAACATTAAATGATGAACACCCATAACCGAGCAAACCTAATACATTTTAAAAAACAAATATTGCAACTACAATTTATTAGCTATTATAATTATAGAATGATTGTTCCACAGTATGCATAATTATTTTTATCCTGTTACATATACTGTAGTCTAAAATAACCGTCCAATGGTAATGTTTTTGACATAATTTATCAAATTTGGAAGTTCAGACATTTTTCTGGAAGCGGCCAACGTGGTGTTGGACTTGTCAGCACATTTGCCAATCTGACATCCGCTGCATTGATTTTGTATGTTCTCCCTGTGCCTCTGTGTGTTTTCTCCGGCCTCTCTAGTTTCCTCCCACGTGCAAAATTTATAGATGGTTGTGTAATCGAAGACTCTAAATTGCCCATAGGTTTGAATGTCCATGTGAATGGTTGTCTAAATTAGCTAATTAGCTGGCGACCAGTTCAAGCTGTACCTTGCCTCTCGGCCAGAGTCAGCTGCGATAGGCCTCAGCACATCCACAAGCCTAGTGAGGATAAGTGATATGGCCAAATGCTAGATGAATGTTCTGGAAATTAATTTCTGTAGATTGGCCAGCTACGTAGTCATAGACATTTTTTTTAATTTTAGTAGTAGTCGTATAAAAATTTCTTTTGATCTTCTAGCTTTCATTCGTTGGCCTTTGGGTTTCTCTTTTTCTGTTTTCACTTTTGATCTGAATTTTCATTACAGTGCACCAGTTCTTGCTTGCAGCACTGTTGGTTTATATTAGGACACTCTGTGTTTTTGGGTAGGAATCTAATCAGTGTGGTACAACTTGATGTGGTAATGTTTTCCCACTAGTCTTTGCAAAAACACTCATCTTTCAAATGACAAGGGCATCTCCTGTGGCTAACCCTTTCCAGATCACCACCCATATATTGGATGGAACTGTTCAAAATTCCCTTTTCATTAAGTAAGGCCCCAGTTCCTCTGAAGAAAAATAGCCACAAATTCGAGCTATGCGATGTATATACAGTATATCTAGGTGCAACATGAAAAACATGTCTTCCATGATAAAACATTTTTTTTAAATTATTTTAAATTTACCTCTTTGTTCTTTGCTACTGAGGTAATCCTGTTTATTTTCTTCATTTTAGTAATATGCTTGGGCTTTGCAAAGCGACCGGCTTCCCTAGCTTCATAGATGGGAGGTTGCATCTGCAATGCCGGTCAATAATAAAAATTCACATTAGTTCTCGGATCTAGCTGCGTTCTTTAACGACGTACGAGCTGAGTTGAGTTTGGATGGGTCTGGCTGGCTGTCCTTGGTGGGACCACCTATTCCAGGACAGTCTTGGTCAGTTGGTGTTGAATCACTGTTTTTCAATATTTTCTCACCTTGATGAAAAGAGTTGTACTGTGTCCCATGGTATATTCAATCTGATGGAAATTCTTTTGTACCTTTCTCTTGACTGATACCGCGGAACAGTGAGCTCTGACGTCATGGAAGGTCACTGCAGACCATGGCTTCCGCTGTAAGATGACACTACAAAAATATCTGGAAAAGCCTATTAAACAAACTTAGTTAATCAGAAGTACTTGCACTGGTGGCAGGTGTGTGCTTTAATTTTCAACACATGACTTTAAAAGTCTGAACATTGCCCCATGCCTTGTTAAGAGGGTCCACACATTTGTGGAACCACGTTTATTTTTTTTAATTTTGTTTCTTCTCCCTTATTAGTTTTTTTTTTTGTTTTTTTTTTTAAACGGAGTTGTACAGGTTATTTCTCACATTGGTGGCAGAACATCTTTTGAAGTGACTTAACTTTTCATATTACAAAAATGTGGCATTTGAGGTATTCAGGTCACGTATATAAAATTATATGTATAATGTATGTCAATGTAGCATGATGCCAAGCCCTTCTGTCTCACATTTCTGAGATAGGTTGTTGGAATCTGGTATTTTTTTTGTTTGTTTGTATTTTCTCCCCATATTTGAATGTTAGGTTGATTGAAGACAAAATTGCCTTTAACTGTAAATGTGAGTGTGAATAATTGTCAATATCTGCCCTGTGATTGGATGGCAACCAGTTCAAGGTGAACCCCGCCTCTTGCCCAAAAATCAGTTGGGATAGACTCCAGCTCACCTGCAACACTCGTGAGGATAAACTGTATAAAAAAATAGATAGTGAGTTGTATTACATAAAATAGCGTGAGCATTTTCAAATGTTTCTGCATGGTTAAAAATAATAGTTATGGTCTCAAATTCCTGATGATGCTCTGTGTTCAGTGAAATGTGCAATTGCAATTTCAATCATTCAAAGATTCAGTTCTGTCCTTAGTTAACCCATTATACAGGGTTAGCCCTGGCTGAAGGGTGTGTGTAGTTGCAAGGCTGAAGTAGTATGGTTCTGTCTGGGTATAAATGGTGAGAAGATTTAGCCTAGTTGAGGGATTAGAGGAGAAGGGGGCGGGGAGCATGCATGATCTGTCAAGGGCTTAATGCCACAGTTATCCCTACGGCAGCAGCAGCGGCCGTGGTGATGGCAGAAGCTGTGTTTTCATTAGTCTAATATTCAGAGAAGCTCCACAATTATGTAAGAGTGACGTGCTGTCATCCTCCCTCGGCCGGCCCACTGCCTGGCAGGAACGTGGCCGTTTGTTTTCCTTTGATCATCCATCACTGAGAGAGGCCAAAAGGACATCTGTCAGAGTGTACGGTCGGGGACAGGACTCGTAGTAGTCACGCCACAGCAACATCGCTGCTTTGAGGCTTGTTGGCCTGAAGAGACTCTCTGCATTGAAGCGGCAAGAAAGAGTTTAGAGTCTTTGCAATGCAGAAGGAGATGAGAAAGGATGTGGAGGTGCTTCTGGTTTTCGTTAGAAAATGGAACACTACCAATCAATGATCCGATCTGTGTGATGCTCTGCATCGGAGGTGTTTTAGAAGATGAAGTTTAAGAAGTTCATTACAATCATGCAGGCAGCAATGGGGATCGTACCCCTTAACAAGCGAGAGCTTCTCCCACCGGGCAGGAAACTGTGGAGACCCCCTGGGTGAGTCCCAGTACTTTGTACATCATTTTACATGCAAGTAAATCATGGCTACTGTTGTATTATAGATAGATCTGTCATTAAAATCTTCTAGCATATGGGGCAGTGGCTGGTTATTTGTGATTGACTGACTGATAATGCTAACATTAAAAAGCTAGAAACCATCTAAAAAAGGTAGTTATTTCCTATTCATCCAGTACCTGGCAATGCTGTATAAAAAGAGGGTGTCTCAACTTGTCCCAGAGTACAACGCAATACACACACATCATCAGTCACGACCTCAGTGCCACAACATTGCAGTTGACTGGTATCTGAAATAAAATCAAAACCCCTTCTTTAGTCCTTTTTGCTTTAGCTGCCAGATTAACACAGGAAGCTTGTGTCAGATGAGAGCTAAAAATGGTAATGAACCCCACAACCATATGTACAGTATAATGAAAAAAGACAACTCACTGAGTATGTTCACGCCTTGAGTTTCTTTTCTTCTTGAGTAAACATTGCTTTATCCATACATATCCATTCAATTTCTGAGCCACTTATCATCACAAGGGTTGCAGGAGTGCTGAAGTTTCCCTCTGCTGTCATCGGGCAGGAGGCAGGGTACACCCTGAACTGGTTGCCAGACAGACAACAGTCGCACTTGCAATCGCACCTAGAGGCAATTTAGAGTGTCCAATTAATGCGCATTTTTGGGATCAGGGAGGTAACCAGAGTGCCTGGAGAAAACCCACCTAGGCACAGGGACAACATGCAAACTCCACACAGGCGGGGCCGGGATTTGAACACCGGTCCTCAGAACTGAAATGCCAATGCTCTAATGAGTTGGTCCACCGTGCAGCCACATTGCTTTATGTAATATGTATTTCCTACTATAATCTACGACTGTCATGGTAAATACAGTACTCTATCGATTTAACATTCCATAAATAAAATGGACACTATTTATTTCCAGACTCAATAAATTTTCATTATTCTTGTGACCCAGCGTACAGCTCATGCGACTGAGCCGATGGCGAGTTGAACAGCTTCCGTTTGAAGTGCCCTGGTACTGGCAGCTAAGGTATAATTTATTCGTCCTAGTGGACAGGTGGCGGACTGGTGTTGGGTCCATCCAGTACTCCACAGCCTTGCTCCATGCGCCGCATCAACTGTACGGTAGATCCACACAACAGAGACACTTCAGAGAAAGCCATTTACAGTATTATGTCTGCTAGCCCGTATGCTAAGGAGCTAAATGGTTCATTCGACCGTAGCGGTGTTTAAAATTTCAGCGGTTTTTCATAGATGTGTTACGGCCTTTTTACACTGCGCTTGCTCAGTGTGAAAATCCCCTGAGTCAAAGCGCAATGTCGATGGGAACGGGGGTGAAGCCATCCCATCCATATTTGGAAGTACTGATGTATTAGCCAACAAGGAAGTAGAATGCACTTTGTCACAAAAAAAAGCCCTGCCGTCACACATTTTAAGGAAAAGGAGTAGGAGGAGACGAGCGACAGAAAAAAAAAAAAGATATTGGTTCATTACATTGTAATTGTTCGCCAGAACCTCTGAGAGTTTATGGTCGTTTGTGAGCTCCAATTTTACCAAGACCACTTTGAAGCAGAGAATTTGAGACAAAGAGAAAACGATTGTATTACAGCGTCAAATCGGCCAAAATAGCCCCGAGAAATCACTTCACCAGTCTTTGTCATGTTGGAGTAGTTTTCTATCATCTCCGCCTCAACACGCCAAAAAAAAGCATTTTTCTATCAGGTGACATAACGCTTAAACATGCTTAAGCCCTCTCAGCACACAGACAATGAATGGGATGGTCAAGGCTATCAGACACTTTGCCAAGTGCAGTATGAAGAGGCATTTAGACTCCAAATGACACACACAAAGACACAAAGGAAATTCAACTTTTTTCACCATAATCACAGTGACACACGTTATTCAGCCAGTAGTTGACTACAGCGAACGGATTTGATTGACCGATGAAGGCCTCATCTCCAGCCTTCTACAGACATTCCCTCACAGTCCTGAAGCTCTGGGGTGGGCTTTTATTTTATGATTTCAGATCCTTATTTTCCATGCATGAGATATATATTTTTTACATTTATCCATCAATCTTACGGACAGCTTATCCCTACTAAGGTCACTGATGTGCTGAAGCCTTTCCCAACTGACTGAGAGAGGTCTAGTACACCCTGAAAGGGTCACCATCACCGGGCACATATAAACAACCATTCACAGTCACGTTAAGGGGGATTTAGAGTCTCAAGTTAATCTACCAAGCATGTTTTTGGAATGTGGGAGGAAACTGGAGTACCAGGAAATCCATCCAGGAACGTGGAGAACATGCAAACTCCGGGGCTAAATTTGATCCTGGGTCCTCAAAACTGCGAGGCAGATGTGCTAACCAGTTGCTCGTCGTGCTGCAACATAGCTGTAGTCTGTTTTAATTTATTTTTAATTATTTCAATTTATATCAAAAACAAACGTGATTGAATAATTATGCAGTAATATTATTATAACAATGGCATAAATGTGAGATCGCCACGTATTTTGATGCTCCCTGTAATGACAAATCCAGGACATGCAACCTAATTCAAATTTGACAGGATTTAAAATTCTGCAAAGTAACACCTTTTTGAATTTAAAGGAATAGTCCGCTGAACAATGAAAAGCCTTAAGGAAGGTTCGGTGGCATATTCTGCCCAGTAAGAAAAAGAAACATTTAAGGACCCAGTGGCTAGCGAAGTGTGGTCACCCTGAGCCGTACGACATATGTTCAGGTGTATTTGCACATTTATTTAAGACCAACACTTGTAGAGTACAATAAGTCTTGAAATCTTTTAAATAACATTGTTATGATGTTGCTAACCAGTGATGACAAAATTACGTCTTACCATTAATGCGACTTCTTGTGCTTTCATACGTCATGCAGGCATTGAGACTTCCATCCGTTCTTCGTTACCGTAAATCAATTTGATTTGCTATTATGATGGTACGATGGTGAACAGTTCTTGCCGACAATGGCATGTCTTTTATTCGTTTGATTATCTTGTCTATGCGAAGTTGGCAAAATGTTGATTGGCAACATTGAGTACGAATGCTTTGGCATATTCCCCATCTGTGAATTTAAACACAGATGGGGAATATGCCAGAACACAGCAGAACCCTCCCTCTCCACAAAGGCTGTCCGTTGTTGTTTTTTCTTTGAGCAACCTTTGTCAAACGTTTCCGTAATTATTGTTCCACATAATCGGCGTTCGACCGTTCTGCACCTTTGGTTATTTAGTGAGTCAGACTCTGCGTCATTCCCGTCCGAAAATCCATCCAAATATTCACCAGTATTTGCAGCCACAGGTTCAAATCCGTATGGACGTATTCCTCCATCTTCCCGATCAACCGATTTCTTCAGCAGATTAGGATAAATCCGAGAAATCAGGGCTATCCGTGATTGTGTTTGGGCAGAGGAGGGACACATGAGATGTCACTTCCTGTTTTTTTCAATTCATGTGAATCGCCAAAATAGCAGAACCTATGAAAATTCCTAATTACAGATAAAAACACCATTAAATTATATTGGATTAACCTCACATTTTCAAGGTTTAGTACATATGACATGACCTATCGAATCAAGGCTTTTCATTGTTCATCAGACTAGTCCTTTAAAAAAAAAAAGTCCAAAAATGGATGGAAAAAAAAGAAAGCACTGAGGCTAGCTTTTTTTTAATCAGCCAAAAAAAAAAGTATACAGAGAATAGCCAGATTTTGTTGTGGGTTCTCTGCTGAATCATCCCATGATATATAAAACCTGCTTTAATTTGGTCATGTGGCATTAACTATTGCATTATGACTTAAAGCAAATAAACCAGTACCGGTCCATGGAGCAATTGGTACCGGGCCGCCGAAGAAATAATCAATTTGTTCTGTTGTATTCATTATCAAAGTCTGAACAATATTTTATTTTGAAAAATGACCGGATTCTGTCAGGGTGTTGTGGTCGCCAACAGAGCAAAATGAGGCAGAGGGGAGAGGAGATGGTTCAAACTGAACAATTTATTCAATCAGTTTAAAAATTGAGTAAAATAATTTTTTAAAAATTCAACTGTGTAGATACATATAAATAAAAGAAAAAGAAATGTGGAATTCCTGGTTCTTGTTCTTTATTTTTCCACGTGTATTTTTATTTTTATTTTATTAATGCCATTATAATTTATGATCATGTTTATTATATTCTATTTTCAATGCAAACAATATTCAATACAATTAATCTAACATAACCCCGCGGTCTGCGGTAAAAATTGTAAAGCATTGACTGGTCTACAGTGATGAAAAGGTTGGGGGCCGCTGACTTAAAGGAATTATGTATATAATCTTAAAACAAGGTGGAACATGGGACAACTGGTTAACACATTTGCCTCAGTTCTGGGGACCAGGATTCAAATCTCAACTTATCTGTGTGGAGTTTACAAGTTTTTGCCTTGCTTGGACGGTTTTTTTTTCTGGGTAGATGCATGGTAAATTGATGGAAAACTTTACATTGCCCATACAGTGAAGAAAATAAGTATTTGAACACCCTGCTATATTGCAACTTCTCCCACTTGGAAATCATGGGGGGTCTGAAATTTTCATCATAGGTGCATGTCAACTGTGAGAGAGATGATCTAAAATGAAAAATCCAAAAATCACAATGTATTATTTTTTAACAATTTATTTGTGTGATACAGCTGCAAATAAGTATTTAAACACCTGAAAAAACCAATGTTAATATTTGGTAGAGTGGCCTTTGTTTGCAATTACCGAGGTCAAACATTTCCCGTAGTTGTTCACCAGGTTTGCACACACTGCAGGAGGGATTTTGGCCCACTCCAACACACACATCTTCTCTAGATCAAACAGATTTCTGGGCTGTCGCTGAGAAACACAGATTTTTAGCTCTCTCCAAAGATTTTCTATTGGGTTTAGGTCTGGAGACTGGCTAGCCCACGCCAGAACCGTGATATGCTTCTTACGGAGCCACTCCTTGGTTTTCCTAGCTGTGTGTTTCGGGTCATTGTCATGTTGAAAGACCCAGCCACGACCCATATTCAATGCTCTGACTGAGGGAAAGAGGTTGTTCCCCAAAATCTCACAATACATGGCCACGCGCATCCTCTCCTTAATACAGTGCAGTCGTCCTGTCCCATGTGCAGAAAAACAGCCGCAAAGCATGATACTACCATCCCCATGCTTCACAGTAGGGATGGTGTTATCGGGATGGAGCTCATCATTCAACAGGTATCTTTATGCAGCTAACGACCACACACAAATGCATCTAATTCAGAATAATACATGGAGTGGAGGTGGACTGTTAAAGGCGGACTAACAGGTCTTTGAGGGATAGAATTCTAGCTGATAGACAAGTTTTCAAATACTTATTTGCAGCTGTTTCACACAAATAAATTGTTAAAAAAAATCATACATTGTGATTTCTGGATTTTTCTTTTAGATTATCTCCCTCACAGTGGATATGCACGTACAATGAAAATTTCAGACCCTTCCATTATTTCTAAGTGGGAGAACTTGCAATATAGCAGAGTGTTCAAATACTTATTTTCTTCACTGTAGGTGCGAATATGAGTTGTCTCTGTGTGCCCTGCAATTGGTTGGCAACCGGTTCAGAGTGTATCATGCCTCTCTCCCAAAGTCACATGTAATAGGCTGCAGCCACAGCGACCCACATGAGAAGTGGTCTGTAAAATACCTGATGAATCTTAAAATACCTAAATAATTTCATTGTGTTACATATGGATCGCTCCTGCGTTTGTAATGACAAGTCATTACTGTAATTTCTCGTGTACAATCCACACCCCCGAGATTGACCTCAACATTCTGGAAAAACCTTATCCTATGTAAGTATATATGAATATATCTATACTTTAAACATTAAGTTTTAGCTGTATTTTGTTAGTTTTTTCAAATATTTTTTTTTTAACTTGAGCACTTTATTTTAACACATTTGCTCTCATTTTGAAATTTACAGCCCTGCTTTATAGTAAATATAAACACAGTTGTGCTTATATATTTCAATAGACGAGAATTTGTAAGAGCTGTACAATTCTTTGAAGAATGGACTAAGTGAAACACGTAATTTTATTTTAATGGGATTCAAATTAAACTGTCAAGCATTTCAGAAAAGCATTACAAACAAAACATAACCATAAATAAATGTATTTTTGTCGTTGTTCAGTCATCACTTATATTAAAAACTAAATAAAAATACATTTTGCCTGGGTTTATAAGATTTTGGGCACAACTGTACATATGCAATCATGTGCACCTCTGTCATAGTGGAATGAAAGTTTAGGGTACACACTTTTTATAACCTTTGGGTGCCGATGGCATATTAGAATGAAAGTGTACAGCTTTTTCATAACCTCCAGTCAGGGGTCAGGAACCTATGGCTCGCGAGCCATACCTGACATACTGTACATGTGATTTCTGTCATGCATAGAAGTTTTGCCCTAGAGGGGTTGCCATAGTTTAGTGTTTACAGTGTTTAGTGTCCACAGGCGCAGAAGGGTGTAACGCCGATCGTATCAGAACAACTATTTATGGAAAAGCTTTTGACAAAGGTCTCTCAAAGAAAAAATATGAGTACCACCGAAGTTTTCAACAAGAATGGACAGCCTTTGTGGAGAGGGAGGGTTCTGCTGTGTGTTTAAATTCACAGATGGGTAGTATGCCAAAGCATTCGTATTCGACGTTGCCAATAACCTTTTGCCGACTTCACATAAAAACAAGATGATCAAACGAATAAAAGACATGCCTTTGTAGGCAACAGCTGTTCACCATCGTACCAGCATGATGGCAAATCAAATGTAATTACGTTCACGATGAACGGATGGAGTTTTAACGCCAGCATGAAGCTTAATCTGACGATGTATGAACTCCAAAGCTATCAGAAAAACCGTGCAGTACTAGCTCTCGTACTAATGGTACGAAAGCTACTTTTTGCATCATTAGTGAGCAACAACGTAACAATGTTATTTAAAATCATTCAGAGGTTTATTGTACTTTAAAAGTGTTGGTCTTACATAAATGCCTAAATACACCTGTACTTAGTTTTTAAAATACTGTATGGCTCTTTTGATATTACAGTTTAAAATATTTGGCCTTTATGGCTCTCAATCAAAAAGGTTCCTGACCCCTGCTCATGATGGTGGCATACATTTATAAAATGATTTTTTTCCTGATATACTTATAATGTGCACTTTTTTGACAATTTGAGGGAAAAATAAAAATGTGCATTGTACGTACATGTGAAATTAAGGTTTGTGATTAAGAAACAAATGGTAGTCCTCCTTGAATCTATTGTGCTCCACATAAAACATTACTCCAGGTATTATCCAGAAATAGAGCCTTAGATCTGTCAAATGGAGCGGTGCCATAAGCTCTACCACCCATCTCTGACCACCTACCTCCAACATGCTGCAACATGTTTCCAAAAGCCGCAAAATTGGCCACATTAAGCTGCTTCCTTATGTTTGGCAATGTTAAAAAGTAAGTCAAATCACTAAACTAAATTTCCCTTCCGTCTCCATGTACCTTCTTTAAGTCAGGAAAAAGTATACTTCAGAAAATGTAGAAGGCTTTAGAAGCCTCCATCAGCCAGTTTGACACAACTCTTAAGATGGCCAGTTTCATGTGTGGAGTTGTATTAAAATGAAAACAATCCAACAACAAAATATTTAAACAACAAACATGTTTACAGCATTTTGTTGATTGATCGTATCATTGCTGGTATTCAGGGACATCTTGCAAGAAGATACTCGCATACCAACATTTCTTTCCTCAGCACCAACTAACAATATGATCAAGATGTTAACTAGTTAATTTGTGGACTAGAAATGTCTACCCCTTCCTCATGCTTTGACAAGTCTGCTATGCATGTGGAAACACAGCAGGTTCTATTATGAGTTTCGTGTTTCCATGCCTACAAAACAATGTTGCCATATCAGTCTGGAATCATGTTGGTTGTTGGATTGCATGAGAAATCAGCTCAGCTCAACTTGGAGCGCACAGGTTTAGACCTGTTTTGATTGGACATGCTGATCACTGTCACTGCTAGTGAAAATGTAATCTTAAAGGATTTGTCACAAATATTAAGTCTTTTCCAATTTAATCTACTGTATCTGCTTTGTTTCAAATAATATCTTTTAAATTGTGTTCCAGCGTCAGATTTAAATACCTGGCAATAAGAACCTGAACTCTTGAGCTATTTTTTTCATCATCTTTGGTATTAAACTCAATTGTTTTTTTTTTGATGTAAAGCCCCAAAAAGTTTTCAGTTTTGACTTGGTACTTGCTAACAGTTGCAAACAATGTTATATCTTTGTACATTTTGTGCAGAGATGTGTTTTTACAAAGACGTAGCCTTGGCTAATAGTGTTCTTTTTTAATGTCTTAAACTGAAAAAAAAAACAGGTGCGGTTCTTTTCAATATATTTTTATTTATTTATAAACATTCTGCTTGGTGTGAAGATATCCGTGTTTAATATGTCTGACCGAATGTAGATTTTCTCTGGTGTCATGTTACTGGTTAAAACCATTCTGACAGTTTTCAAAAAGTTTTTATTCCATCTGTATTCTTTTACTATATTCTTGTCTGTATAGAAATACTGATTTAAGGTCCAAACACAGTGTCCCCTGAATGTATTAGTAATAAATATACTATATATAAATGATCTCCTGAAACATTTTCTATAATCCCATCAGGGCAAGATAAGGGACGTAAAAGCAGAAACCTCACTTCATCGATTTAGTTTTGCTTTGAAAAAGCATTTGACAAGGAAATAATTCAAAACAAATTTTGCGTTTTTGGTTTTCATTTGCTTTCTTTCTCCTGATACCAGACATGATTTGAAACATTCATTGAGGAGCATTAACTTGGATTCACCTCTGCAATGATAAAAAAATAAATTAATTCTATACGGGGGATAACATCCTACCTCTTAGGAAAATTTCTTTTTTTATTAAAATGTACTGTATGTACATGATTCTTAATAAATTAAAAAAATATTATTGGCTTGGAAGAGCATACCTCAAGTCAAAAGTTTCCAATTTCTGGGTAAATACTGGTAACTGATTTTACATGAATGTGCGTCCTGTCTCTGGAAATGTTTTGCGTGATTGACACGGATTACCTTCTCCACCGAGCTCCTTTCGTGCCATACGCACAACACTGTAAAAACAATTGCACACTTGTTTCTTCCAAGGAATTAAAGTCATTCATCACTGTTTTAAAAAAAATTGCTGCTATAGGGATCAGATAATTCGCTAACTATAGTGATCAAATTGCAAATTTGGCAACAGGTAAACTAGCTACTCTCCGTTTGCAACCATGACGTCAATGTAAGCAGTGCACCTTGGCAAATTCATCAGTTAAATCGATTAATCGCTTGGCCCTCGCTCTTGAATAATATGCCGCTTATTAAATTCGTACAGGCATATAATATACTGTGTGGGGTGATTGAATATGACTATATGAGTTTTAGATTGTAATTCCTGAACCAATACTGTATACTTTTTGCTCACTTTTTTTTGTGAATTTTGTCAACTCTTGTCAGCCATGTAATGTTATAATGTAATGTAAAGTCACAAGTCATGTGATTTTTCTCTCACAGGGATCAGCCTGGATCTGACCAGACCACTACTGCTCTTTTTAAATCCAACCGCAAGTTCTGCTGGTCCCGAGAAGCCCATTATTTGTATCTTCGTCGCCTCTCTTCGCGCAGCTATTCAGCTATTATGATGGTACGTTGATTTTAAATAGTGGAAGTTGATGGTGGTGAGTCAAATGGCTTCTTGTCTGGTCTAAATGTTTGGTAAAGACGCTTGAAGTATGTTCAACTGTTGGCTCTGATTCTTCTTCGACCTATGATATAAGAAATTTATAATGTCACTCTGAAACAGGGGTCTCAAACTGGTGTCCCGGGGCCATTTGTGGCCTGTAAGAAAATATTTTGTGGCCCCCACCTTAATATGAAAGCTTAATGTGAGTGCACCCCTCAAGTTTTTTATGAATGGGACTTTCACAGTGTAGTGTGCGTAGCTGATGAACCTACGGATCAGGTTGGGGTAAATGGCTCTCTGGGTCGTGACATCGATACAAGCAGAGAAACATTTTTCATTGAGTGAAATTTACATCAGCGTTGCCATGGAGAGTTTTCTGACTACTTTTGCACACAAAACACCAGTGTCCTTGCTCATCTGATTTTGTTAAAATATAAGAAATACATTTGAGAAGATTGGATTATTTTTTTTTTTTTTTAAATTTAATTTCTATTGCGTGCATATGCATCCGCGTCCCAGCCTTAGCCAGATTCTGGCTCTACCGGCCCCAAGGTAAATTGAGTTTGAGACTCCAGCTCTATAGCAAACAGTATATGGAGTTATTGTCTGCCTGCCACTTGTGCAATTTGGACTAACAGTCTGGTCCTTATAGATGTATTATTTATGCATGTTTTTTTTTATTCAATCAATTCACACTAAAAAATCCATGCATTTATTTGCTTTTTTTACTTGCATCCTAGAGGAGATGGAGAACGATGACTCTGCTCTCAAAATGTGAAGTGAAATGAGAGTGATTACTAAATAGGACAGCAGAATTTAACCAGTCTTTCTGCATGCGTGACCCATTAACAGACAAAATAGCATCTATTTTAAAACTATAGTTGTTTAGCAGACGTGTATGACAAACAACATGCACAAGAGAATTACTGTACGATCTGCACAACCTGTATGTGAAGGGATGTATAGTGTACTTTAATTGGTGGAGATAATTTTGGGTGTGTTTTCATGATTATATCCAATGGTGGTTGTACATCTTGATTGGGACGGTCACAGTATTTTGGGGGCACACAACCCTTAGTATACCCCACCCCCACCCGCCCAGCCTCTGATTGTGTGATCATCGTTACTGTGTTGTTATATTTTAATCCCACATCCAACTGTCTGCATGTCGAAGTGCCCTTGGGCGAGACAATGAACCCTGTTTTTATATTTGCTCCATTAGTTTAGGTTTTTTTATGCACTCGATTACATCTGATGCCCTTGTCAAAGTGCTATTTAAATACAGTAATGCTGAGTTGAGTATTTGGTCCAAAACAAAACAGATCCTTCTCGGCACACTGCTTTTTATAAGAGTTTGGTTGGCTCAGTATTCCCCAGTCTTCCTGTCCTTTATTTGAACCAAATCCTATATGTGACCCCCTCCTGCATGCTGAATTATGCCAGCCTCTGCCTGGAGAGTTCATTGTTTTTTCTGTCTGACTAATTCTTGAGGCTGGAGAAGCTGATCTGCATTTTACTGGAGTAATTTAATCTCTATGTGCTGACTAATTGTTAAACTATCCTGTTAGAGCCAGGTGGTGTTTGTGTGCTTGGCCTGTTGCAAAAGATACTGTAATACTGAAACACAAGCGCATACAATGTAACATCAATAGGCTATTGTGGGGCTGCTGCACAAAGTAATCTATTTTATCGAGACTGATGCCTCTTTGACTTTTGGATTCTATCTGCATTTTTCACATATCCTTGTGTGCTTTCTTTCAATGTCTCCTTGTTATTGTTTGGGTCTATGTGACCTGCCCAATTTGGATGACCTTAACCTCATCCAAACGCTGTTAAAATAATTTGGAACTGGGTTGCTATTATTCTACTTATTCATAAATGTTCTTTTAAAAAGGAACCAAATCCTAATGGAGCAAGGCTCCAAAAATGTCCCAATTGTGAAGGATGTTATCATAACATTGTAATCGACAAACACACAAATTTTCTATAGTTTCCGCTAAATAAACCCGAGACTTTAATTTGTTGCCCTCGGTTGGTCACTGTGTTTGTATGTGTTATTTGCAGTACAGTACAGTACAGTACTTACTGCTTGTTTGTGCTGCTTGTCTGGAAGGTTCACAGCAGGTTGCCTTTAAATCCATGTGAATTTTGGACTGATCCATCACGGTGGTATTTAACGCGTAAACACTTGAAACAATTGGTCATCGGTTTTCCGCTTTTCCTAATTTAGATAATCACCTTAGTCTGTGTTTATTCTAAAATATAGCAGACATGTAAAACAATGAATTAACATTGTTGTAACATTGGACCATTCAGTTTTATTTTGTTACGGCCTCCTCGCTCCCTGTCATTTGGTATCGTCTGTCCCGAGCCCAGCGAGCGTACTCGGCGCTACTTTTTGCTTGACTGCGTTAACTTTTTCTTTATTTATTTATTTCCAGTCGCAGAATGTAACTTGGCAGAGGCGTTTTCATTTTTTTTTTAAGATTAAAATCCTTTCGTCTTAAAGTAGTCGAATTGTGTGTTGACGCACTGATTGGGAAATCTTAAGCCATTGCTAAGTGCGTGATGCCTGTGAACGGAGGGGGTTTGCTCTCGCTGAGCAGATATGCTACTCAATATATCAGAGTAAGTACTAAATACACCCGTGATGTTCATTTTAAAGCGCCGATGTATACATGTGTTCACATATTGGTCTAATAGTAGTGTTTCACAGTTACACCGCGTGTCATCGGTAAGAAACGCAAAGTCATACTGGGCGTTGTTGCACCTGCTGTGTACTACATTAATGTACTGTATTGAGTATGTGAGTGTTGAATGTACTGTGTACCGCCACGGGGATATTTAAGATGTACCAAATTACTGCTAAATGTCCAACATTTAGGTTGTGTGTAATTGTTGATCGTCCCAAAGACGTATAGCGTACGTATCGTGATCCTCTGCGCAATACATTTGTGCAATTTGAGTAGTCCGTCCAAATATTTGTCGTTCAACGGGACTGAAGGTTACGTTACACAATTTCGAACGTGTTGGTTGAACTAATGACACGACGAGCATCCTTACGTGCCCTACGCGTTCTCGCCAGCAGGGGGCATCCTCGCATAGTATTTTTCTCCATCACTGTTCCCTCCCATTTCATTTTCTTCTCAATAAATTGTAATGCCCTGTGCGGAGTGTATATCGAAAGTGTTTGATTGAAGATTTTGCCGAAGTTGGGAAAAATTGACCTGCAATTCTCCCCAGTAAGCGTTTGCTACGGTACAGTTAAGTTACATGACTGTGTCACACAGGCCTTGCGTCAGAAATGCATTTAATGGGAAAGAACTAACAAAACGGACCGAGCCTGTCAATAATTCTCACTGCTTGTTTTGATGCCATGCAGTTAAAGTGAATGGGTAGATATTGACGCTTATTACACTCTCAAAATGTTATGTCAGTCAGATGTTTAGTTGCGATGCTGTATTTGTCATCTTCTACTCATTTTCTCCGAGTAAACCTCACAATTTCTGTAATCCATTTACACAAACAGAGATTAAGACAGTAGACTTTATTCAGTGTTTGTAGGGACTGCTGTTCAAATACTTTCACTCTCGGTCATTTGGCTCCAAGTAGAATAGGCTCTTCTAAAATATTAAGATTTTAAAAGGTGACCCCTCTACTGTACCTTCCACTTGCCCATCATTAGAGGAGAATCGTCGTTACATAATAGCCTCAACTCTGGAACCTACTGCTTATCCTGCAAGCCAGCCTTCCAGCAGCCAAGACAGTCATAACACATCATAGAAGTGTGTTTGGTTGAACCATTTGCCAATTGCTTTTTCATTTGCAGTGAGGAAAATAAGTATTTGTACACCCTGCTATATTGCAAGTTCTCCCACTTAAAAATCATGGAGGGGGCTGAAATTGTCATCGTAGGTGCATGTCCAATGTGAGAGAGATAATCTAAAAAGAACAATCCAGAAATCACAATGTATGATTTTTTTTTTTAACGATTTATTTGTGTGATACAGCTGCGAATAAGTATTTGAACACCTGAGAAAATCAATGTTCATATTTGGTACAGTAGCCTTTGTTTGCCATTACAGAGGTCATATGTTGTTCACCAGGTTTGCACACAATGCAGGAGGGATTTTGGCCCATTCCTCTTCACAGATCTTTTCTATATCAGACAGATTTCTGGGCTGTCGCTGAGAAACACGGAGTTTCTGCTCCCTCCAAATACTTTCTCTTGGGTTGAGGTCTGGAGACTGGCCAGGCCACGCCAGAACCTTGATATGCTTCTTACGGAGCCACTCCTTGGTTTTCCTGGCTGTGTGCTTCGGGTCATTGTCATGTTGAAAGACCCAGCCACGACCCATCTTCATTGGTCTGACTGAGGGAAAGAGGTTGTTCCCTAAAATCTCACAATACATAGCCGCGGTCATCCTTTCCTTAATACAGTGCAGTTGTTCTGTCCCATGTGCAGAAAAACACCCCCAAAGCGTGATGCTACCACCCCCATGCTTCACAGTCGTGATGGTGTTCTTGGGATGGAACTCATCATTCGTCTTCCTCCAAACACGGTTAGTGGAATTATGACCAAAAAGTTAAATTTTGGTCTCATCTGACCACAAAACTTTCTCCCATGACTTCTCTGTATCATCCAAATGATCATTGGCAAATTTAACACGGGCTTTGACATGTGCTGGTTTAAGCAGAGAACCTTCCGTGCCATGCAGGATTTCAAACCATGATGTCTTGGTGTATTACCAACAGTCACCTTGGAAACGGTGGTCCCAGCTCTTTTCAGGTCATTGACCAAGTCCTGTCACGTAGTCCTGGGCTGATTCCTTTCTACGGCTCATCATTTCCAGCCGTGTGGAGTTCTACAATTTTGTCTCTGGTCTCTTTGGACAGCTTTCTTCTTGGCCATGTTACAAGTTTGAGTCTTACTGATTGTATGGAGTGGACAGGTGTCTTTAAGCAGCTAACAACCTCACACAGGTGCATCTGATTCAGGATAATACATGGAGTGAAGGTGGACTAACGGGTCTTTGAGGGTCAGAATTCTGGTTTATAGACAAGTGTTCAAATACTTATTTGCAACTGTATCACACAAATAAATCATTTAAAAAAATCATAGATTTTGATTTCTGGATTGTTCTTTTTCGATTATCTCTCCCACAGTGGACATGCACCTACAATGAAAATTTCAGACCCCTCCATGATTTCTAAGTGCGAGAACTTGCAATATAGCAGGGTGTTCAAATACTTATTTTCTTCACTGTAACTCTATCCTGTAGTCTTTCCGCTTATTCAGATTAAATTCCAACTGAATTGTTTTATCGACATAACTTTCTTCCATGGTCTATTGTTTTTCAATACTTTTGTTCAATCTTATCAAGCCCTCATTTACCATTTGTAAAATACTAAATGTATATTTTTTTCATTTGATGTAGAGCATTAAGATACAATTATTTGGTCCAAACTGTATCTCTGTTAATTAAGAAGATGATTACATTTTAGGTGACATTTAAAATAACAGAATTAAACATTTTTTCAATTAGATTTTTCTATTGACAATTGCTCGGAATGAAAAATGTTTATCCTTTACCGATAAAATATATTTATAGTTGCTATCACCGTTTGAAATAGTCATTACCATTATTACAGTATTTATTGTAAATTGTGTTATTTAGCTTTTCCCATCTGGTGCATGAGTCTGTTTGCATATGTCAATATTATACTCGCCGTGCCCCTAAGTGGCCACGGCACACACACCAGAAGGAACACCACAATTGCTGTTGAATTGAAGCAATATTTATGACAAAAAGAGTTTAATTTACATTCTATTTAAAGTATGTAGATTATGTATTTATAAGGTCTTATTGCTCATTAGAATATCTGCTACTAAAATATGTGGGTTTTGGGGGCGGCTGGAAGGGATTTCTATTCATTTTAGGGTGAGGGTTCTCTTGTTCGCCTGTCAGGTCCAGAAGAATGTAAAATCTGTATCCTTTTATGCCGTTTTCACGTGAGTGTGTTTCTTTGTATTGTGGATGGCTCAGTAGGTATTTGTCAGTAGAGTTGTCCAGTAGCCAAAGGGTAGCTGGTTCAAATCCCAGCTCTGACTGTTGGTGTGTCGAAGTGTCTTTGTGCAAGACACTGAAACCTAATTTCCTCCCAGTGGACCTGGCAGTGGCTTGCATGGCAGCAACTGCTCATTGGTGTATGAATGTCTATGTAATTGGCTGAATGACAGGCTTTGTGAAGCGATTTGGTCACTGATAGTGTAGATAAAGCACTCAGGGCAGTTCATTTCCCACTTGTGATATTTATCTCTTTATGTAAAGATAAGGAAATGGGTGGCACGGTGGGTCAGCTGGAAAGTGTTGGCCTCACAGTTCTGAGGTCTCTGGTTCAATCCCGGACCCGCCTGTGTGGAGTTGGCATGTTCTCCCCTTGCCTGCGTGGGTTTCCTCCAGCCATTCCGGTTTCCTCCCACATCCCCGAAACATGCAACAATAATTGGACACTAAATTGGCGATAAGTGTAATTGTGAGTGTGGCTGTTTGTCTCTACGTGCCCTGCGATTGGCTGGCAACCAGTTCAGGGTGTACCCCGCTTCCTGCCCGTTGAGAGCTGGGTTAGGCTCCAGTACTTCCGCAACCTTCATGAGGATAAGCGGGTAAGAAAATGGACGGCTAATGAAATGTCAATAAAAATGAGTACAAATAATTTGTGGTGCTAGTAGTAGAGCAGAAGAAGAAAGTCAGAACTTTATTAATTTAGCTCATTTTTCACACATTGGAATGAATATTGTGAGTACAGTATTATGTTACCTTTCTGTATGTGTTACAGCACTTGTGTGTGTGTGAATGTTTATTTATTTCAGGTAAAGGCCTTCTGTGATCTGATGTTAATTTTAGGTAGCCCGTCAATAGGCTTTTCCATGGAGTGTTGATATTGCACTTCTAAAATGAAGTTTCCACTTTTTTGTTGTGAGTTGAGTTTTACAGTAACTCCAACTGAGATGTATTTAACAGTTGTGAAGCATGCTAAGGAAGGGCAAAATGACATCCATCACACTCACAAGCAACACAGGTGTGTTCAGAGTGTTTTCCAAATGTGGGACCTTGGATACACACAACACAGCGTTTGGCACATTGATTTGTTTTTCTTTAATTATGTTTTATGATCATTAGAAGCTAAAATCAAGATCACAATTACATGTGAACCCTAACAGCCTTCTTATGACCGTGCTACACAGAACAAATTAAAGTTTCATATCAAGGCGCTACTGTACTTATAATTTCATATTAGGATAATATTGATAGTCAGGGTCGTTTCATCATGACATAAAATTAAGTTTCCTCTCGATCTATTACATGGTCTGTAAAGTTTTCCTGCTGCTGTTTTTTCCCTATTTGACCAGCTGATCAGAAAGTGGGTCACGAATTATGAGGGTCTTCTGCCAAGTCTTATGTCGTTGGTGAACAAATTTATTTGTACTTCTTGTAACCCTACCACATCACTTGCTTCTAACACCAATTGTCGTTCTATTAAGTGTCTGTTTGCTTATGCAGACGTGAATGCTGTTGGCTATTTCGTAGCATAAAATCAAACCTAAGAAATGGTGGTTTGTTGTTGGAATACAGATGCACACTCAGAAGGTTAATCACTGCTCGCCGTACAGGCGTTGGTTGGTCTGTATGTTTACGCCCCCTACCAACACTAGGATTTATGCTGAATGTAGGCCAGCAGAATCACGCTTACGTCAAAGGCAGGCAGATGCAGGGAGAGAGCAGCTGGTGGTTGTGCAGCTGTGGCCAAGGAAGAGTCTGTGGCGCACATCAGTTTGTCAGAGCACCGCTGGCGGTGATCAAGGAAAGACACCAATAGGAAGACAAGGAGAGTGCCAGAAATGAAGACTGTGCTCAGCCTGCACCGGAAATGGGCCCATGCGGTCAAAACCATACGTATCCTGCAGGGACTTGTGAGTCTTTTGACTAAAATGTCTAACTTTTATACCCGTTGTTGCTCTTTGGTTGTGCACAAAAGTGATATTCTAGCAATGTTGAGTACGATAGTAGGGTAGTTAAGGTAGATAATAACAAAATCGTGTCATCTTTTAGATGGCGTTAATTTTGATATTTCAAACGAAACAAATAGTTTCTAAAACCTCAAACCCTATGGTGTCGGTCTGTTGGCGAATTCTGCACAAAACATTGATGTGGGTTTTTGAAGACTAGAAATATAATGTTTAATTATGACGATGAGATTAGGATTCATAAGAGACAGCATATCAGTGACTTGTGCTCCAATTACAGATATCCAGGTTCTCAAAAAGTAATGCTCAATGCTGTTTCTCTTGGGCTGTACTCTGTTTGAATACAAACATTTACCAGAGTCATGATTTCTCTTTATAAAGGTTGTTGTTCTCAAGAAAAATCCTTTGAGCACTTGCATCAAGCATTGCTGTGGATTGAAAAAGAACAAAAACAAAACTCTAGGACTACAATAAACAAGTCTTCAATAAATTCACGATTTCAAAGTCACCCCTGTTGCAGCGGTTCACATAACTCACAATTGCTTTAAGAGGTTGTGGTTGTGAAAAAATGGCACAGACTAATGAAGTTCCTGTGTCATTACACTACATTACATTTCATTATTGAATAGTACAATGAAATGAAATCACAGATGGTAATCTTGCTATCCTCTTTCTAGAACCCGGTCATGGAGGAGACCGTCTGGGAGCAGTACACAGTGACTTTGCAGAGGGTGAGTCCATCAGTACTTTGTCTCATTCTTTTTATTTAAATTTAGACACAGATTGCTGCTGCCAGTTGGCCTTTACAGAGAGCATAACATTTCAAACTAACATGCTGCAGTTAGCCAACAAACGTGTGCACCCACCCTACAGATGTAACAAAAATGTTTTAACTGAGCTACAGTTACTTAGTATCCTTGCATCCAGATTCTATACTGCTTGTACTCATTTGAGTTATGAATGAGCCAGAACCTGTCCTAGCTGAGTACCTGGTGGATGTCAAAAAGAAAAAAAAAACTTCTCATGAATTGTTTTTTTATGTATATTTGTGAACTGTATTCAGGCCTATATAAAATAATTTCATTCATTCATATAAATAAAGGAATATCTTATTAGCATTTCATACATTTCCCCAAATAACGTACATACTGGCAGAGTGACATATCCTCATGCAGTCAGTACATATTGCATTGTTCCCTTATGCAGTCAGTACACATTGCATTGTTCCCTAAACTTTTGTCAAATAACTAAATAAGGATAGATCATTATATTTGTATAAAGTAAATTGTGTTTTACCATTCAGGGTCCGTGTCTTCATGGGGGTTTCCATTTTCGAGAGATGTCAGATTGAAGCAATTCGGGGAAGTCAGGGTCGATATTTTTTCTGCGACATTGCGACTTGTATCTCACTTTTCGAGTAGTGGTCGGAGATCGGAAAACTCTGGCTTTCCACTTTTGTGTAATGCAGAAAAACTATAGCAGTTGTTGACGGCCATGGCAACATATAACCTCAATGCGTTCCATATTAATTTGTCTTAATATGATGTTGTAAATGGTGTTGTTTTTAAGAGCTGCAACTTGTGTAGATTTCCGACAGTGCCTTGAAATAGCATTGGCCCCTTCTCAAATTTTTATATTTTTGAATCGTTGCCCCACTTTCAGATGATCAAGCAAATGTCAGACAAACATAAAGGAAGGGAACTTAAAAGGCTGTTTTTAAATGTTGATTTCATTTATTAAAACTAAAAGTCACCTGGCCCCGTGTGAAGAGTCATGTAATGCCCCCTTAAACCTAATAACTGGATGGGCATGCTCAGCAGCAACAACTGAAATCAAGCATTTTCTACAACTGGCAATGATTGTTTCACATATCTGTGGAGATATTGTGGCCCACTCATCTTTACACAAATGTTTGAATTTAGCAAAAATTTAGTTTTTTCGATCGGGAATGGCTTTGTTAAGGTCATGCCACAACATTTCAGTCAGATTCAAGTCTGGACTTACTCGGCCACTCCAAAACCTCAATTTTATCGTCTTTAAGTCATTCAGAAATTGACTTCCTGGTTGGTTGCTTTGGATTATTATCCTGTTGCTGATCCTAAGTGCACTTCAGCTTGAGCTCACAAACTACATTGTCCCTCAAGATTTTCTGTTGAAGAGCAGAAGTCATGGTTCATTCATTCAATTATAGCAACTTGTCAAGGTCCTGAAGGAGAAAGCTGACCAAGACCATCACACTACCAACATCATGTTTCACTGTTGGTGTGATGTTCTTTTTCTGAAATGCTATGCTACATTTAGACTAGATGTACCAAGACACGCACTTTCCAAAAAGCTCAATTGTAATCTCGTCAGTTGATGTAACATTCTCCCAAAAGTCTTGGAAATTATTCATTTTTCCTCAAATGTAAAACCAGGCTTTGTTCTTTTTGGTCATCATTATTTTTCATCTTGGATCCTGGCCACATGTGCAATTTTTGCCCTATTTCTTATTCATTATTGTTTTGTCATAAACACTGACTTTAAATGAGGTAATTAATGATTAAATTTCTTTAGAAGTTGTCCTGAGTGGCCTCCTGGATGAGTCATTGCTGTGCTCTCGGGGTTGTCTTTACAGACCGGCCACTCCTGGGAAGGTTCATCGCTGTACTATGTTGTGTATTTGCATTTCTTTGATTATCGCAAACAATGCAAAAATATAAGAATTTGCAAAGGTCAATACGCTTTCATAGAAATACAGATGTTACAATTATGAATAAAAATGGGCAAAACTACAAGCAGTAATATAAAAATTGTAGTGGATACTCTTCACAAACTTAATTTGTTTGAATTGTGAGGAATGGCCTTGGCTGCCCCTTGGGAGCCGTTGTAAAGGCCAATTTACACCAAAACCAAATACGGACACTTGAAATGTGTGACTCATGGGTTGAGCCATATTTACACAGTATGAGAGAAAACACTATGGAGCGTTCTGTGTGAATGCTGTAAGTTTGTGAACCAAAGCAACAATTGACCAAAAATTGTTCTGAACAAGTCCGTTTGTGAACATAATACAGTATTAATGTTCGATCACTGTTTAACAAACATTCACCCAAAATCTTCTATGCCATGCACAGATTTTCTACATATTTGAAGTGTGATGACATTATATTATGACCCACATTAGCTGGTTCTAATATCGTCAGGTTAAATTAAACTCTTCCGTCCAAAGTGCAGAAAATATGGATGTTTTTAACATGAGGACAATTGTAATTTTTTTGGACACATTGCTCTTGCTCGGTTATAGTGTGTATACACATAAACAAATAATGTTCTCATTATTTTCCATTACAACTTGTAGAGAGACACTTTCAAAATGAAATCAGAGTTACCAGACTTATTTTACGTTTTGTTTTGATTTCAAGCAACCTTGAGCAGCCTCATAGACCGTGCAGTTAAATGCAGCCTACTGGCAATGTAATACCCAAGTCGGATTTAGTCTTCAATTAACCTGCCAGGCCGAGATAACCCACGCAAGCATGAGAAGGACATTCAGACTCGCTACATGGAAACCTGAACCAAGATTATAAAACATGTTTTTATCTTGTACTATTATAGTACATAAGTAAACTATCAATGGTTACGTAGGATAAACATTTGCATTTTTTTTTTTAGTTTTTAATGGCAAATATTTGATACACTTCAGGTTTTTCGGTTTATATTTATTTGTATTGAATTTGATTACATTTTATTGATTATATATTTCATATGTAGGTAATCATCTACTCTTTTTGTTGCTTACAGTAAATAGAAAGATTTGATGTGGGAAAGTTAAGTCACGATGAAATAAATGACAAAAAATTAAACACTGCAAAGATACTATTTTTAGACCAGTGAACGTATGACTCATGATCATGTGCCCCTTGGGTTTTTTGTGGAAATGTTTATTTTGTATGCCTTACATTTTAAATTATGTTTCTTTCATTCAGGACACTAAATTGTGTCGTGCTGTATGGACCAAAGTTTAAATTTCAAAATTGATGTACTTATAATGGTATTTAAGATATCCCGATAAAGTATTTTCCTAAAAATAGCTTGTAGTGAAGGGCAACCTTCTCTTATCTGTTCTCCATTTACTGTATATATAAATCACATATCTATACGGAAAACAATATACAATGAAAAAGGATGAATGTAAAAAAAATGAAATATTTGATTTAAAAAAAAAAAAAAAAAAGGTTGAATCAAAATGCATCAAAGCATGGATCATTTTTTTTCATGGTACAGTGGAACCTTGGAGAGTCGTTCAAATAAATATTTGACCCAAGAATTTCAGTAAAAAGGTCAACCCAATTCTCGTAGTCCGAACACCCAAGCAAAGCCGTACACAAGTTGAAGAGGAAGCCAAGGCGAATGATGCCAAACAGATGCTGGGTGGCGCTTGCCGAGACGAACAACTCCACACTTCGAGTCAGACAGTCATAGCGTTAGCACGCCCAATTGTGAGTGCTTCTCAAGAATCACTTTTTTCCCCACAAAGACCGACAGCAGTGCTATCAGCAGCAAAGGAAAAAGGAAAGCTTACTCATACGCATACTCGCTAAGCGTGAAAATGGAGTGCATTTTTGTTACAGCTCTTGCTAACCTTTATCATATGGCTAAGTTGAATAGGATAGACTCAGCCATCAGAGTACTTTCAGTCGTGTTATTGAACAGTCAGAAAACAAACATAATGACCAAATTTTTACATAAGCAGATGATGGTCACAACTCATGCCGAGTCACTCCACATAGAGACTGGCTAACGGGTTGGCCAGTTAATGACCATCTAATGCTAAACCCTCATTCAATGACTTTCATGTCACTCACCAGGCCAAGCCCTGTTTTTAAAGCCTTCCCCATCAAAGTCACAAATATTACTGTAGAACATGAGGATGGTGACACTTAAGTGGCCAAAAAAATCAATATCTGCACCTCACATGAAAATGTTAGTTTAAAGGTCCACATAAAATGCATGATTTTTAGCATGTTATTAATGAAAAAACGGCAGCCGTTATGGACCCATCCGTTTTTTCACCACAAAACATGATTTTGACGTATATGGCTTTTTGTAACTCCCACCATGAAAATCCTCTCGAGGGATTTATTTCCGAGAAGAAGCAGGAAGTGACGTACAGGGCAGTAGCGCACTCAAGCGGTCTCGTATGTTTATACTAGTTTCACCTGCTGGAAGGTAGCTCGTTGTTCCTTCGTGTTAGCCAAAATTCCGGCTCATTGTCTTCTTCTTTTCCTTTTGGCTTGTCACATTAGGGGTCGCCACAGCGTGTCATCTTTTTCAATCTTAGTCTATCTTCTGCATCTTCCTCTCTAACCCCAACTGCCCTCATGTCTTCCCTCAGCACATCCATAAACCTTCTCTTTGGTCTTCCTCTTGCTCTTTTGCCTGGCAGCTTCATCCTCAGCACCCTTCCACCAATATACTCACTCTCTCGCCTCTGAACATGTCCAAACCATCCGCTCTCTCGAATCCTGTCTCCAAAACATCCAACTTTGGCTGTCCCTCTAATGAGATTGTTTCTAATCCTATCCAACTTGTTCACTCCGAGCGAGAACCTCAACATCTTCATTTCTGCTACCTCCAGTTCTGCTTCCTGTTGTTTCTTCAGTGCCACCGTCTCTAATCCGTACATCATGGCCGGCCTCACCACTGTTTTGTAAACTTTGCCCTTCGTCCTAGCAGAGACTCTTCTGTCACATAACACACCAGACACCTTCCGCCAGCTGTTCCAACCTACTTGGACCCGTTTCTTCACTTCCTTACCACACTCACCGTTGCTCTGGATTGTTGACCCTAAATATTTGTAGTCCTCCACCCTCGCTATCTCTTCTCCCTGTAGCACTTACTCTTCCCCTCCGGGTCATTGTATTGCTGGATATTGCGCGAACACTCGGGAGGATGGATTCGCTCTTCATACTTTTCCAAAAGACCCGGTTCGTCGTGAAAAATGGATTGGACAGGTGCAAAGGAGGAGAGCTTCGTGGTTTCCAAATGACAGGTGTGTAAAAAAATAGTTGGGTTGGGGACGTAATTCGAAAGTCAGGGGTGCTAAATGTGTCAATGTGCCACCCCGTCTGAAGTCGTGATTGGCAGATGCGGCGCCGCCGAGGTGGCTCGTCGTGGCGCCGGGCCACGGTGGCTCATCTCCACCACGGAGGTGGATCGGACGGGGATGCGGTTTGGCCGCGGCGTCGTCATCGCTCGCGGGCAGCATTTTTTATCACTGCCGCAGAGGTGGATCGGGCGAGGAGGTCGTTTGGCCGCATGTGGTTTGGCCGTGAGCAACAAATCTAAATATGCCTCGAAACGATAGGGTAATATTCGGTTCACTCGGTTCTGAGATGTTCTCTTCTTCGAAAAGAGTTTCCGTGTCAGAAGGGGCATGTTCGTCTCACATAGTAGGTGGCACACCGTGTTTTCAATGCCGAATGTCCCAGTGTGACGTCACGGGGAGAAGATGCGGCTAATATGGATACCACTTGAATGTCGAATGAGACTTCCGCAAATTTGCGCATGGATGACGCGCTCTCCGCTCAGATTTAGTTTTTCCATATAGACATTGAAGTGAATAATATTATATATATTTTTCATTACAATATCTATTTTAGAATGTTTATAGGCTTGACACTTAACCTTTAATAGTCCAGTTCATTTTTCACCTATTTACTTAATCAAAATAATGATATTTATGTTGGTTATATTTTTATTTCACATTATGATATTCATTGTACTACTGCACTACACCAGCGCCAAACAGCAATTAACTTGCCACAAGGTCAGATTGTCATTTGTTAATTGTGAGAGCAGAGCGAATCAGTTTAGCTTAGTTAATCGTCATGATGGGCCCATTGTGTTATGCTACAGTTCATTGTAGCTAGAAAAGCTGATTTAGTGGGTTGGGGAAAAAAAAAAGTCCTCTACTGCAGGCATTTGACCTCCAGCTCTTAACGAATCCATAGCCATCTGTCGCTACCCTCTGCAACTACAATTTCCTTCCACCATGTACTAAGTAAGTCTCTTTGGGGAAGAAGTGAGCACATTCAAAAAGTGCATACGTGATAATCCTCATTAATAATAGGCAAACTAAATGCTAAAAAATGAAATTATACTCTACTCTTGGGCAATGGTGCTTCACTTCAGAAACTGCAAAACTTAACTCTTACTCATGGAGCAAACTATCTGGGATGTTGATGGGCTCCTTTTATTTTTATTTTTATTTTTGTGTAGACTTTAAAGGGATTTGCAACATTGAAAACTTTGTTGTTATCACATAAAACAAAAACATTAATCTACTCCAATTTGATAATTACTCCAAATAAGTCAGTCCTGAACTTTTTTTTTTGCTTGAAATGACAATCCACAGCTTTTTATAAGAAAAAATATTCCAACACACTACTGGAGGCGATGTCACAAAGCTTAAATCAGTCAGCTTCTCTAACATCTTGCTGTCCATCCATCCATTTTTTGAGCTGCTTATCCTTACAGGGGACGCAGGAGTGCTGAAGCCTATCCCAGCTATCTTCGGTTAGGACTTGGGGTACACCCTGAACTGGTTGCCAGCCAAACTCAGGGCAACATCTATTTTTCAACATTTTCTTTTTTTTTATATGTTGTGAATCCCTGAATCATTTCCCATCCTGGCCCAGTTGATGGTGCACAGCAAATGACAGCATAGAGATGAGGCATCATGCTGAGGAATGGCGGAGCATAGTTGTAAAAAGCGGGCTAAAAATGTGTTTTTTGAAGTATAAAATATTTACTGTGTAAATCCACTGCACATTGAGCCAGCAGATATGTGGACATGTTTTGATGCTGTGCATACAGTATGTGTTACTGCATCACTTTTATTTAGCCATATAAAGGTACATTATTAATTGGAAGAAGAGATTTTCTACAGAATCAGGTCACGAGAATAATAGTATTGAAAGAAGCTCACTTATAATGCTTGGGGAATGGGGAAAAAAAAAAAACTAATTTTGGACAGGAAAAGTTGGACTCATCACCACTCATGTCATATCGAAGTGACAGAGAGCTCTGTTGTAATGCTTAATTCCAACAGTAGGGGCAGCAAGAAATTTCAGATATATAGCATTAAACTTTGGATTTTTAAGCATGGCAAGAAAATGCCTTAAGTATACAATGGATTTAACAAATACAGCACCTGTAGTTTCACCTAGTCGGAGATTTATTGAATTTAATTTTTATTACAATGTTTTTTACTTTTTTATTAAAATGGCATTTCGAGGTGTGCTCTTCATTTTCCAGTACTGTCCCCATCGCCCAAGAATAGCAGCTGTCCACTGTAATTTATCATGAAGCTTAGTGAATAAGTATCTACAAATTAGAAACGTCATTATCAATTTCAACAGATGCTGTCCAATAAAAAAAACTTTACACTATAAAATTGACATACAACTTTATTAACGTTGCATTTTTCCCACTATTGAAGTTCAAATAAAATAGTGCTTATTTGTCAGAATTTTATATATAGCACACTTAAGAAGGCATATCAAACTATGGGCCTTAAGGCACGAATATGTACAGATAAGCACACTCACGCACACGCATACAGACCGCACACCTTCAATATGTATTTCACAATTGTAAATCTGCATCACAAGCAGTCTTTCTGATATTTACATGTATTGTCAATGAAAAACTGTTCTTCATTTTTCTGTTCACATCGACCCTCTCACTGTCGGCATTGACCATCTGCTCAAGACAGAGGGAATTGAATGAAGTGTGTTTTTTTTATGTACAAATGGAAGGGATAAAGCGAAATGGTTTGTCAAATCTCAGAACTAATCTTATCATCGCAAACTGGAACAGTAGCAGGTAGACATTTGCGAGCTAGAACACAGCAAAAGATCTTTACTTTTTTGTTTCATCACACTTTTTTTATAAGTTTCTCACATTCTCACACACTTGGCAAAATGATGAATTTTCAGATTAGCAGAGCTTTTAAGCACAGATACACTGAACACGATTTTGACGAGCCAACTGTTCTGAACTGCATATGTGACTGCAGTGCTCACAAATGTACTTACGGGACCAGAAATCCCTTTTAAATGCACAATGACATGCAGCCATGATAATGCAGTGGGAGCTGAAACATACCACAAAGATTACTGAACTGCTTTTTTGCTCACACCCTGAGAGACACACACACACACACACAGAAACAGCTTTGACCGCTGCATCATTTTCATGTATAATTTTGTTTTTCAGGATCCGAAGATGGGCTTCGGCATTGCTGTATCTGGAGGGCGAGACAACCCAAATGAGGAGAGTGGCGAGATGTCAATTGTGGTGTCTGATGTCCTGCAAGGAGGACCAGCTGATGGCTTGTTGTTGTGTGTATTGCTGTTTCATTCTTAAAGAACGTTATACTGTTATCCAAATGTGCTTATCGTTGGGGTTTCGCTACTTCTATCATGCGTTTGCAGTACATGGTTCAAGTGGCACCGTGCAAATACATTGGTACCGCTACTTACAAATGTCTCTCGTAACGAAAAAATTCATGTTACAAAATGACTCCTCGGAAAAATATTGTCTTTAGTTAGAAAGGACAATTCAAGATGCGAAAGGAAAGAATAACTTCTGGATTCGCACCCCCCAAATTCCACCAAACGTAAACATCTTGTATCTTGGTGTGTGTGTGTGTGTGTGGTGCGATAGAGCTGCTCTCCCATTGGCTATCACATAGCATCTTCTTGGCATCCCATTGGTTAGGAGGGATGTCAATCTTTACCTACGATCTTCTTCGTTTCCCTTGGACACTCAACTGTCACTGAATCACGCTAGTGCACATAGGTGAAGTACAACTTTTTCGTGAATTTTTCATTTGTGTTTTTTGCAAATGTATTCATCTTTGTTCACCATGCGCTCCAAGAAACTTTAGTGAAATTAAGTTAGTACATGGGTATATCGTACATATGTTTTCTGTCAGTTGTCAAACGTTTGCCTTCTCCTCCATCCTCCACGATGCCTTTTGCTTGTCTTCTGTTCACATAGTCACCCAACGCCAAAGGTAAAGGAACATAATTTTTATTATTATTTACATTATGTACTTTAAATGCTTTTTTTGGGTGGAGGGGGCGGGGACTTTGAACAGATTAGGCTATTTACATGTGAAAAAGCGTTTCTACTTACAAAAAAATTAACTTACAAAATGACTTGTGGAACGAATTCATTTCTTAAGTAGTGGTACCACTGTATGGGTCATGACAGCAAAACAACAACAAAATGCATGAAATCTTCAGATCAGAATCAGGCCAGCTCCAAATGTGGATAGATATCTGATATGTATGTGATAGCTCTTTATGTCACTAGAGCGTAAATGCATAATCGCATACTGTATACCCCGTCAATGCAAGTCTGACATCATCAAAGTATGCTGATCAATGATGTATACATATGCACGTCTCCCCAAACAACACAAATTCTTTTAAACCCCTGCTGTGAATCGAAATTGTAAATTGGATTTTGGGGCTTCGGCCTGCAGTCTAATTCCAAACTTTGAGAGGTTGTGGACCATGAGGCACCATCTCTTTCTTGCAAGGGGACATCATGTTTGGTTTTCGATGCATCTGTCATCCAAAAGCTAATTTATTCACTCGTCAAAAACTGCCCAGTTAATTGTTTTCCAAATAGGTTTTCACAGATATTATAATAGTAGTACTATTTTTATTGCAGCCTACTTTCTAAAGTCCGACTGGGGTCTGTGTCATCAGGCAAGGCCATTATTGATTGGCACAATCCATAATGATGTCCCACATCCTCAGTCAGAGACAAAAATCTGATGGTTCACAGCATGAACAACTAGCGTAGATCTGCCGAATCCTCCATTGTGAGCCAAATGATGGAATATGTTTGTACACCAGCTGATGAAACTTAACTTGGCTTCTGTGACTATTATTCTTGTATTGTTTGTTGTTAATGTTGACTCCTATTTTACACTACTGTAGGACACCAATATATTTCAGAACTAAGAATTTCACTCATACATTTCATATCTGCCTATGTTTAGTGAGAATGACAGAGTGGTGCAGGTGAACGCCATTCCCATGGACGGTGTCATTCATTCCTTTGCTGTCCAAACCCTCAGAAAGTGTGGGAAAGTTGCAAAAATTGTAAGTTAACGATTTTATTACATTAAAGGAAAACTCTCCCCAAAATTTATACGTACAATAAACCCTCCAATGTGAAGTAATATTATTATTACATATATTTTGGACATTAATTGAAAATAAAGAACATTTTTTACATCCTAGCAAAATCTGGATATGTGCCAGCTTTCACAGCCAGACCTGGAAGAAACGTCCTTGACCCCGCCCCTGACATTGCCAGTGCTTAGTATTACAGGCCATTCCTTCTAGCTAAGCCAAGATGCCAACGTGTTGTGCACCAAACTGCAACAAAACTGAGAAAACGGAGCCAAATTTGTCCTTCTTTAACCTCCCATGGGGTCAACCTGACTGGATAAAGCTGTGGCTGTCACAGTTGAGGCTCGTTCATCAGCCGGGGAAATTTGCATGCATCTAACCATTACTGGTTATTACCCGCTTAGTTATAGCCTCTCGTGCCAGTACTGTATAGGCAACAATATACTTTATGAGGCGGCATGGTGGCACAGCTGTGAGTTATGAGGACCCGGGTTCAATCCCAGAACCCCCTCTATGGAGTTTGCATGTTTTCCCAGTCGTGTCTGCGTTTGTGTAACCTGCCTCCTGCCCGTTGAGAGCTGGGATAGGCTCCAGCACTCCCGTGACCCTCGTGCGGCTATATATCCATCCATAAGAAAATGGATGGATATATAAGTTTAATCACTTTAGGGAAGTCCCAATTTTTTTTCTTTGCATTTTATATTCCAGATATAAATAAACCATTAGATAGTCCTATGTCGTACTCAGAAAATAAGATCACATTTTTTTTATAAACTTTAGACATAGCCCATAGCATTCATATAGCTCACGTAGCATTCACATAGGATTCCAAAACCATTAAAAATGTGTAGTCACCAATTTTCAAGTGGTCCTTTCATTATGGATCATAAGTAAATTGATATATAACACATCTTTGTCCAAACAAATCTATGTTATGCAGACATGTTGATTGTGATCCAAGTCCATTCCGGTACACCATTTATTTGTTCGACATTTTCAAACTCACAATAACACTGGCATTCCGCCACAGTTGGCATTAGGTCACAAAGAGAACACGAACACCGGTCTTTCAAAACGAGCCTGTCTGGAACATTTCCAAGGTCTGCATTTCACCCCTCCGTCAGTGTCATGCCCCCTCTCAAACACGTCAAGTTCCACCTGTGCGTATTCTGACTCAAACACTTCAACGTTGTACATTATTTTTGTTTTGTTTGCACAATGGGAGTAGTAATAACACAGAGCATCGACTCCCTGTTATACTCACTTTATTGGCTCTTAGCACACAACACTTTTTTGGTGTGACAGTCTGACATATCCTATTTACAGCAATACGCGCGTGCACCACCCGTAGCCCCTCGGCGCTGGTCGATCGCGAGAGGGTGGCTGGTTGAAAAGTAGATCTTGAGGTAAAAATGTCTGTCCACCCCTGTTGTATATTCTCTACATCTAAACCAACTCCTCAGAAAAGCATTAAACAAATCTCCGCCGTCCAAATAATGGGATTATTGTTAGTCGTCGGTGCCACGCCCACTCTCCAACATGTCAAGTTCCGCCTGTGTGTATTTTGGCTCGAACACACAGGCTTGAACATTGTACGTTATGCTATTTTTGTTTTGTTTTTTTTGTAATTATTTAATAATTTTATAATTATTATTCGGCCACAAAATGCCAGATAGTGGACGTTCTGTATTGGTGGAACGTATCCACGTGCAATGGGGGGGTCAGAACAGCAGACACTGCAGGCATGGCAAACGCTGATTGGCTGTCAGTTTTCCAGCCGGGCTTATTGGAATGTCTGGGCAAGAGAGGAATTTCGATAATACTTTTCCAATTTAGAGCTGTTTCTTGGTGAAATCTGTGAATAACTCTGGCATTAAAAGAAACACTTAACCCTTATCTACTAACTTTTAATGTGTGCTTCCATTCCTATTGCCTTGGACAAAGTCTTCCTTTACTTTTACAACTTGAAGCAGTTGGGGTAAAGATTAAAAAGGATAAATGGGAAAACTGTTTATTTGTGTTTACCCTTTCTAGATGCAATTTTCCCTTCCTGATATTATCCCTTACTTGGTGATTGTGACATTTTCAAACATCTTTGTTGATGAAGCAAAAAAAAATTCCAACTTGCATATATTTATTTTTTAATCTTTCTTGTCAACTAACAGACAGTCAAGAGACCAAGGAAGGTTCCTGTAAATGTCCTCAATCGTCCTGGCTCACCCGATGACCGAGTTTTCAACAACGACTACGCTGACGACTACAACTATGATCAGGACCGTCGTAGCGTTTACAGCAACAGGCAGGACCACAGCCTAGAGAGGGAGCAAGGTGGCTACACGGATTCTGGCTACCAAACCCGTGAGCGTGATTATGACAGGAACCATGATCGACGAGAACGGGGCAGAAGTGGGGAGAGAGAGCTGAACCCCGATCAGCAGTACAGGAGAGATGGTAGCAGAGGTCGCACTTTGGACAGAGAACATAGCCCCGATCGGCATCACAGGAGCGATCATAGACTCAACCGCGCTTATAGCCCAGACAGAAGATACCGTAGCGAGCGCACGTTAGACAGAGATCATAGTTCTGATCGGCGGTACCGCAGTGAGAGAGCCCTCGACCGTGACTACAGCCCAGACCAACGCTATCAGAGCGACCGTGCACTAGATCGCAACAACAGCCCCGACCAACGCTACAGAAGGGACAGCCATAGCCCTGGACGCGACCATGGGCGTAACCACAGTTTTGAGAGAGGACGAGAACGAATTCCTAGTGACTCGAGGAAATACGATGAGCCTCTGAAGAGAGGTGGTAGCAGGGACCGGCTGGAGCGCTCACCATCACCTGCCACTATGCCCATCCCTATGCCACGTCCTGCTCGAGAATTGGAGCCACTGGAGAAACCTCTGAATGTTCTGTTGCTAAAGAACAGGCCAAGCGAAGGTTTGACACAAGATGACGTATTTACTTGTTTACTTATGTGTGTGCGTATATACAGTATGAAGGTACATATATTTATATAGTTTCTGATGCTTGCTCGCACCTTGTTTGGCTCACAGCACAAAGCAAAATTTAGACCAACAGTTTTTAACTCGTTAGTTTGTATACTGGTAAGTAAAGGTACCATTGTATTTATATGCCATGTATTTTTCATCTTTTCATCAACCATTTCAGCAAAGATTTACCATTAAACAAAACATCACTATAAAAAAATGTATTGTTATTTTTCAGTCATTCGTCGTATATATTTCTCAAATTCTTCCAAGATATGTAAATTTGTGAGCATGGTGGTACATATGCAGTCATATGTGCCACTGTCCTATTGGAATGAAAGAGTAGGCAACACCTTTTTCATAAACTCTAGGTGGCGGCGGCATATTAGAATGAAAGTGTACAGCTTTTTCATAACCTCGAGATGATGTCATACATTTATAAAATGTGAGTTTTTATTCATATTCCCCTATACACATACACTGCGAAATATGCATTATACACACACACCAACAAATTATTGTGAATGCACAACAAAAGTTGCTGTATATGTACAAAGTATGGGGCGCAGGGGTCGCACATCTCCCTCACAGTTTTAAGGACCAGGGTTCAAATTCCAGCCTCACCTTTGTGGAGTTTGCATGTTCTTCCTGTATCTGTGTGGGTTTTCGCTGGCTACTCCGGTGTCCTCCCACGTCCCAAAAAGATGCATAATAGGTTAATTGAGGACTTTCAATTGTCCATAGGTGTGAATGTGATTTTGAGCGGTTGTTTATATGTACCCTGCAATTGGTTGCCGACCAGTTGAGGGTGTTACCTCGCCTCTTGGCCAAATAGAGCTGGTATAGGCTCTAGCACACCCGCGACCCTAGAGAGGATAACCAGTACAGACGATTGATGGATGTATAAAGTACAGTGAACCCCCAGCTCTTTTTACTTTCCCAAAAAGCTAGCAAAAAATAAGCATTTCGAAATTATGGAAATCACCCATGATAAATGTTTTTATATATAGTGGAACCCCAGCATTTGCACATAATTTGTTCTTGTGAAGTGTTCAATTTCAGAGTTGGTCAACCTCCCTAAAAATGTTTTCCATAGGAAATAATGTAAATGAGTTTAATCCGTTGTCAATCTCCAAATAGTAAATTACAAATTTAATTCTTATTTATGTAAAAACGTGTACACCCTGCATTTCAACAATGAAACGTGCATAAACTTAAAGCAACAAACTCAACATAGGTACTTATTTGTGTTCCAGAGTATGGCCTTCGTCTGGGTAGTCAGCTCTTTATCAAAGAGATGACCAGCACAGGACTTGCCAGCAGAGATGGAAACCTGCAAGAAGGAGACATCATTCTCAAGGTGCCAAATCCTTTCTCCAATGTCACAATATTGAAAGTGTTTTTTCTTTAAGCTGCATTTGAGTGGTTTTTAATTCATGAATTCCACTTGCCAATATTCAATCCGTAATTTCACAGCTATAAAGCGCACCGTATTTAAAGGCGCAGTCTCAGATGTGGGTGCAATTCCAGTAGTTAACACATGTACAAGGTGCACCCGTTTATTAGGCGCAGGCAGGGTGGCGCTCACGAGACAGTGAGGCACAATTGTACCTTTATTTTTTTAGAGATTAATGTGGACTTTTGTGAAAATTCCTGAAAATACAAATGTGTGTACTCTGGGGGGGTGGGAGGGGTCCTTGAAATTTTTGATAAAATGAATGGCTGTGGTGCATTCATTCTGGCAATATCTGTGAACAAAATTCAGACAAAAATTGAAAGTCAAATTTTAAGTCCTGACCAAAAAAAAAAAATTGGGCAGAAATTCCCCAAGAGCCAACCCTAGATTTTTTTGCCCCCATCCCGGTATCACTGGATAGCACAAACTCACATTTGTCATTAAAATATGCCATCTTATCTCAAGACAAATGAATTAAGTGAACTATTCAGTAAAAGACATTTAAAATTGTCCTTTTCCCCATATTATACATATTATAGTATAGATATAGAAACTCCCTGAGAAGGGTTGCGTCAGGAAGGGCATCCGGTGTAAAAATTGTGCCAAACATATATGTGCGTTCATCTGAGATGACGCGCTGTGGCGACCCCGAAAGGGACAAGCCAAAAGAATCCATCCATAGTATAGATATGGAATATACACAAAAATATATCCTAGAATTTCTACACCGTACAGCAAAACATGTTAAAGAAGTTGATCTGTAGTAATTACTATTAACGTTTTAAGTCTCAAACTTGTTACGTCGCGTTGTACTGATACACTCGACCACATTGCTCACTATTAGATATAGATATAGTAATACTAATAGTATAATCAGTTCCCTTTAATATATATATGTGTGTGTGTGTGTGTGTGTGTGTGTGGTGTGTGTGTGTGTGTGTGTGTGTGTGTGTGTGTGTGTGTGTGTATACACCATCACTCACATTTGAAAAATGTACAGGTGTGGTCAGTCATGCTCGCAGATAAAGTTGCGCGTGTGATTAGGGATGGCCTTAAAATAACTTACTGGATTAATATAACATAACTGTAAATTAAAAATAAAATAAGCAAATATATAACTAAAATAGAAAACTAAAAATTCAAACTCAGGAATGATAAGTTCCAATTTCAACTGATATTAGTAGAACATGATATAAAATAGTATTTAAAATTTTTCATCAATAAAAGTTCTTGATCTGACAAACTTTATCTGAAGAAAAGTTAAATGCACTGGCCTGTCAAGGAATAAACATGAACGGTCTATCCCCGCAATTTTTTGAAAATGCTGAAAGTTTAGTTCAACATAATCAGCGTTCGTGGCAACAAGCTAGAGATGCATTGTAAACAAACATTCCTGTCAGCAATCGTGACGTATTGTTGTGGGGGGGCACGTACCACGGGACTGCCGTAAATACAAGGCCATCTTGCTAGAACGCGCCTTTATGTGCTTGCTCTCGAGATATTGGCCACACCTGAATCAAGCGACGAGGTGGATGATAGTCGAATGTTGTTTTTTTTGTATGTTTTTTTCACGCCGTCACACTGCCTCGCGATCGACGCAATGAGCACCCCTGGTGTAACTGAATTTCCTTTGACTTGGCTAATGATGTTGATGACTTTCGACGTAAATGCGCTCGCATTACATGAAGCAGTTCTGAACATGTGCTTTCGGACATGCTCCGTACATGCTCAATACGGTTAACTTGCATTTCCTGTTTCCGGATGAATACCGGTTGGAGCAGTCTTGTTTGGTTAACAACGTTTATGAAATACGTAAATGAATGTCAAGACCACACAAAATAAGCGACGTCTTGAGAGAATGCGAGGGGAGGGGCGTTAATCTCACTAGTGTTAGTGCCTCAACATGGCTACACTCGGGAAAGCATAACAACGAACTCAAAAACATATTCTTCCAATGTTGTCAACTAATATCCAGATTCATTTTAGCCAATTTTTCCTCAATTTTCCAGAGCTATTTTCATGAAAATTTAAAAATCCGGAGGACTTTCATCACTGATTTTTGTAAGCAGAAGAACAAGCTTAGACTTTCTTTCCCCCCAATACGAGCGGTGGAAGCAAGTCGTGAGTCAGCACACCATCTTCACTCACGGTTTCACACCAAACCAAAATCTTTACACCACAGCAAACAGAACAGCACAACCAGCAGACAACAAAACGATGAGCGAAGAAATAATTGACACAAAACATGTACTTCAAACTTTATTTACATACACGTTTAGTGCCGCAAAGGATATAGCTATATAGCAACATTAGCTGAAAGCATACGGGAGGGTCAATGCACGCTATTTGAAAAGGTACCAGATAGGAAACAGAGTTCAATGGTACGTACTTTACTGACATATTTAACAGTGTAAATCGTGAGTTCAGTTGTACTTTAAGTATTTAACTATGTAGCTTTACAGTATAGCTGTATAGAGATACTATCCGAAACCATACAGTAGCGTGTCTGCACGCTTTTTAAATACTTCAATAAAGTACAACCAAGTTCACTGTTTACAATGTTAAATACTTCATCAAAGTACAGCTGAACTCAAGTTTTCCTTCGGGTGCCTTTTTAAATAGCATGCATGCATCCTACTGTATGCTTTAAACTAGTATCGCTATATAGTATAGCTACATTATTAAATACGTTAATGAAGTACAACCAAACTCACTGCGTATATGGTATATCCCACGCGGCTGCCTACCCTTTTTTACGTTTGTCAAGCAAATGAAGTTGCTTAGTTGTTTTTCTTTCACAGCATTTTTTTTTTTTTTTTGTTCTTTGTTAATCCATTGCTCATGTTGTTCTTTCAACTTGGGCCACGTTGCCCTGTTTCCTCAGAAACTCAGCTTGGTCTTCTCGACTTGGCAAAGCTCGTGTTCCTACTTCCTCAAGTTGAAGCAGACACGTTAGCCCAAGCATCCACATTCCTTTCAGAAATTGTGGTGTAACTCGCCTGGGGATACCTCTTAATAACATTGTGTTCGCCATTTGTCATCCATTGCTCCCAACTTCACTTTTATTTTGTTCACGGCGATGTAGACTCATGAATGAAGTTGCTTTGTTTTTTTTTTTTTTTTTCATGGCGATTGTTTGTTCTTTATTAATTAATCCATTGCTCGTGTTGTTCTTCCAATTTAGGCCACCTCGCTTTGTAAGCTCCCAGTATAACAGCAAGGTCCGAGTTCATTAGCTGCGCTTGTTTATTCATGGCGGCTGTTTGTTCTTTGTAAGCATATCTCTTTGTTGGTGCCATTTTTTGGGGATCTTAGCCAAAACTATGTTGTTTAACACAAAACACATAGCATCATCTACAGTACCTTCTGCGGGGCATGTCTTTAGCGTCCTCTCCACGCCCAGACTTTCTCCTGTAACTTCCAGATGCTGTCCTCTCACTGGTCCGCTTTTCCTTTATATAACTTGCGTGTCATGAAATGCTTCCAGTCGGTTATAAATTTTGGACAACAGGTTACATGTAAGGCGCTCCGTAATATAAGGTGCCCTGTCCATTTTGGAGAAAATTCCAGACATTTAAGTGCGCCTTATAGCCATGAAAATACAGTACTTTTTGTCAACTGATTGACTTTTTGCAAATAATGAATAATAGAGCTTTGTCTGCTATTCAAAGGCTGATGTTAAGAACACTTCCTGGACTTTAGGGATATTTCTCCCACTTTACCTATGAATGGACACATCCTCAAGTTGTAATTTTCTCAATGGATCTATTTAATATATGATTTACGTGCAACCTGCACACACAGTTACTTTTTCCATGCAGCAGCAGACTAATCAGGAGTGGCAGATTTGCTTAAGTGTAATTCATTGAGACAGTCTGTGTGAACATCTCCACCTCTAAATTAACATGTGAAAAAGTTCCAATAGGTGTATCACTAGTCTTTTTAATTACTTACTAAATGTAGCAACAAAGCTGCATATTTAGCAACACCGTGGGACTGATTTACTGAGAGTCCAAATTACTGGTGCCCATTTTCCTTGTCACTTTAAACAGATCAGGTACAAATCATCTGTAAAAGTGTTAAGAGACCAAAGTTTTTAAAAGAGGGTTTTGAGCTTTAGGTAAAAGTGAACACACCACAAGTGCAACATGACGCTTGAAGTGATGGAATTGGATGCTTTAATGCAAGGAAAACAAGCGACTTTGTGATTTAATTTGCCCCAAGTGCCTCTCCTGCATAACATTGCATTTAAAACTTTGGAAAGGACACCTGAAAAAAATCCGTGGGAGAGGCCAGCACCAGACAATTGTTACAGTGTGCTGAAATTTCCCCAGACACGTGAAAAAATTTATTTCATTTTGCCTGTCCCGCCTTCTCATGATTACGCATAGCAGAGCAATTTGTGCCTGCCTTACACATGAATGGGCGATTTCTGATGTAGCTGATATGTGCAGCCCCATGGGGTGTGGCACTCCAGCACTCTAGTCGTCATTAAATTTTAAACACTTAGAATCTTCTCACTCTTTGTAAAATGTTTCACCCTTAACAAGAGTTTTTATCTGCAGTTTACATTGCTCCTCAATAATGTAATATCCATGTGTGCATCTCCTCACCAATGTCAGATCAATGGAACGGCAACTGAAAACCTGTCGCTCAGCGATGCAGGGAAGCTGATCGAGAAATCTCGTGGGAAGCTCCAGCTGGTGGTCCAGAGAGACAGGCAGCAAGTGCTGATCAGAGTCCCCCCGATGGTTGACAGCGACTCAGAACTTGATGGTGAGAGATACTTGAAACTGAAAAGCAGCAGGTCCTATCCAGTGTAGAACGAACGTGGCAGCCGTCCTCATGTATAAACCCCCAACATATCAACAACAATGAGAATTAAATGTAGAAATGTTGCTTCTGTTGTTGTTTTGTATTTGTCCATATTCCTGTTTTCCAATTTTAAATAAAAGTTTCTTTCACATCAGTTTATAGTATTCTTTACCTTCACAGTTTTCACAAAACAGAACCCTATGACACAATGAGGTAACCTAGGGAGCTAAAGGAAGTCTCATTTGAGCTCCACCTATAGAGAATTCTCTCTTATACCTAGTTTAAGTGTCACGTGACTGAAAGTTGTGCTGTGATTGGTCCAGTCCAATCTAGATAAGTGGAGTGAATGGATGTTTTTGCTCACCAAACATCTGCAGGGAGGGTGGAATAGCCAGAGGCCCTGTGACCCACTTTGTCTGTTTTTGGGCGTGTCTGTTTGTGTGTATGTGAAGGTTGCCACCCGCCTTTGGCAGGGTGAACTAATCCACCACCATAATCCAGCTATGGGATATGACAGTATTTCATCATGTGCGATTTCACACCATACCGACCATGTGGTCTTTGCTTTGAAAATCAATATGGACTTATTGTGTGTGTGTGTGTGTGTGGGGGGGGGGGGGGTGTCAGATTTTTATATCCCTTCAATTACTTTAAGTACATATACTAATAGAATTGCTGTGTACCTCTGTTGACCTGCTCTGGAATCTATTTTTATATACAATATATGTATTTTTTTTGGGGGGGTGGGGATAAATTTTTCTGGCAATTTAAGCACTTTTATTTTGATGCATTCAGTTTTGGACCAGTATGTTTTATTTTTGTCTTCCATGATTCTGGGCCAAGTTATGTAATCAAAGAAATGCAAAGGGATTTTTTTCATGCTTGTCATCAGAGCATGATGACAACAAAATAACTGTTTTGGCAGAAATAAGGGTCTCTAAATCCAGTTTGCACTCACTTGTCAAGTTGTGTATGTCTGTTTGTGTTGCAGATATATCTGAGATAGAGTCGTATCGTTCCTACTCTCCACAAGATGAAAGACGAGGCCATCATTCAGACCTTTCTTCCCACTCCTCCAATGAAAGGCTGCGAGAGAAGCCAAGGTAAATCAATATCAAAGGACTCAGTTTCCTTTAAAGGGTCAGGACTTGGCAACTACAGCTAAAATATAATCCATGAGATGAAAGTCAATTTAAATCAGGGATGCCAAAACTTTTTTTTCCCGAACATCTGCAGCCAACATTTGTTTGTGTGTTGGGGGGGGGGGGGGTATCTTGTATGCTTTGTATTGCTCAGTTGTTCTTTCCCAGCTGCTTGCACAGTAACATGAATTTGCAAAGCACAAAGATCAAAATTCAATAAAAATGCACAGCTGGGCTGTGTCACTCACATCTGTAGACTCATCCGGCTGCAGTAAGAACCACTCGCAGGCTGTGATGTCCTTCCAAAGTAGCTTGGTCAAATACTGGGCCAGACATAAATTGGAGGCCTACTCCAGCCTAAACAGATGTATCTCATCCCATTTCTTCAGTTACTGCCTAATTACACACCGTAATAGTATGAGGAAACTTCCTCATCTTCTGCGGTTGACATCTTAGCTGAAATGTGTTTTTCAACCAAAATGTGCGTGGGCCATAATTTTCTGAAAATCAAATGTCATCAAAAATCAAGAATAAATTACAACTAAGTCAATTTTGGTTAGCATTTTTTCTCCACACAGTTTTTAAGTATTGAAGTATGGAATGAGTGCCAATTCACAATACTATAGAGGTCCTTTAATTCATATTTTGAGACCATGTTTCTAATTGCCCCAACTGCACTGAAATGATGATTAGAATAGTGGTACTGTATGTCTTCAACATGTGGACCAGGAAGGTCCCTAATCACAATTTCTTTTGTTGTCAGAGAGGACCCTCCTAATAGGCTGGCTAAAATGGGTGCCATGCCAACCCCATTTAAAGGTCTTGACCGATCTGTGGAAGCCACGCTGGCATTGCCTGCTGAGAGGGAGGAGCCACGGCCACAAACACCACCAAGTAAACTTTTCTGCTTTCCAATATTCCAAATATTCAGCTGTGCACATTATTCATGTTCAGTATTGTACTTCTGCTCTAAAAGCGATCACAGTTGGCCCAAAGGTTCACGCTCCTCCCAAAGTGCCACTGAAGCCAAGCATTGAAGACCAAGAAGTATATGGGTCAGTCATATATCACATATTTTTTGTATTTCACTGACTACTATTTTTAATGGTCACATATCATCTCATATTGGAATATAATGAGAAACTGAAGAGTTCTTGTTTGCATCTTCTAGGCCAAATACATTGATGGTCCGTTTTCAGAAAGGTGACAGTGTTGGTATGAGGCTTGCAGGAGGGAATGATGTTGGCATCTTTATTGCGGGGGTTCAGGAAGATAGTGCGGCTGAGCAAGAAGGTCTTCGCACTGGAGATCAGCTGGTGAAGGTGAGATTCAAAACAAAAAAAAACACAGTAGCTTAATACTCTTACTTTGGTAGTATAAAAACTGAAAAATCAGCAATAACAAGTTGTCATTTTATAAAAACCATCATTACAATTCATTGTTCAAAGGGTAGAATATGAGATTGCAATTGAAGGTTGACATGTCCATCTATCCATTTTCTGAGCCGCTTATCATGACAAGGGTCACAGCAGTGCTGGACCCTATCCCAGCTATAATCGGGCAGGAGGTGGGGTACACCCTGAACTTATTGCCTGCCAATTACAGGGTACATGGAGACAGACAACAGTTGCACTCAATTTAGCCAATTTACAGTCTCCAATGAATGCATGTTTTTGGGATGTGGGAGGAAACCGGAGTGCCTGGAGAAAATCCACGCAGGCATGGGGTGAGCAAGCAAACTTCACAAAGGCGGGGCCGGGATATATATATATATATATATATATATATATATTATATATATATATATATATATATATATATATATATATATATATATATATATATATTATATATATATATATATATATATATATATATATATATGTGTGTGTGTGTGTGTGTGATACGGGTCTTCAGGACTGTGAGGGCAACACTTTAGAGCTGTTCCACCATGCCACCATAGATAGGTTTGTTTCTCAATACATTAAATAAGTATGAGGATAAGTTTTGAAAAACGGCAAAGACTGAGAATAATAAAGTATTGAATTGTTGACCTATAGCTGAAAACCTTTTGACCATTTGAGTTGTCCTGATATTTTATGTAAGGCAAAAATGGGGTTGTGCTGTTGTCACCAGGGCTTACTTTTGGATTGCCACGTCGTCTTCTTCATTATAACTTGACTCTGTTCGCCCACTATAGCAGGCACATACCCATTATGCCCACAACTAGAAAAAAATTTCTTTTCTAAAGTGTATGGTGTTATTTGAGCTACACTGTTGATACCTAGCAAGGCAATGGTAGAATGAATGGGATCCTCACCCCCGTGGCCCCTTAACAGCCTGACAGTGGCAGTGTTTTGAGACCATTTAACGTCACGCATCTAAAACCTGAAAGAATGTCCATTTGGAGTCCTGAGTTCACATTTTTGTAATATATATATTTTTTTTAATTCCATCTATTCATTGTCCAGCTTTTTAACAATACTCTGTGTCAAAATTCCAAGACCTTTTTTAGCCTATTTGCTTAATTTTTAGGCTCATTGTATGTGAATTGTGTCATAAATCAGTATTTAAATAGTATTTCATACACTTGCTATTTATGAATCAGGTGAACAACGTGGACTTTAGGGGTATGGTCCGTGAGGATGCAGTCCTGTATCTCCTGGAGATTCCTAAAGGAGAAGATGTGACCATTCTTGCACAGAGCAAACCAGAAGGTATCGTATGAGTGTGTCTAATACTGTATCTCTTCATTTGTTGCCACGGGTGCTCTTAAGTTAACTCTATGAAGAGAGGACATTAAGCTGCACTTAGGATTGTTTAAAATTCTCAACATATGAATAGTTTACATTTTGCTAATTAATTTTATGTACAGCAATGTGCATTGCAATGAAAGAAAATACTTGTTGAGGAACTGTTAGCTAAGAATCACCTTTGGAATTATAATGGCAGTTTTGGTTTGTGAATTTTATACCTTTGCTGTGGATGAATGAACACATAATTCCGACATTCTTTCTATTTGCTCGCCCCCCAGTATACAAAGACATTCTAGCATCTGGCAGAGGTGACTCATTCTTCATCAGGACCCACTTTGAGTATGAGAAAGAGGCTCCTCAGAGCCTTCCTTTCACCAGAGGAGAAATTTTCAAAGTTACTGACACACTGTATGATGGCAAGCTGGGCAACTGGCTGGCAGTCCGTACGAACAAAGAAAACCAGTTGCTGGAGAAGGGCATCATTCCCAATAAAAGCAGGTCTGTATTGTCTTGTGGACGCCGTAAAATTGTGCTCTATCTTTCTCGTTGGAGCAGCTGGCTGCAAATGAGGTCGAAGTGCAATTTGTTTTCATGTGACCTGCAAAGATCAAACATTAGTTATTAAAAATGAAGGTGCCTAAAACACTTCTGTTTTGCCTCACAGAGCAGAGCAAATGGCTAACGTCCAGAATGCTGCACGAGCCGCATCAGGTAATGACAGAGGGGACTTCTGGAGGCTTCGTGGACAAAGAGCAGCCAAGAAAAAAGATCTTCGAAAGAGTCGAGAAGATCTGAGTGCCACACCAGTTGCCACAAGATTCCCAGCCTATGAGAAAGTTGTCCTGCGTGAAGGTGCTTTTACACTGGCCTCAATATAAACTACAAGGGTGTTGTTGCTTCCTGGTGAATTTTTGAATGTCTTTGACCAAGGACCGTTTGTTTTCAGCTGGCTTTAAGAGACCCGTGGTCATATTTGGGCCCATTTCGGATGCTGTGAATGAAAAACTAGCCAATGACATGCCAAACGAGTTCATCGTTGCTAGTAAGCGTTTGTTTTGTGTATTAGGATGACAGGGGAGAGATTGTGTATTTGTTTTAAGGAATAGTGGTCTATTACTAACTGCTCTGTGAATACTGTGTCTTTCGTGTTAAAGAAACTGAGCCAAAGGATGCAGGCAGTGAGAAATCAGCTGGAGTTGTAAGATTGAACACAATTCGACAAATTATTGAACAGGTATGCTAGTCCAGAAATTCCAGATTCGTAATATTCATCCACCATGTAACATTGTGCCTATTTTCACTAAGGACTCTCACGCACTGCTGGACGTTACTCCCAAAGCTGTTGACACCTTAAATTACACCCAGTGGTATCCCATCGTCATCTTCCTGAATCCAGACAGCAAGCAGGGAGTCAAGACCATGAGGAACCGCCTTCTGCCTGGGTCCACCCGGAGTGCACGCAAACAATTTGAGCAGGCCGTTAAACTGAGAAAGACCTGTTCACACCTTTTCACTGGTCAGTTTCATCACTTGGAGGTTGTTATTGTATATGAAATTTTGAGCGCTATGGCACTGTAAATTCTTAACCTGGCTATATATTTTTGCTTTTATGCTAAAACACAGGACTCACTCCAAAGACAGAGCAAATACACCCACCAACATTAAGAACACATGTACATACTAAGAGAAAGTTTAGGATTAGTTTCCATTGAGTGGATGAACCTCACAAAGTTCCATATTAGCTCATCAGAAATGGCAAAATAACCCTTTCCAAAGTTATATTTGGAGGTTTTAAGGTCTCTTTATACTCCTGCTCTACCATGGTTGACAACGCCAACATTCATCTAGAGTTCATACGCGGCCCTAAAAGTCCCTAAAAACCCCTAAATTTTCGAAGGTGCATTTAGGGGCTCCTAAAAGTCCTTAAAATCCGCGAAAACCGGTCAAGCCCCTAAAAAAGGCTTAAATTAAAAAAAATCAAAGCGAGGACCCCTACCGCCAAAATTCTCCCTAAAAAATAAATTAATCTTTTATTTAAAAAAAAAAAAAATAGAGATCCGTCTGGCGTCCAAAACAGCCCGAAATTGTCAACGGAAGTCACCGTGTTGACAACTAGTCGCCATCTTGTCGATATTCCATTGTTTGTTTCCGTGAGTAGGCATTTCACTTCGTCTTCGTTACGACGTAGCGTAGTCCTTTCATCGATCCAACTTGTATCAGGGGGAAGTGCATTTTTCAAGAAGCTTGGGTTGAAAGTAAGGAGCTTTGTGGCTGGGTTCGTCGAGATCCAAAAGATCGTCACATGTTTTACTGCCATCTGTGCAAGCAGAGTTACCAGCTTGAAAAGATGGGCGTCAAAGCGCTGGAGTCGCACCGGAAAAATAGGAGACACGCTGATTTGGCGAAGATTCTGTCATGTTCCGTTGGTATGAATCTGTTTCTAAAATATCAAGATAGTGAAGCATCAACTTCAGGCAGTGGTACTAGCAGTGCATGCGCACTAGGGATCACAAAAAAACGCTTACTTTCATAACCGGTTTTAACTGAACAGCTGTAGAAAAAAAAAAAAACGATTAACCGGTTTTAAAACAGGTACCATTGTGGTGTTTACATAATACACCCGCGGGACCTCGAGTTGGGGTGCGGGGTTCCGCACGGACTGTTCTTGTTGTTGCTCTTCCGGAGTGACTAGTTCACAGAGTTCCTCCCGTTATGCGAGTAGTGTTTTGATGTCTGCCAATAAAACGAGTTTACTCCCATACTTTGGAGCGTTTCCTCGATGCCATGTTTGATGTTTCTTTGATTTCACTGAATGTTCTTTTGAGTTCAACTTTACTCTAACAGCGAAACTTGAAAAAAGTGGAAATGATGTTTAAAAAATAGCGCAATGTGGAGTACCGGAACCGGAAGAAATGATTGGAAATTTTAACCGATTTCGAAAGTCCGATTACGGTTTCGGTTTTTAAAAACCGAAAACCGGTTATAACCGGTTATTTGTAACCGGTTGCGATCCCTAATGCGCACCTACAGTTGTCCAGCCAGAAGTCAGGCTTTGTGAACGTAGTTCAATACACGAAGACGAAAGTGTTTGCAGTCGTGTTGCCAGACAGTGACATTGCTAAAAACTACCACTGTGGGGAAAGGAAGATTTCATACCTGGCTACATTTGGCATCGCTACCCACTTTTCATCTCTACTGCCTCAAAGCCAAAAAAGCCAGAATAGAGACTGACATATCTACGCTTATTGAGAAGGCTGACAGGCTGTGTGAGGAGGCAAAATAAAAGAGGAATCTGAGGTTTATCAATGAGGCCAATGCACTCAGAGGCAGAGAAAAGGACAAGAGAGCCACTTTGGCACCTCTTAGAGGAGGCACTGGGTAGGCTCTAGGAGCAAGAGTAGGGGTGCTGAAACAGACATCAGTAGAAGACATTTGTGTATATAGTTGCAATTGTAGTTAGAATCTGTTTTTCTATATACTGTTATGTGAAGACGTTGACAATGGTCATATCAATGAGAACTACCACAAGGGGCGACAGGTGATTACTGTCACAGGTACTGAGATACTGGAACATTTGATGAACCAAGAACGGTTTATGGCACCATTGGGTGAGTCTTTTTTCCTTACTCTTGATTTCCCACGATGGCCCTAAATTTTTCGTGTCGGCCCTAAATTTTTTCCGTGTCAGCCCTAAATTTTTCATGTCAGCCCCTAAAAAGCCCTTAAATTTTTTTGGTCAGACTGAGTATGAACCCCGCCCACACAGCATGGGGAGCATCATTAAACATCATTTGGTCATTTAGCTCCATTTCTTGAAGCAGACACTCTTCCACACTCGTTATTATTTTTTTTTCCTAGTTACAGACAGGAAAGGAATAACGGCAACCGGAAATAACCAAAAAGTGCTGATGAAACTCCACCATGTGGCGGCCTTGCTAATACCAGCAATAGCGGGGTTTCCTCATGCGCGAGTACAAAGAGGCCGTTGGTCTACTTCTCAACTGCTGTCAAGGTGTCCCTTTAGCAAAGCACCGACACCCCTTGAACTTGCGCAGAGGTGCAGCAATGTTTTCGTGCACCTTCTCTTTTATCTCTTTGCAGGCCTGCTTGTGGGAGATGTGTTTTTCTCTGTAGTGTTAAACATACCTTATACATACAGGTATACATACAGCAGGGTTTCCTGAGTTTCCCATTGAGGGATGATGGTAAATTTAAAAAAATAACTCTTAAACCTACTTCCAGGGTAAATACAACTCCCTATCAAACATCCACAGATGCATACATCGTCTCCAAACATTAAAAGGCATTTAACCATTCAATTTATTTGTTAAATGGTATCCTCACTGACGTTGCAGTTCTCAAATCAAACTATACTTTGTGTTTCTTTTCATTCCCATTCAGACACCATCGACCTCAACTCAGCCAACGATGCATGGTATGGCAGCGTGAAAGACTCAATTCGGGAGCAGCAAGACAGAGCTGTGTGGGTTTGCGAGGGCAAGGTAAGTCCAGGAGCATTTTCCAATCCAACTGTCATATACCAGATTCATGTTGCATTGATGGGAACACTAAAGCAGGGTTTAGAGAATAAGTGTCCACATAAGAAACTTGTTGTGGCCCAAATCAGTTGGCAGAGCTTCATTATGTTCAATATGTATTTTATATCTGTATGCAAAACAATTGTCTAATTTTGAAGTGCTGATACTGGTGTACTGTATAATGAGATATATATATATATATATATATATATATATATATATATATATATATATATATATATATATATCTTCAAGTATTGTGATATTTACACACGAACAATACATCACAAGTAAATCAACATTCACAAAAACATTAATAAATGCCTTTGGGTACCACAAGATGGCGGTAAAACAGCCCTACTCAAATAGTTCCTTGGCATAAAAGATGAAATTCCTCAACTCCAACATAGTACCTTGTCATCAAAACGATACCAAAGTAATGCTTAAGCACAAAAACAACAAATTGATAAAATTTTCAGCAAATAACAGAATAGGTTCCAAAACAAATTTAGAAAAAGCAGAATTTATGAGTGCCAAAGGTGTTTACTGTATATGCTTTCCTCTCCACAGTTGGATGGTTCAGAGGAGGATCTTGATCTCCATGACGATCGAATGTCCTACTTGTCAGCGATGAGCGCAGACTACCTAAGCATGGACAGCCGTCTGACCAGTGACTACGACGACACAGCCGATGAGGGCGGGGCTTACACCGACAACGAGCTGGACGAGCCAATGGATGAGCCCCAGCCCGTGTCAGCCATTAGTCGGTCATCCGAACCTGTACTGCCTGATGAGGTGAACGGAGTAAAAACTAAACACTGTTAAAATTTAGTCCACTGATGTACAGCGCATCCCTCTCAACCCTACTGTATCATGTGCGTGTGGTTGCATCTCTGTGTGTGTAGAAACCCCACCCTGAACCCCGGACTCGTATGAGAAGGTCAGGCAGCAAAGAGAAGCTAAATAGAGAGCCCAGTCCTCCCCCTGCTTTTGTCCCTGAACCTCCAAAGGTGAGAGAGCAGAGTGCCTTTCAAATGTGCTGAAATAAGGCTTTCTCACCTACTTTGAATGGACCTGTACTTATTTGAGCAAAGCCATTCATAGACTCAATTCACAGTCAGATTTGGCTCAAATTTGAGCCACACATAAGTTAATACTCCTGTGCACACACCTACTTTTTGAGACAAACGTAACACTGTTTTCAAGTTATTCACACACGCACAAGTTGAGAATATTTACACGTGTGGGAAGGCCGGTCCCTCCATCCGCCAGCCGGTTGTGTTGCTGTCTCCATTGATGACTTGACTGCTGAAATACCTGGTAAACTGACAATGGTTGAACAAGGTGGACTACCGGCAGCTCCCTCTTTAGTCAGTCAAACATAAAGAAATCTCCTTCCTCATTTGTTGCAAGGATACAAAAACCAGGTTATTATTGCAGTGTTTACATAACAACTGGTTAGCTCTCAAGCAATCTATTTTAGTCTATGCACTTTACTGAGACAGCAACACTTCTGCAAAATAAAAGACCATATTTATCCTTATGTGTGTCATTGCTGCCACATCAGACTCAAATAGGCAGCAATAATAACCGAACCAAAGATGTGGTGAGTTAGCTGGTGGATATTGATAAGAAATACAAAGCGCTACACTAAATCTGTGATACGTGAACCGCGATATAATGAGTGATTAGTGTATCACGCACTTTTTGAGAGTGTTGTATTTGTAGAAATAAAAAGAACAAATTTGAATCATCCTTCCATCAGTTTTTTTTTTCAGTGTTTTGGGTCATGGAAAAGAGGTGGGGTCCATCCTGGACTTGTCCCAGCCAATCACAGGACACATAACAACAAAGCATTGACCTCTGGACAATTTAGTCTTCAGTGAACCTAACATGCTTGTTTTTGGAATGTAGAAGGAAGTCTGGCATAAGAATGAGGATGCTTGATGACCATGCTGCCCTGATTGGATCATTGAGTATTAATTAGCATCTCCACCCCCACCCCCCCTCCATTATTTAATCAATTAATGATCATTTAAAGAAATAACATCAGGTTTCTCAGCAGAACATGCAGGTTTCGGACAACCTGACTGGTTGTGTTCTGCTACAGGTGCGTCCTCAGACTCGGACCGACTCGTCACGCAGCTATGACTCACACTCCAGCAGCACCATCAGCAGCGATGCGGTGGGCGGGAACAAGCCACTGCCCCCTCCAGTGGCCCTGAAGCCCACCATCGCCCGCCTCAGCCAGATGACGGATGAGCAGACCTCAGAGAAGGAGGAGGAGGACCCTGCCAACAAATCCTTCCTGGGCAAGGTTGTTATTACTCACATCGTTTCAGTCATAGCTATTTTTAGACCTGCATGAATATTCTGCATATGTTACTGACTGGTCTAATTTGTTCAGCCCTTTGCTTTGTCTAATTGTGTTTGCTGCTTGCTTTCTTATGTTGATGCCTCTTAATTCCACTGTTTTCTCCTACCACTTTCATGGCTTCTTATGTGCCACAGCAAAAGGGGGATCAGGTAATTGAATGTCTGTGATCACCCACAAATTCCACATGAAGCATTTGTGACTCTCTATTTTTTTTTTATTCCACCCATCTTTTAAAATCAATGTTTCATCTCTCTGTGAGATTTACATGCGTGTCATTGCATTGATGTGACCTAGTGTAGAAAAAGGACTCATGTCAACATTTTGTTTCTCCAAAGATTAAAGCTTTTGAGAAGATGGACCACCTGGCCCGAGCTCAGAGGATCCTCGAACTGCAAGAGGCAGAAAATGCCCGAGTACGTGTCGTTTAATGTTTGCATTACAGTATTTTCCCCCGTTATTCACGGGGGTGATGCAAATCACGAAAATCCGCAAACAATAGATGCAGTATTAATATACAGGGAGTCCTCGGCCTATGACTGAGATCCGTTCCTCCGGTGGCGACTTAACCCGAATTTCGACTTAAGTCGGATTCTACCATTAAAGTCATAATTTACATCAAAATACTTTGTATAAAAAAAACTGTGAAATAAATGAGACGATGTACTTACCATTAGTGCTGAGAGGTGGATGGAAAAGAAGAAGGAGAGGCTGTGCTTAGGTACTGCGAAGGAACCTGGTCCTCAACTCTCTCCATCTCAACAAGTATCAAAGAACCTTGCTTTGCGATCATTGTATCCGACATAGGAACGGAACCCTTCACATGCGCTAAAATACGTGCTTTGTCTTTCCTAATTGTCACCACAGTCGACCGACTGAAGCCTTGGTGGTGTTGGTGTCTCTCCTTTCTCCAATCTTTTTATGATCTTGAGCTTTGTTTCCATAGTAATGGATTTTCTTTTGACTCCAGAAGCATTGCTACAAGACACAGCTTTCTTCTTTGGGGCGATAATGTCTAAAAAGGAAGGCAAAAAATCAGAATATACTCCCGTCGCACAAACACGGACAAGCATTGGCCGGACAAAATGGTGGACGGGGGACGGGCGTTGTAAAGTCGAAATGACTTAAGTGAGGCCGTCCTAACACGAGGACTCCCTGTATCTATATATGATGTGTACCATATTTTTGCAACCAGTTAAAAGTCTTAAATTTTATACTAAACTATGTGCACAATTGTTGTGTGACTTGAAGTAGTCCTCTTGAACACACTGGTTACACTGTTAGCATGCAAGCTAGCAGGTATTTTAGGACCTAGATAAGTGACCATATGATAGCGCTCACAAGGCGGTGAGGAACAATTGCAATTTTACATCTGTAAGCAGAGAAAGATTACAATGGCCCACACACTGCCTTTGTAAGCAGGTAATTACTGATACTGTGGTACACACTCACGGTGTCACATCGAAACTAAAAATATCACACCACAGGAAACAAAATTGCATGCTCCCAGCATGCTTTGCGGCACAAAAAACCATAGTGCCGCACTAAGGACCACGCAATTGTTCCTCACTGTCTCGTGAGCACCATCGTATGTCGCCTTACATACATGCTTAAACACTTGCTGGCATGCATGCTAAGAGTGTAACCAGTGTGTTTATATGTACTTTGATGGACAAGTACTAAATTGGTATCAGGCACTTGCACTTTTCAGTTTAAATACATTATAGCTTTTCGGGGTTAAGGTGCTCCCTGGTCTAGGTACTCAATTCACTCATACCTTTGCTCAGTTTTGGAATGGTAAACCTTTAAGTGACTGACTTGTAGTACGTGGCCATGAAGAAGGGATGACAATAATACGCTCATAGTCTTCAGTTGAAATGGAAGAAAATGTCAAAATCTCTGCATGTCTAACTTTTGTGTTCACCTTTAGCCATGTGTTACATTTACCGGAATTTATCATGTATAATACGCACCCCCAAAGTTGACCTCAGAATTCTGGAAAACCTTTCTACCTTCTCAAGTTTAATGCTTTTTCTTTTTTTTTTTTTTTTTTTTTTTACAATTGCTAAAAAAAGTATTATCTGTGTTTTTAGTTTTTTTTTTAAGAATTATTCTGATGTTAAGCAACTTAGTTTGAAACTTTAGCCTGACTTTTACTTAGTAAATTGAAAAAAGTTGTCCTCGTAGGTTTGATTACCCAGGCATAATTTGTATGATGGGTACAATTTTGGGAAGAAAACATGAATGACCATTCAAAACAGGTTTATTTTAATGGGATTGAAATTAAACTGTCGAGCAATTCAGATCAGCATTACCATTAAATAACCATAAATAAATGATTGATGTTCTGTCATCAATCATCCATCCGTCCGTTATCTACTGCTTTTCCGGGTCAGGTTGGGGAGAAAGTAGCTTCAGCAAGGATACCCAGACTTCCCTTTCCCCAGCCACTTCTTTCAGCTCTTCCGGAGGTATCCCAAGGCGTTCCCAAGCCATCTGAGAGACATAGTCTCTCCAACATGTCCTGGGTTGTCCTCGGTGTATCTTTCCAGTGGGAGACGCCCGGAACACCTCACCAGGGAGGCGTCCCAAAGGCATCCGAATCAGATGCCCCAGCCACCCCATCTGGCTCCTTACAATGCGGAGGAGTAGCGGCTCGACACTAAGCCTCTCCCGGATGACCCTATCGCTAAGGGAGAGCCTGGGCGCCCTGCAGAGGAAACTCATTTCTGCCGCCTGTATCCGGGATCTTGTTTTTTCTGTCACAACCCACAGTTCATGCCCATAGTTGAGGGTAGGAACGTAGATCGACTAGTAAAACTAGCTCCCTCTTTACCACAACAGACCGATACAAAATCCGCATCGCTGCAGACCCTGCACCGATCCCTCTATCGACCTCCCGCTCCATTCTCCCCTCACTCGTGAATAAGACCCCAAGATACTTGAACTCCTCCACTTGGGGAAGGATCTCATCCCCGACCAGGAGAGGGCACACTACCCTTTTCCGACTGAGGACCATAGTCTTGGGTTTGGAAGTGCTGATTCACACTCTGCTACGAATCACTCCAGTGAGAGCTGGAGATCAGGGCTTGATGAAGCCAACAGAACCACATCATCTGCAAAGAGCAGACATGCGATGCTTGGGCCACCAAACCGGAAACCCTCTACGCCTCGGGTACACCTAGAAATTCTGTCCATAAAAGTTATCAACAAAATAGGTGACAAAGGGCAGCCTTGGCGGAGTCCAACTCTCACCAGAAATGAGTCCGACTTATTGCCAGCAATGCTGACCAAACTCTGACAGCGGTCGTACAGGGACCGAACAGCTCATATCAGGGGGTTCGGTACCCCATACTCCCGAAGAACCCCCCCACAAGACTCCCCGAAGGACACAGTCGAATGCCTTCTCCAAGTCCACAAAACACATGTAGACTGGTTGCGTGAACTCCCATGCACCCTCGAGAATCCTGCAGATGGTATAGACCTGGTCCACTGTTCCACAGCCAGGACAAAAACCCACGGACTTCCCGACAGACCCTCCTCTCCAGTACCCCTGCGTAGACTTTACCAGGGATGCTGAGGAGTGTGAGCCCCTATAGTTGGAACACACCCTCCCATCAACCTTCTTGAAAGGGGTCCACCACCCTAGTCTGCCAATCCAGAGGCAATGTCCCCGATGTCCAAGCAATATTGCAGAGGCGTGTCAACCAGGACAGCCCCACAATATCCAGAGCCTTTAGGAACTCTGGGCGAATTTCATCCACCCCTGGGGCCCTGCCACCAAGGAGCTTTTTAACCACCTCAGTGACCTCAACCCCAGAGATAAAAGACGCCGCCTCAGAGCACCCAGACTCAGCTTCCTCGTGGGAAGGCGTGTTGTTGGAATTGAGGAGGTCTTCGAAGTATTCTCCCCATCGACTCACAACATCCCGAGTTGATGTCAGCAGCGCCCCGGCCTCACTATACACAGTGTTGACAGTGCACTGCTTCCCCCTCCTGAGACACCGGACAGTGGACCAGAATTTCCTCTAAGCCGTCCCAAAGTCATTCTCTATGGCTTCACCGAACTCCTCCCCCGCCCGGGTTTTTGCCTCAGTGACCACCGAAGCTGCATTCCGCTTGGCCAGCCAGTACCTTTCAGCTGCCTCAGGAGTCCCACAGTCCAGAAATGCCCGATAGGACTCCTTCTTCAGCTTGACAGCATCCCTCACTGTTGGTGTCCACCAACGTGTTCGTGAGTTGTCGGTACGACAGGCACCGACCACCTTACGGCCACAGCTTCAGTCGGCCACCTCAGCAATGGAGTCGCGGAACATCGGCCACTCGGACTCAATGTCCCCCCGCCTCCTCCGGGACGTGAGCAAAGTTCTTTCGGAGGTGGGAGTTGAAATTCCTTCTGACTGTGGAATCTCCCAGCCGTTACCAACAGACCCTCGCAATACGTTTGGGCCTGCCACGTCAGACTGGTATCTTCCCCCACCATCGGAGCCAACTCACCACCAGGTGATGGTCAGTTCACAGCTCCGCCCCTCTCTTCACCCGAGTGTCCAAGAAATCCAGTTGCAAGTCCGATGACACGACCACAAAGTCGATCATCGAACTGCGGCCTCGGATGTCCTGGTGCCAGGTGGACATGTGAACACCCTTCGGCCTGAACATTGTGTTTATTATGGACAATCCGTGATCAGCACAGAAGTCCACTAACAGAACACCACTGGAGTTCTGATCGGGGGTGGGGGGGGTTGTGGTATAATGCGCACTATTGATTTTTGATCATTTTTGTGGGGAGGAGTGCATGTTTTGTACAGCTAATTACAGTAATCAACTCAAACCTAAAACCATCATGTGGTTTCCTTTTAATCATCTATATATATATTCATATATTGTGTACTTTAAGTAAGTGTGTCATAACAGAACAAGGGTGTGCAAACTCAATGTTTATTCAACAAAAAGAAGATGGGAACAGTTTGTGTCCTCTTTTTGTCATCTTTAATTTTTAGGAAGTATTTGTCTTCCTTTGAGTGAATTCACATACTAGCACTGAGGTTGCCTATCAACCAAGGAATCAGACTGCAGTTTGTCTAGATTCAGCCTACATCCTAATACCATCCTATGCTAGTGTAGATTGGAGGAAAAATAGTGTTAAAAATAAAAAGTTAAAAAAAAAAAAAAACAGAAGTTGCACTGAAACAAGAAGCTACTCACTGTGTCATGTCAGTTTGAAAAATATTAATCACTACTCTCCCAATAAATCAGGATCTCACTTTTTAAATCTGTGTCTTTAAATCTCTTGTGACCTTACATGATGGAGCACATCTTAGAGTTGTGTTTGTTAGTGTTTTGTTTTGGGTTTTTTTCCCCCCTCCTCCTTTGTCGTTCTGACGTATCTGGGCCTTGTTCCTCTCTCCCCACAGTTGGAAATCGCCCAGAAGCACCCAGACATCTATGCAGTCCCAGTCAAACTGCCCAAACCCAATCTCAACCGTCCTCAGCCAATAGGGTGAGAGGGTCGGTCCGTTGTCAGAAATAAGCATCCTCTGTTTGTCTGGTGCAGTGTGAGAGCTCTATCACTTAATGCGTGTTTGTGCTTTGATCAGTTCCAGCTCCAACCCGGAGCCACAGACTCCGTCCAGGCAGCAGTACGCTGAGAGCAGATCTCAAGACGACGACGAGACTGAGTACCGCAGGCAGCTGGCCGACCACACCAAGAGGGGGTACTACAACCCCCAGAAATACAAGGACACTGAGTTGTAGGCAAAAAAAAAAAAAAAGTCATGATTCCACACTTGCTTTTGTCGTGTTTGTGATGAAACGCACTGACCGACCGACACAGCTTCACCTCAAAAACTTCTGTGATCTTATGGTGTGCATGTCCTGGGAAATGGGAGGTTCAGATATCATCACGTCATGTTTTTCCTTTGTTATTCATTACTTCTCTATTGTGTATATTATTTTATTGTTGCTCATGTTAACGGTCAAGCATCTGCTTTTGTAAAATATATAATAGTTTTTCCCTCATCTAGTGTGCTTGCAAAACCTTATTCTTTTTTTTTCCTGTTTAAATGTCCACAAGCATATTGTATGAAATCAAAGTTAGAGATATTAGGTGTTTTAATTGCTTCATATTGTAAAAACAAAGCTATTGTCTTTAGTTTGTTTTAACGTTACCATGAAAATCAGTCCTCATCCACGTGGTTAGAACATGTCAATGATGATTTCGTGTACCTGTACCCAATATAATATTGGATAACACAGTTATTGTGGGGAAACAGCACATGTTCAAGTGCCTTGACTTCAAAGTAATAAATTATGAAGTGATAGCCGGCTGAACATCAAAAATGTCAAATATCATCAACAATCTCAATAGTTTGAGTGAGATAACTTCCCATTTGTTTGTTTTTCACATCTTGCTTTTGTTGCTATGTGTCCCTTCATCAAAGACAAATGGATTAAAAACATGTAGTTTGTAGGTTCGCAAAGTTCAATTTGCAAAGCATGATAAAAAAACATTTTCTTTCTGGCGCAAGTGGATCAATCACTGTATGCTGAAACAGGTTTGACCATCTTGAGTCAAAAGTACAATTTAGGGAGGCCCTGTAGCTCAGTGGTTAGAGCACTGGTTTGGTAAACCACGGGTTGTGGGTTCGTATTCCACTGGGGCCTCCACTCCCTGGGAAGGGTTGCGTCAGGAAGGGCATCCAGCGTAAAAATTGTGCCAAACATATATATATATATATGCGTTCATCTGAGATGACACGCTGTGGCGACCCCGAAAGGGACAAGCCGAAAGAAACGCAGTCAAAAGTACGATTGGATTTCTATTGTCTTTTCCAGCTTCTTGCAACCACTGACGATAATGTAGTTTTTATAAAGCATAGACTCTTAAGTCAACTGACTCAATGACTTGGGGTGAAGATAATCATGGTTTAAATGTATTTTTAGTTAGTGTTGTTGACTCTGGGGGATTACAAATGTTTTTTTTTTTTTGTTTTTTTTTACACGAATCGTATGTTAAGGTGTTTCATTTGTGTTACTGAAAAGTTAGTAATGTTGGATCTCCTTTCATATAACAGATTCAAATGAAATTCAAATGTTTTAAAATCTAAAAAGAGACTACAACTAGCCAGATGGAGTTGGTGATCACCTTCAGTTTATTTAGCAGACATGAACATGCTTTGCTTGACTTGTTTAACATTTGGGTTGCCCTGGCAACACTTAGGTCCAACATTATGTCGTGTACATTCAGATATTACAGCTATTTGACCAAAAATAACATTTGCTCTGTTTGCCGCCTACATGTGCACATTAAGACCATCGATTTTTATCTTTGGTCTAACGTACTGTATACCACATCACAGGAGAACGTAGCTCAAATGAACAAAAATACAACAACTTCTTACGCTGTTGATGTTTATGTTGCTGTACACATTAAGGCAATTAGCGTGATGTCAAACAGGTCGCAGTGGAAGAGTGAAAGCTGAATGAACAGGGGGGGGGGGTGATGAATGTGTTGTCAGATGTAGACTGGTTGCTCCTGTGCTGTCAGCAGGCGATACATGGCTGCAGGCATCGTCTTCATGTGGATCTAGAACCGAGAGGGGAAACATTTTATTTTCTCACAATATGTTCAACTTAACCTCCAGAAAGTTTAATGACTTCAACCGTAGTGGGATGATTTTACACGTGCTGATGTGACCTTTGTTGAGGAGACAAATATTTATGTTGCTTTATCTTTGAGCTTACTATTAGCATAGAGTGTATGTATGAAAATCTGTTTGAGAATTTATTAAATATCTATGCAACTGCACTGAATTATCTTTGTACCACTATGCTTTTTGTCATTAGTAATGAGACAATTCTCCCATTTATTCCACTACTGTATGACGACGGGTAGCCAGCCAATCGCAGAGCACTGTGTTGAACATAAACGTTAAATGCAACTGACCTGTACTCAGACAGTGATTCTTTTGTGTACCACTAGTGGTACTTTTACCACACATTTGAGAATCACTACTACGGGTCCCAGATACAATATGTCAAATATTGACAGACAGAAATATCCTAAGATAGCAGGAAAACATTATTAGTCAGACAGGTGTTCAGGTTAGTATGTTGAACTGTCACTAGTGAGGACAAAGATTGGATTACATGGACACATCTGCACACTCGTGGGATATTGAGTACATATTCAACTGGCTTTTTTTGTCAGAAGGAATTTTGGGCCATTCCGCTTCACAAAACTGCTTCAGCTAAGCATTATTTGGGTGTTGTAGTGTGAATTGCTATCTTAAGATCATGCCACAATATCTTAATCAGGTTGCGATCAGGGCTGTTGCATTGCTAGGTAGAGCAGTACTAGTGCTGAACATTCTACATTTATTGACTATCAGAGATTTCGGATATACTTTGGTTACCCTTTCCAAGTTTATCATTTTTAATTAGACTAGGGATGGTTCATACCAACCAATGCAATGTTTTTTTAGTGTTTTGGGTTTTTTTTTTTTCAAGGGTAAACGAGATCTTTAACCAACACCTCCAATCTTGTCACACTGGACTCCAGCTCGATAAACATCTGACTCTGATTAGCTTTTGGTGACCTCATTTGCCTGAGGCAGTGGTGTTAAAACCTTTTGGGCCACACACCCCAGTTTGAAAACCACTGGCCGAGGGGTTCACATACATTTTCATGAAAGCAATTGTTTGATGGTGTCATATTTTGGTGACTATAGCTTGGCGCTAATGAAAACCCCAAATTTACAATCTCAAGGTTTTAGAACATTGAAAAACCCTAACAAAATAGCAATTAAATAGGAATTGACCTGAAAAGTAGTATTGCATGTTAGTACATGTATGTATGAACTTCACTTTTTTTAAATTAAACTACTGAAATAAATTAAGGTGGCACAACTGGTTAGAGCTTTGGTGTCACAGTTTTGAAGTCCGCGATTCAAATCCTGGCCCAACCTGTGTGGAGTTTACATGTTCTGCCCTGCGTTTTCTCCGGGCACTCCGGTTTCCTCCCACATCCCAAAAACATGCATTGATTGGAAACTCTAAATTTCCATTCGATGTGAATGTATGTGCAAATGTTTTTTTTTTTTTTAATTTCTGTGCCCTGCAATTGGCTGGCAACCAGTTCAGGGTGTACAGTGCCTCCTGCCCGTTGACAGCTGGGATAGGCTCCAGCACTCCCAGTGACCCTTGTGAGGATAAGCAGCTAAGGAAATGGATGGATGGATGATATACTTAATTGTTAAGATGAAATGCTCAGCACCTGTTAATAAAGACAGGGATTACATGGCCAAATCCGAATGCCGATCACATCATACCTCTCCCATGGCATTTGAGAGAATCTGAACGATCCTCTCGTGAGGTGTCGCCACGACGCTCTGACCGTTGATCTCGATGATCCGGTGGCCAACGCGTACGCCCCCCCTCTCTGCAATTCCTCCCCTCATCAGACTGCAGATCTGCATGCAAATGCAACACAAACACAAGCATCCCTGAAACAAGTGGTACTATGACGCAGAGGTGGCGTATTCAAGTCACGTAACTTAACTCGAGTTGTCAATTTTAAGTCTTGCGACTGAATTACTTGGATAAACCTCAAAATTTTACTTGGTATTCATGAGACTCCACTTGGTTTAGACTTAAACAACATGACAAGTCTTCCCCATTTATATTTCAAAATCAGCATTCTATGCCATATATTTTGTTTTTAAAAGAAAAGCCTTTATGTCAATGCAAAAACAACACAGAACTCTGCTGTCTGTTCCAATTGAAGACTAAATTGGTAGTAAGAGGTGCTGATTCACGTCGCAGCCTTGGATGGAAACCGCTCCAGTGACAGTTCGAGATCGTGGCATGATGAAGCCCACAGAACCAAGCCAACCTCATCTGCAAAAAGTAAGAATGAAATACTGAGGCCACCAAACCAGACCGCCTTGATGTCTTGCCTTTGCTGAGAAATTCTGTCCATAAAATTTATGAACAGAATCAGTGACAAGGGGCAGCCTTGGTGGAGTCCAACCCTCACCGGATACGAGCCCGACTTACTGCCAACAATGTGGACCAAACCCTGACACCGGCCATACAGAGACCATACAGCCTGTTTAGAGGGGTTAGGGTTAGGGTTAGGGTTACCTGGTACCAGAGCCCAAGCTGAGTGTGGAGGCAAGTCCAACTATCTAGTCGGAATTTATCGACCTCACACACCAGCACAGGCTCTGTCCCTGCCAGAAAGGTGACGTTCCACATCCCTCGAGCCCGCCCCTGAAGCCGCGGATCGGCTCGCCAAGGTCCTTGCCTTCGGCCTCTGCCGAGCTCACACTGCACTGAACCCCTATGGCCCCTCCGACAAGTGGTGAGCTTGTGGGAAGGGGGACCCATGTTACCCTTTCAGGTTATTCCCAGCCAGGCCCCATGGGTGCAGGCCAGCCACCAGCTTCTCGCCTTCAAGCAGGCCTGCGAGCGTCCGGGCAAAGGAAACCTCAATCCATTTCTATTCTTCATCATAGGAGTCTCATAGTGTTAACTATTTGATTTAAGCTTAGTTAGACACCTAATTATATGAGACATACATTTTGTAAGACAAGTCAGTATTCTCTGCTCTATCCAATTTACAATGGATGCAAAAGGTCTAAAGCTTATTCTCTGCGTAAATACTCACGATGCCATTCTGGACACTAAAGCCAAGTTGATATCTGAGATCTGGCCTGCGAATGAGCACCATAGTAACAGGGGGGCATCGGACAATGTTCATCTTGATCCTGCACTGAGACTTTAGCCCCTGAAGGAAAACTGAGTTAGTATCACCAGTAGAAAGACGGAGTTTCAAAGAGCCCGAGAAATCTGAAGGAACCACCGTACCTTGATGATACTTTGGCAGGTGCTGAGCGGCAAACCCACCAGGCTGGTGCCGTTGACTGTCATGATCTGGTCGCCGATGTTGAGTCGACCGGACTTCTCAGCGGGACCGGCGTGCATCATGCTGGCAATGATGACGGTGGGGAGGATGGACCCCCAGCCTGATTCCACTATCACCACACCCAGAATCTCCCCCTTCTGCTTCTCTATGTAAACCTGAGGCCAAGGAAAGAAGGCTGGCCTTTCAACAACAACTCACAAATTATCACGAAAATGTTTTGGGGAACCCCATTTCTAATGTAGCCAGCTGAAAACTTTTGAGGAAGGCAGCAGTGTTAGAGCCATCTGCACTCTGCTGCCACCTGCTGGTGGACTTACATCTCTACAGTTCTCAGACTTGGAGAAGTGGATGAGGTCGTCGTTGTACATGTCCTGAGTGTTGAGGAGGTCGCTGTACTCCCTCTGACTCAGATCCTCCGGGTCGATGCCGTTGGCCCTGAGGAACTCCTGATAGGCCACGCTGAAGGACTGACCAATGGACTGAGCGATCAGCTGGGCCTGAGCAAGAGATGAAGACATTTTCATCCAAAAGAAAAAACTCAAACGGCTTTATGTGTACATGCAGTCTAACTTTTCCAATTTTTCTACCCTCAAAGGTGATATTTCATGGAAAGTCTACTTCTTATTGTTTGCATACAAGTACTGAAGTTGGAGTTTCAAAGTGTCAGCCCACTCATCATATTTGAAAGTACCAGTAAATCTTTGGATTTACCATTTTTACACCTTGGTCAAAATCTGTTCGTACTTTTATCAACCTCTGCGGATGTCGACGTGGTAAAGAAAATATAACTACAGGACAGTAACATCAACTGCAGTCCGTGTCAATTTTCCAAGCCGCTTATCCTCATCAAGGTCACTGGAAAGCTGGAGCTTATTCCTGCTAACTTCGGGCAAAAGGCAGACTACACCCTGAACTGGTAGCTCATAAAATGGATGGATGGATATTTACCCTATACCATACACTAAAACACTTTAAAGTAGTTTTACAGTAAAGAGTAAGTTTACAGGCAGCACAGTGGTGCAGGTGGTGAAGCATTGGCCTCACAGTTCTGAGGTCCCGGGTTCGATCCCGGACCCACCTGAGTGGATTTTAGTTTCTTCCAGGCACTCCAGTTTCCTCCCACATCCCAAAAACATGCAACATTAATTGGACACTCTAAATTGCCCCTGGGTGTGATTGTGAGTGCGGCTGTTTGTCTCGATGTGCCCTGCGATTGGGTGGCAACCAGTTCAGGATGTACCCCACCTCCTGCCCATTGACAGCCGGGATAGGCTCCAGCTCTTCCCGTGACCCTCGTGAGGATAAGCAGCAAAGAAAATGGATGGATGGAAGTTTACACTGCATCATGGGATTTTGTTTGACTTCACACAGAGTTATTGTATTTTGCATGCAGCAGAACTGTGAAGCCAACTTTGAAGCTCCCAGCATGCAATACACTAAAAATGTTGAAGTGTTGCCTTAATAAAGACATAAACCCTTCATGTTCATGAAAGATCAGGATTAACGTTACACAAATAATGTGTTTTTATGTTACCAGTAGCTTTTTGAATGTGCGTTTGACTTAACTGTCGCATTACATTTATCTTGAAGGTATTTTTTTTCCCCATGAAACTGACAGTGGGTTGCGCACAGGAGAGCGACATGATGGTCAGTTCTGATTAATACAAGGCAACATTAAGGTACATTTTACCTTACTTATCACCTGCATTAAATAAAAACATATACTTCTTGTGACTGCTCAATTTTGATTACATTACATCATGTTACCTTACACCAACGCGCTTCAAGACGTAAACTCATAATTACAAATGTTACAGTACTTACGTAGCCCATCAATGTGTTTTATAATGACAGCGTACACTACCGTTGCTCTAGTTAGCAACAGTCTGGGCAACGTAGAGCAAAGACGAGCTAGACATGTTGCTTATGTTTACTTTCGATATTAATGGAGAAAGTTAAAAAATAAATGCTGTTGTTTTAAGATGCAATGACTGTCAGAGTATGTGAATAATCAAAGAAAAAGTGGTTAAACTGGACAAGAGTTTCTCTTTTCGAGTGGGAAAGGTCTGGTCTAAAGCCAAAGTAGAAAGGTATTAGATGGTGTGTAATTTTAAAATTCCACCTTGGCATAGCCTGATCCAGGATGAAAGCACAGATAATACAGTGCACAAAAAGCTAATTCTGTATTTAAAAAAAAAAAAAAATATTATATATATATATATATAATATATATATATATATATATATACATATATATATATATCACATGACATTAATCCCCCCACACACCCCAACCCACCCCCGTCGACGGTAGCTTGCAAGAGGCTGGCTGCTTGAAAAGTAGATATTGGGGTAAAAAAGTCTGGGCACGCCTGATCTTGATAAAGGAAACAATCCAAATCTGAAATCTGCATTTGACAGGGTCCATGTGACGATGGCAGCAAATAGCAAAGCGATGACTCACATCTTCAGACTCAAAGACGTGACAGATCATCCTGTAGAGCCTTCTGTCATCATTGGACATGGTGGTCTGCTCAGCTGTCTGGTCCAGGTTTTCCTGTGCACTGCGGGACCGGACCATCTTCCCCCGGGCCATCAAGACCACCATGTTGCCAATGTCGGCTATATAAGAGATGGTCCTCAGCGGCAAATCCATTAAAGTCTCCTGGTCCACATAGAAGTTTGATAATGTTCACAAAAACATCTTATTCAAAGTTTCTGAGTACTATAATAACATGGTTCTATTTCTACCTGAGTATCTGCATTGAGGACTTTGATTCTTTGTGTGGACATGAAAAGATCCACCTCAGCAGTACATGGAGTCTCACTGTCGGGACTCTGCAGAGAAACATCAACATAAGACAGGAAGAGATCAAAGAATGGAGGAGAAAATATTAATAATTGACTTAGATTTCCAAATTTAAATGAAGAGACTACTGTAAAATCAGAATTTGCTCCATGACGTTTCAAGACAAGCTTTCATTCAGATCAGTTTTGCATGCAAAGAAAAGAGATGAGATACAACTCACCTTTTTCCTGTTCTTTGCCTGCTTCTGAGCTGCCTGTTGAGATATCGAGAATAACCATCATAATAGCGTGGAATTCAATTCATTCATTCACTTGCTTAACCTCTCTGCCTTGTACTGACCGTAGAAAAGCATCTTATTTGTGTAATGGTGTTAGTATCATGTTAAATTTTATTGAAGGTTTCTTTCTTTCTTTCTTTCTTTCTTCTTTCTTTCTTTCTTTCTTTCTTCTTTCTTTCTTTCTTTCTTTATTTATTTATTTATTTATCTATTTATTTATTTTACAAGGCCATGGGTTGTCCCCAATATGAGTGCCCACGCGTGCGCGGGAAGTGTCTGACACCTCACCAGTCACAGCTTCTGTGTCCAGCTGGTTGTTTTTGGGAAGGTGCTGTGGTTTCTTGTAGATCAAATGAGAAGCGCAAGAAGGGCTACGTTGTATAAAATAAATTGTACCTGGTTTTAAAGTAGTTTTAAATAGGATGCATACAGTACATACTATTTTTGTTCTAAAATTTGGAATGAAATGACTGTTATGTTTTAAATTCTGTGGTTTGTATTTTTAGTTAATTCAGTTATTCAGCATATCTGAATACCACTAGTGGTCGATTCCAATGTGTATAAAATGGCTATGCAGTCAATCGTCCTTAATATGCAGTTTTTCCTGTGCTCTTCATAGAGGCAATATCCTCGAGTCAGTCAACCATCCAGAAAGAATTCAGACTAGCCCTTGGTCTCTATCCTGCTGATTTTCATCACATCACTGTTTAGAAAGGCCCCATCTTCCTCCTCATTTGTTGAGCTACACTGTTTCTATGCCTGCACCTAACCAACAAAAAACAATTGTGTAAAACCAGTTAACGTCGAAATTCTGAAACAAAAGTTGAGAGAAAATGGCAAATAAAGAAGTGAATTGATCACTATAACGCCAGTTGCTGTTTGCTACTGAACACCCACAATGTTCTGCTCCCTTAACCTCTCATCACAAAAAAAAAATTCTGTCTTTACCCGCACTCTGTTCATGGCTTCTTGTGCCTGTTGCATGCGGGCGCTCTTTGTGGGTGTCCTTTCTGAAAGCAGGTGGGTGCAGCCCAGGTACGTTGCAGCAAAAATTATGCCGTCAATAAGGTCATCGGGGTCACATGGTCCCGGAACTACACAGATGAAATGAACTCATTAGGCATAAGCATGCAGACATAATTGACACTGAATGGATTAAAAAAAAAAAAGTACTTTGCATTAAATCTAAAGGAAATGAATAGCTTAGCTCATATTATCTTTTGTATTGTATCTCAAATGTGTTTCATAGGGTTCAGGTCAGGGCTCTAGAGTGCTTCTAAAACAAACATGTGTTACCATAGCTTTACGAATCTTTCTTTGTGCAACCCAAAGCACAAAGTGGAAGAGGTATATCCCACTTCGTAAAAAATAGGGAAGTTTCCAGAATATACAGTATATTGGTAATTGTTTGAGTGCTTACGTGAACGTAAACAATACAAACCGGAAACTATAGAAACATTCTGTATTCTCATCTATGTGAAAGGTTTGTCCCTGTGTGTATGTATTTGTCTGGGCATGTTTGTGTGTGATCTGTGTGTGAAGCTGAGCATAAATGCATACTCACCATCCACAAATGTGGGAAATTGAGGAAGAGATCTGCAAATCTATTTAAAAAAAATACATAAACAAGTGAAATACTTGCTATAGAAGGGCTTGCCTTTGAATAATTTAAGGGTTCACCTCTTGGACAGGTGGCTGCTGTGAAGGGGGCTGACCCTGATGTCGTGGATGCTGTTGATTCTGTTGATGCTGCTGCTGTTGGTGTAATTGATTTGGCTGCACATATGGGTGCGGTTGCATTGTGGCATCCCTTTGACTCGACTGCCGGCTTTGGGCTTGTTGCTCACGATATTGTTGGGAATGGAGTGCTCTGGAGGACTCGACATTCAGCGGACTTCCAGACTCCTGATCCGACATAGATGCACTCTGGGACGGAGACCTGGACACCAACTGGGAGAGGGCCAAAGGGGAACAATGTGGGAAGAAAAAAAATGAAGAAATTGAGTTTTGAAATCAGCATAAACACTCACTTTAATGAACCAAAGACCATGTTCAGTAAGAAATCAGGGTCTGGTTAAAGGGCCACCAAACATGCTGTAGTTGAACTATATGTGGTGTCATTTCGGTTCTAATTAATTCAGGGGTCGTCAAAGAAACATGCTCGGTGTGGGTCTGGTTTGTTTTTTTTTCACAACAGGAGAAAGCTGCAGTTCCCACAGAGACCCGACACAACCACAGGAACAAAAAAGTTCACCAAAATTGAAAACTTGTGAGGAAAAAAAGTAATTACATTATTTGAAAAATAAGGGTCATACTTACATGGCCTGCCATCATCTGTAGTTGGTCGACCTCCTCTGTGGGGCTCATCTCTTGTCTCATTACCCAAATGGGCTCCACGGGCTGGTCAGGTGTGTAGGGAGACCTTATCGTCTTGGTCTTAACCTCCTCAATGGCCTCCCTAATGTCTTTTATTACAAGGCTGATGGCATCTCCTGGAACCTTTGTAGCTTCCTCTGACAGATGACCAATCTCATCCTTGGTCTCTCCTGAGCCGCTCTGTACAGATGATGGAAGTTTTGTCCGTGTATCTGCTTGTCTAGGTGCTTGCCTAAAACTTTTCTGGATGGGACTTTGATTAGCACTGCCTCCCTCCCCATCAGACTGACCGTCATAATGGTGCAACCGGCAGCCCACAGAGCTATCCACTTCGGAAGGATGGGAAACTCGATCTTTGCCCCGCCTTGGTGCCGGATGGGAGCCCTTGATAGGGGAAGATTTTTGGACATTCTCCTGTCTATGGCTGGTAAATGGCTCTCGGTGGGACACGTGCTGGGGCTCGCATGGCTCAGACTTCTGACGAGACTGTGTCTGAGATTCTCTGAGTGTTTCAGAATAGGAGGTCTTAAGTGGTTCTGGAAAGGATTTCGGATGAGATTTTGTCTCAGAATGATCAACCAGTTCCACATAAGACTTTTGGTGTGACTCTGTATAAAAGTCTGCATAGGTTTTGGGATAATATTCCAAGGGTGATTCAGAGCACTCGTCATCTTCGTCTTCAGGCAGCATGTCATTGTCGGGCAGAGGGCTCAGACTGGCTTCCTCGCTGAAGTGGTCCAGCTGGGGGAAAAGTGGTGCATCAGGCGATGATGGTGGAGTAGGGGACTGGAGTGGCGGAGGGCTATGGAGAGGTCCATCGTTACTAAGTGAAGCAGCACTTTCTGTGTCTGAGCAGAGATCAGTGATTTCACTTCCCTGAGCTTCAACATCTACAACATCACCATCCACATATTCCTCCTGTTTTTTGACCTCCTTGTCGACACAAACCTCTGCTCCTTGTTGGACTGCCTGTATTTCTTCATGGGTGCAACAAGAGTGATTCATGGTTGAGTGCACTTCTGTTCCATTCTCAGCTGGTGCTGGTTCTTCACTCTGCTTAACTTCTTCAGTTGAGTGAGTCAGGTGGGATGATCCTCTCTCCTGTAAACATTCCTTAGAAAGACCATCTGTAATGTCTTGCTTCACTTGACCTTCTATTTGGTCTGAAACTGGTAAAGAATTCTGTATTTCCTTGATTAATGGCCTCTGTCTTGGACCTTTAAGTCTTGGATTTGGGTCACCACGACGGCGGTAACGGGTGACAGCGGGCCGGAGCTGCTGAACAGGACGTGGTACAGTGTCTTGATTTTCATGAGAGGTAACAGCCTCTGAGACGGAACTTGGGAAATAAGCCTGACTTTGGCCTTGCGCTTGTACTGATGGTGGACGCCGGCGTTGGCATTGTGAGACACCACGACCTGCAGGTGGGTGGTGATGATAAGGAGGTTGATGAGGATGGTGATGATGGTGGGGATTCAATTCTCCATCTGGACTGAGCATCTGACATGGCCTCCAAGGTCGACGTAAAGGAGGTTCTCCAGGCACTGAGCCATTATTCTGCCTAGTCCTCTGAGAAACGGAGGCTACAGGGCATTCCTCATCAACTTCCCCACTGCCGTCTTCTGGATACCTATGGCTCATTTTCTTGGGGAAATCTGACTCCACTTCTTAAAACATAGTCCTTAAATCTACATAGAAACCCTTCAAACACAGAGAGAAAGGACATAAAAAAATTATCATAGAAATCCAACAAAAGATTGAAAAGAGACTTGTTGAACAAAGATTCAGGGCTCTATTTGAAGAGTTTGTTTTCAAAACGGGACATAGGCATTTTTTCAGATTTACGAAACTCGCGCCAAAATTATCCAGCTCCGAATGGTAGTTATCGGGATACTCTGATTTTTGTTAAAAGTGCGACATATCGTTCTGTATCAGCCAAGGAAGATGGCGTTTTATTTCAAAATGCGACATATCGCGATCTTATTTAGAGCAAAATGCGACATAATTTCGTTCAATCAGCGTGCGCTGCTGAAGCAAGCAGCATCCAATCAGAATTCGTCTAGAGGGAAGTTCTGGTATCTTCCACATCATCATCCAAAATGGCTGCGCCCACGTTTGAGAGAGATGCTAATGCCGAGTTTGATTTTATGTACGAGACACTGGAGAGAATGAAGCTGGGAAGGAAAAGAAACCCAGCGGAAACGGGGTCAGAAAAGAAGAAGCGCTTGCTATGATAGTAGACCCTATTTTTTCTCTTTGTGAAGTTGACCTATTGTTTCCTTTTTTATCACATTTGGATTTTCTTTTACATGAATTCTATTTTTAATAGAATCTACTGATGTGTGAATCAGTAATGTTTCTTTTCTACTTATGAATTGAAAGAAAATAAAGACTTTTGATCTTTGTAGATTGTTTTTGTTTACACTGAAAAATATCCAGTACAGTCAGTAGCAAACCTTTTCATTGTTTTGCCATGTGATACATTTTACCATGTTTTTTTATTTGGATCCTTGGCATGCATTTTTGTCAATTTTATCTTTACAGTGTTTCTTGCTTTCAAGCTGAACTAAGTCTTGTATTTTGTTTATCAATGTTTAATAATATCGAATAAATGAATCAGTGATTGTGCTGGTTTACTTGCAGGCTGTCCCATTGTGAGGGTGCTTTTCCAATTTAATTTTAAACCTTTATGAAATTATTGCAATTTAATACTTCAGTTCTCATCCAAGTACCATTGTATCTGAATGTAATAAACATACTGTTTTGTCTATGATTGTGTAATGCTTGAATATTAATTTTGTTGTTCAAAATATTTCACCAACGATCATTAATGAATGAATAAATTTTTATAATTCTATGCAATCTTTTTTTTTTTTGCCATTTTTTATAAGGAACGTTATCGGCTATGACTTAAGAAAAGTTGACATTAAAAGGAAATCAACACCCTTGGAGTAGACTCAATTTCTGTCTATGAGCATTATGAATACTGTTATTATTACTACAGACTTATATCCTATTTTGCAGTGTTCTTTCCCCCGACAGCGACAGCTATAAATAAAATCAAAAGAAAGCAGACTCAATGAGTCAGATTTCAAACAGTGAATTTGTGAGTTTGAAACTGATTTCATTTTGGAGATGTGTGTATGAGATCGATTTTTTTTCTGCTGGTATCCCTCGCAACCCATATTAACCTTGGTAGACTGGTTTGAAGCAGTTTACTTTCTTCATGATCTCACATCAACTTATAAACAAAATTAATCAACTGAGTGACACAATGCCTGCAGATGTCGGATTGCAGAATCGCATACAGATACATAAAATTACAATGATGTAAACTCAGCCTTTCCAAGACCTCATACTAAGCAAACAAACAGTTTCTAAATAACTGAAAAACACCTTTTTAAAAGAAATTCCCATTTTTTCATCTCATTTTTCAATATCTGACATTAGTAAGCTAATTGTGAAAATTGTGATTGGTGACTGACCCTTATTTCTGATACCTAACTCTCTAAATGTGGTGGTCATGGTCTTAAATATTATTTTAAAATGCTTGAAATGTTGAAAGGCAAATAGTTTTCATGATTGCCTATCAAAAGCAACTGATTTTTTAAAAAAATACAGCTGCTCCTGAAGGTTTAAGTCGAAATTTGGATATGTCTCACTTTGCAAAGAATAGAATGTTTGCATATGTCTCATTTTGGAGAAAAAATGAAATTTGTCATCAAAAAAACTCGGTGAATATTAAAGCCAATATTTTTTTGTAGTATGGTGTTTAGTTACTTTTTAGCATCTCTTTCCATCCCCCAATAGTTAGAAACATAAATTGAGTTTATTGTTTTCACTTCAATACCAAGCCCTTTTCTCAAAATGAAAAAAACGGATATGTCTCATTTTGAAAACAAACTCTTCATTTTATAAATAGCGCAAATTCAGTGCTGTGCTTGGTGTAACTGCGTTAGACCTGATTTTTAGTAATTTTATGAACCGGCATGCACTCAACGCAATTAAAAGTTGGATGGTGGGAGTTATCACAACCAACCTCAATCCTGTCCAATCAAAGTGACTTCTCTCATTCCTTTTAAAAATGGTGAAATCATTTCGCATGGTCACATCTCTTGCTGCATGACTGCATCACCGCAGTTTAGATGGTAGGCTTATTAAATACAGAGTAGATGTTTGAAAACAGGTAGTGACTTAAATATCCCCTCCAACGATCATTTATATAACGGCTTTTTGGATATCAAAACATCAGTCTTTCATGGGACTCTTGAAGGGCAATCCCTCTTGCGCCTACATGAAAGACAAGATGTACCAGTTTTCATCCTGAAATGCTGGCACTTCTATGAAAATAGAGCCTTGAAGATGTGAGAGTTTGGAAAAGTGCATCAGATTACAAAACACACACACACAGAGAGCTCAAGAAAAATACATCCAGTGGGCATGGCTTGGTTTCTCACCAAATTTCCGACCACTTTAACACAGCTGACGGCAGCTGGCACAACTAGAGGAGACCAAGGGTCAAACAAGACTCATGGTTGGGAGACAAAGGGATATTTTGCATAGTACATTCGAACTGTCAGCCAGTGATCTGAATAATGGTGTCCTGGGAGTTACAGGGTAAGTTGTGATGGTAACTAAATATGATGAGGCTATCAGGGTATCCATCAGTTATTTCCTGTGGTAGCCTTTGCTGTGTTTTGTACTGTTAGAGCATGCATAAAATGTAAGCTATGTGTGAATGTAAATGTGAAGTGAATGTGTGAATGTAAGCTATCTTCAGGCGAGAGGAGGGGTACACCCTCAGCTGGTCACCACCCTATCGCAGTCAGTAATTCATTTTACTCGTAATTTTATTATACAATTGAATGAACAAAAAATTAAGGGTGCACTTGGCTGTTGAAAAAGAGCAGATTCCTATTCCTGATTAGGTGAGACTGATGTTAGTGAGCAGGTCAGCAGATTCAATGATAAAAGCCTTAAGTGACGCTGGTAGTAATCAGGTGGGTTGGTTGATAGGATATTGAGGCTAGGGGCAACGGAGAAGACACATGTCTCTGTGTAATTAATGTGACTTCTCTCCCTTTGAATGGTTAGGATTAGGGTTTATTTTAATGTTAAGGGTTGCATTTCCCAAGCCGCTTATCCTCACAAGGGTTGCGGGAGTCCTGGAATCTATCCCAGCTAAGTTCAGGCAAACATCAACAACTACATCCTGAACTGGTCACCAGTCAGTCACCATTATTCAGCAGGAATCGAGCCCCTGTTGCTCACACCAAAGTCAGGGGTGTGTCCCACTGCAACATTAGTGCCTGGTAAGGGTTAGTTCGGAATAATTCTATTAAGCTCACCTGTACCTATTCGACTTGCCTATTTTTGAACTAAATTATTTTGTTGGTGTTTTTGAGATCAAAAATGTAAAAAAAAAAAAAGATAGTGGAGACAATGAGCTAAAGTTTGATTCTGAATGGTATAGTGATAGGTAATTGTTTTGCTGAGGCTAGTACATAGCCATACAACATAGGTAACACGAATGGTCCGGTTTGGATGTAGGGAAATGCGTGGTCAGGGCAAATGTACCATATTGAATGGTATAAAGTTGGAAGCATGTAGTTGTTCTAGGAACAAAGTAGTAAGTTCACAGAAAGGGCTTGATTTATCTTTTCACTAAATTAAAAATAAAATAAAACTTATTTTCTGTCAATATAATCCCCATTACCGAAAGGTACTGAAATCATTCTGTATGTACAAACCCAGAAGGTTTTAATATGGTCCCAAAAGTTGATGTTGTACTCTAACCACAAACCACAATCTACCAGGTTTGACTGGGAGGGTGCTGGATGATCCTATGCACAGTTTGCATGGTAGATGGCAGGTGCCTTGGAGAGGCTCAGCAAGTAGGACTTGGCCCAGGCGCAGATGGCCAAATAGAGCGGTGCGATATCTGTAGAGCCTTGAACAGAGCTAGACTTCCATCTGTCAGGGTGCAGTGAAAGCTACAGCATTAGGGATTTGCTAACCCATTAACTCACTAATCCACTCCTGACAAACACAGACTGACGACACACGTGCGACTTGGGCACATATTAAAACCTTAAGCTACACTATCATACAGAGCGTCAATAACAAGCTAATATTTACATTTTGAGACACAATTAGGCTTTCATTTCACTCCCCTGACACAAGCAAATCAGTTACAAATACATGAAATTGCTTGTTTAATAAAAGCCATGTCAACTGAATGAGCATCCAGCGACATTCGCTCCCTGTTTGTGGCAGATCCAAACCGGACTGTGATGGAGGTACACAGTACTGATTGGACGACCGCTGTGTAGAACTGTCTCAGCGGTTCTCGTGACAGGCTGTGCTCCCTCGGAACCTGTAAGAAGTGCATCATTTGTTGGGCTTTTTTAGGATGATGTTGATGTTCATCTCCCACTTCAGGTCCTGTGAGACTGTAGTTCCCAAGAACTTGAAGGTCTCTACGGTTGACACAAGACAGTTGGACAACGTGAGGGGCAGCTGCGGTGAAGGTTGCCTTGTGAAGTCCACAATCCTTTCTACAGAGTAGAAATGAGAGTGTTAAGAGTGTTCAATGCCAGGTTGTGTTGGCCACACCAAATCTCCAGTCTCCCCACTTTCTGTGGATATACAAATTCGTCACCGTCTTTGATGAGGCCGATGACTGTGGTGTCATCTGCGAATTTCAGGAGTTTGACAACCACGTGCCTTTATGTATATGTAAAGTTCTTAAAATATCATACATCATTCGAATTTGATGCAAATTGTGATATATTCTTCCAGAGCTGGAGTAGCCGGTATCAAACCAGTGTCCCCCCAAAAAAGAAGTCTTTGTTGGTGAAACTCTACAGAATGGCTGCGGGTGAAAGTTGATTAACTTTGCGTCCAAGTGAGAAACAAGCAGTCCCTCTCACAGTTTTAATGAACTCCTTCAGAGAAGCTGGTAATTCATTTAGCATCTGTGTGCCAAATTAAATCTCCCATGCTTTTCCTTTAGTAAGTAGGCCAGCTTTGCTTAGATGTCTTGTGTATGCAGATTGGCTCAGCAGGGCAGCTGAGGCATGTATGTTGAGCAACATGGGACTGGGGGTTGCTGGGTGTCATCTTTAATGACCTCTCCATCACAGGACTAAATTGATTCCTGCGTCTTTCCATATTGCCGGTACTTCTTCCAAGTCCAAGCAGCATTGAAGTAGTTTTACAGGGATCTTCTTAACTTTGTTCCTCCTTGAAGTATTTGAGCAGAAGTTTCATCTAGCCTACAACTTACTGCGGTGTTAAGTGGACTAAATAGCATTTTCAACCTCTTCATTCAGGATACATGGAAGTGGGTCTGCTTCTAGCTTTCCAGCAATCAGTTGTTCAGGGTCACTGTAGAGGTTTGTATAACATTCTTCAACTCCTACGATGTGTTGGCGGCTGTGACCTATCGCTCCATCCATCTCCATCAAACCATTTTTTTTTTTGCTTGTGGCAAATTATTGTGCATTTAATGTTTTTTATTCTATGTCCGGCTTCAAGAATTTTCTGAACAAGGCAATTGTAAGTTGTCAATGTTTCTCATATCTTTTTCTGTATCGTCTTGCAAATTACAGCCGATTCACTTTTGTTGACAATGCTGCCCCTTTTCTTAATTTCTCATCACTTTTTCATGAAGTCGAAAGTACCTTTAGATATTGTGGATTTGATCATCTTTCTCATTGTCATTTTGCGTGCAGTTTTAACAATGCCATTTAGAATTTAGTCATATGGTGACAACTCTATAGCTTCTAGCAATAGAAGAGCTTTTAAGTGATTACCCAAACGTTTTTAAAAATCCTCACTTTTTTCTTCAATTGAGTTTAGATTGGCAGTTGATCTGCATTTTGACCTGTACCAGTCTGTGGTCTCGTCCAAATTTGTTGAGGGCCGTGCAATCTGTAACTGCACTCCCCATTGCTCTGGACTGTTGACTCCGAGTATTTAAAGTCCTCCACCCTCGTGTTCTTCTCCCTGTAGCCTCACTCTTTTCCCTCCAACGCTCTCATTCGTGCACGTATATTGTATCTTGTCATGATTTTGCCGCTTCAGCACGAGCTGTGCGGGTGCCCGTGCGGCTGCGCTAATTGGGAGGCACACACCTGTGCTTCATGCGGGCTGATCATCCCCCGTATATATAGGACCCGGTGACGACTGTTCCTCGGCCAGTTCGTTGAGCTTTATGTCCCGTTCCAGCACTCTCGTATCCCTGATTGAACCTGTGTGTACCGACCTTCGTCCGCTCTCCGACCAACCCCGTAAGCCTGACTCCTTGATACTTCTGCCTGTGTTGATTGTTTCTCCGTGTACCGACTACTGCCTGCCCACTCATCTGCTCTCTTCGCCCGACGCCCCAACTACCGCTGCTACACCGGACTGCCTGCTCGATCCCCGACCTCTGCATACAATAAACGTGTCTCTTCTTGAACTACCTTGCGTCTTCCGAGTTCCTGCATTTGGGTCCTACTCTCGTTTCTGATGGGACGTGACAATCTTACTTCAGTTAATTTTCATTGTTCTTCTTTCCAGGGCTCCTTCTAAATGATCCTTCACCTGCTCCTTGATTTCATTGCAAATCACAATGTTATCTGTGAATATCATGATCCACAAGAATTCCAGTCTGACTTCATTTGTCATTACCACTGAAAACAGGAAGGTGCCTACGGCTGATCCCTGATTCTGTCCCACTTCCACCGTAAACTATTCTTTCATACATGCAGTACACAGTCATGAGCGGGGCTGGAGCACTGCCAGGAGGGGCGAGGCTTGGTCACTGCTCTGGGTGGTGCCACCTGTGGCACTCATCTCAGGTGTTGCGCATTTGGCATGTTAATTAACCATGTATTAATGAGTTTATGTCACGGCCATTTGCCAGTTCATTGTGTTTGCACTATGTTACCGTGTGCAGACACTAATTCTGCAATAAAACCCACCAGACAGTATGCCTTTGTCTCGGAGTCCCGTATTTGGGTCCTGCCCCGCACCGATGGCATGTGACAGAATGAACTGGGCTGACACGGACCCAGCGGACTCAAAGGTGAATTACGTTCCTGTCCTGGCGGCGACCCTTCCACGGCCACCTGTTGACCGTGTTCTAACATACAGTACTTCTCTGCCACACCAGACTTACGCATGCAGTACCACAGTTACTCTCTTGGTACTCTGTTATAGGCTTTCTCTAGATTGACAAAGACACAATGTAGCTCCTTCTGACCTTCTCTGTCCTTCTCCATCAACACCCTCAAGGCAAATAAAACATCTGTGGTACTCTTTCAGGGATGAAATCATACCGTTGCTTGCAGGTACTTGAGTCTGAGTCTACCTGAGTCTAGCCTCCACTACTCTTTTCTATAACTTCATTGTGTGGCTCATCAACTTCATTCCTCCATACTTTCAGCCCCGTACTTCTTAAAAATGGTCACTCGCACGTTTCCTCCATTCCTCCGATATCTCTTCACTGCCTAGAATTCTGTTGAACAAACTAATCAAAAACTCCATGGCCACAACTCCAAGATGCTTCCATACCTCTAAAACTACTGCATGTCATTAGACCAACTTCCTTTTTATTTCTACCACTCTTTAGTGTCTTTCTAACTGTCCCCTTACTAATCATTGTTACATCCTGGTCCACCACAGTTGTCTTATCTTCTCTCTCATTTTCCTCATCAACTCCTCAAAATATTCATTCCATCCCTCGAGAACACTGTCTTTCTAATCTTCCTTCCTGCTAGCAGAGTCATCTTACACACCACCATCCAATGCTGTCTAGTCACAGGCTGCCCTACAACTACAGTCGGTAACCTCCTTCAGATTACATCGTCTGCTCGTGTACACATGTAGTCCACCTGCACGCTTCTCCCTATGGTCTTGTAGGTCACCTTGTGTTCCCACCTCTTCTGGAATTTAGTGTTCCTTACATGCATTTCCATCCTTTTTGCAAAGTCTACTGACCTTTGTCCCTCCTTGTTCCTTTCCTGGATGCCAACTTACCCATCATTTCATCACTCATTTCCTTTGCCAATATGTCCATTATGATCTACACTAATCATGCTCAAAATTACTTCATCCAGCTTCTTCCAGAATTTGTCTTTCACTTTTAGGTCACGTCCTATTTGTGCGGCATAACCGCTGATTAGATTGTGCATAAAACATTTGACTTCAAGTTTCAGCTTCATCACTCTGATCCTCTTTTCATCTTCAAGTCATTCTTAGGCTCTCTCTTCCTTGAAAACAACACCTACTTCATTTCACTCCTCATCTACATCATGGTAAAATAATTTGAACCCTGCCCCTAAACTTCCAGTCTTACTGACATTCCACCTGCTCTCCTTGATGCTCAATGGATAAAGGTTTCTTGTAGTCATCCTTTTCTGAGCCGCTTATCCTCACAAGGAGTGCAGGAGTGCTGGAGCCTATCCCAGCCATCATCTGGGAGAAGGTGGCGTACACCCTGAACTGCTTGCCAACCCATTTTAGGGCATACAGTAATGAACAACAATTTTCACTCACAATCACACCAAGGGCAATTCTGAGTCACCCCTGCCTGTGTGGAGTTTGCATGTTCTCCCCGTACCTGCGTGGGTTTTCTCTGGGCACTCCTGTTTCCTCTCACGTCCCAAAAACGTTGCAACAATTATTGGATACTCTAAATTGCCCCAGGGTGTGATTATGAGTCTGAACCACTTCAGGGTGTGCCCTGCCCCCTGCTCGTTGATAGCTGGGATAGGCTCTAGCAATCCAGTGACCCTTATGAGGATAAGTGGCTCAGAAAATGGATGGATGGATGGCTGGATAACTTTCCTGAATCAGGTGACACGCTGCGATAGCATCAATTGGCTCCTGTCTCTTCCACTCTACAATGAGGTTGCTCCAATGGAATCATACTACAGTATTACTACCAAACCCACATGTATATCATAGAAGCATATATAACAATGATTTCTACAACGGTGTCAAATTTTAAATGTTCATTAATTCTAGACAAGATTTTTATCATTCTTTTTCTTTTATTGTTGTATTTTCTTGCATGTGTCTCATTATTTAGTCTTGTTATTTATATTCAAATGCTTAAAGATCAACTGACATCCATATATATATTTTAACATAAATATTGTTTTGAAAACTACATATAATATTACTCACTTCAATGTCTATATGAAAAAAAAAATGAGCATAGAGCATGTCATTCGTGCGCAAAGTTGCGGAAGTCTCACTCGACATCCCAGTGGTGGCTGTATTACCTGCGACGTCATTTGCAGATGTCACACTGGGACAGTCGCCATTGAGGAGATGCCGTGCCACCTGCTTTGGCAAATGAACAAGAGAGATTTTCAGATTTTTATGACTCCCCTTCTGATACTGAAACTCTTTTTTGAAGAAGAGAACATCTCAGAATCAAGTGAAGTGACTGGGGCCATATTACCCTATCGTTTCGAGCAATATGTATTGAGATGATATGCGGATCACTTCTACAGTAACATACAACAGACTCCCCAACAGACGTACAAGGAACCCGATGAAATATTCAAAATGACAGGTCAATAATTGTTCGATTTCCCAACTCTTTTATAAGTCTTGTGTATGTAGCGTAATCAGGAGGACCCATGCCGGCCAAACCACCTCCCCGCCTGATCCACCTCACGTCGGGGCTAACGCAGGCGAACAACAACAACCCCGGCCTGTGCACATCGACAAATTTAGCACCCCTGACTTACGTACTTTCTGAAGTTATTATGACGCGGATCTTTCGTTACGTTCTTAGAGTATTACGTCGTCGGATGCTATGGAGCGTTTTATTGTTGGTGCTTTTGGAAAGGTTGTTCCAGTTTGGTGACTAGACATCAAATTAGCTAGTTAGCTCATGTTACACGCTACTAAACTGTCTTTGTACTTCTATTTTATTGTTTTGTGTTGTATTGTATTGTGTGTGATTGAATTGTCTTAAACGCAATACAAGTGCTTTGTTATCTGTTGCCGGTTTGACCAAGGCAATTTATTCTAAATTCACACGTATCGTGCTATAAACTGTGAGACAAATTAGTCCCCCTCAACAATTTTTTTTAAAAGCTCTATACACACGTACCTGTCATTTAGAACCCACAAAGCTCTCGTCCATTGCACCTGTGCAATCCATTTTTTACGATGATGCACTAACGTGAAAATTATGAAGTATTACAGAGGAAATACAAATGAAAACAATTAACTGATTGTAAAAATATGTCAAACACCAGATTCAGTACTGCATTTCATAGCAGATTATACACCCTGCATATGTCGCCAGTCAATCACAGAGCACACAAAAGAGAGACACTTGAAATTTACACTTGAGGTTGTTTTTAGAATGTTTTCACTTTCAAGCCATGTTTCATTTGAAATATGTAACTGATTGTAAAAATATGTCAAAAAATTTCAAACAGCAGAGACCTCTATGTCAAGTGTCTCAAATTTTTTCACGTACCTTCGTTTATTATCAGCTTCTAAATGTCTAATGGTATTGGACAAAACTCTGGGTGTCGTGCTGTAAGACATATTTTCATTTTGTCTCAACTGAATTAACGGCAATACGGCGACGTAAACAAAAATCACATGATTTCATGACATAGGTGCACAAGGTCTAATGACAAAGAACCATACAACTCACATTCACACCAATGGGCAATATAGAAAGCACTTTTTAAAAACTTCAACAGTGCAAACCAGAAGTTTACCACGTACACTATATGAAAAGACACATTTATTTTTCCTCAGTCTGACATGAAATCAGAAGAAACTTTTCCCGTTTTATGTCAATCAGGATTATCACAATTATTTTGATTTGCTGAATGCCAGATTGTTGAGCAAACAATATTTTCTTCACTTTCTTCAAAGTCAGAGGTTTATATAGATTTAACAATTATTTAGTACCACTACCTTTAAAATATATGACTTCGGTCAAACATTTTGTATATCCTTCCCTAAGCTTCTCACACAATAGTTTGTAGAATTTTAGCCCATTCCTCCTGACAGAACTGATGTAATGGAGCCAAATTTGTGGGCCGTCTTGCTTTTCAGGTCTCCCGTCGATTTTCAACCGGATTGAGGTCAACACTTTGTGATAACCACTCTAAAATACTGACTTTGTTATCTATAAGCCACGTTGTAACTAGTTTGGGCGTACTGTATGGTTCAGGTCAATGGGCATTTGGAAGATCCACTTTCATATGAGCTTCCTCCCAGTAGAGTGGACTTTCAGCACATGTCGGTATGGTACTCGTTCTAATGTGAAAAACAACACATTCTTATTAGCTCCAGCCAGCATCTTCACAAGACCTTTTCCTGTTGTTCTAGAACAGATCAACATAGCACCTTCAGGCATTCTAAAAATTGTACCCAAGGATGAACCAGCCTTCTGCAAGTCAACAGTCCTCTTCCAGATATTTTGCCTGATTTCTTTTTATTTTCCTACTGTGTTGCACAAATAAGCTGTGTGTTTACGGTGTGCCTTTAAACGCATCCATCTTTAATGAACTCAAATGTTGTCAGAACGCCAGAATAGATATCATCTGAGTGTTTTAGAATGGTTTAAAGGTATAATTACTAACTGTATGGAAACGTTTGACTGAAAATAGTAGTGGGGGTGTGGGGGGATTGCCCGTTATCATTGCATTTAGCAAATAGAAAAGGTTTCGGTTCTCCTAATTGACCTAAAAGCTATCTTAGTCGTGAAAGTTTAGTCTGATTTCATGTCAGTCAGTGGGATAACAAAAAAAAAAAAGTGTATGGGTTTTTAAAAAAACTGTGTATGTAAACATCTGGCTTGAATGTGTACGTGTCAATTGGTTGGATCTCGAAACAAAATTATTGCAGTTTTTACTAACCCTGTGAAAAGAAGCACTTAGCAACAACTCAAATGTGTAGTGTCACTAACACAGGAGTCTATTTTTAATACTGTATTTTTTAGGCATCTCATTCACGTGGTGCAGGCCATGTACTGTATTTTTGCAATGTTTGATATCGACCATGTGTCCTGAATAAATTTATGAATTAACTTTACATGTATGTTTTTTTTTTTTCACAAATGGGAACAATCCAGCGTACCCTAAGAAAACCCACACAAGCAGTTGGGAAAAACATGCAAACCCCACACAGGAATAGATTTGAATCATGAACCTCAGAATGCTGATGCTGAACTGCAAACTACTACTGTGTTGCCCCTGGTCTAATATCGATCCATCCATTTTCATTCCCACTTATCCTTCGGTGGTGTAATAAATCTATCTAAAAATATATATATTTTAGTGTAGTCAGTGTAGTCAAGTCTGTCATGGATAAGGCCTACAATTTTAATTTGCTTCGTGCTCACTCAAATGTGGATGTCTTTTTTTTAAACCATTTAATTATTGATTGCATCGTTCCTTCGTGCCCCTCCCTCTCTGTCACACGCACACGCAGAGTCATGTTTCTTCCACCGTGTTTGCATAATAACAAAATGGCAAAAAAAAAAAAAAAAAAAATATATATATATATATATATATATATAGACCCATGAAACAAATGGAAATGTAATATTTGAAATTGTCGAGTGCTTCAATCCCTTCGCATCGCCTTGAGGATTCGCAAATGCCCAGGGCTCGGCTAAGCCATTAATTTGGCAGAACGATGAGAACGAAGGAGCGGGGCATTAAAAAAAAAAAAAAAGACAGCGTCTCCCAAACATACTAATAATGTTGTGTAATGAGATGCACTGTGGGGAGGGAAAACTCGACACGATCTTTCCCCAATGGCTATAACCACGATTCATCTCGGTGAAACGGTATATTGACATACTGTATTATGTAATAGAGGAAGAATCTTGCACCTGTCTCGATGCGGCTCCAGACTCTCTCATCCGGACAGGTGTCGTCAAAACAACGCCTTCTAGAAACATACAAACACGACGCAACGCAAGAACCATTCAGTCATGCTCGTTACCTGCGTGTCGGCCAGCGGAGTAGAGGTGCGGCTCCGGCCGTCTACATCCCTGCCTCCTCCTCCACGTCCCCCCCACCGCGGTGCCCGCTCGCACGCTCTGCTTGCTGCGGTTCGCTTCGTCCCTCCAGAACACGACAAGTTGTCGGACTCAGGCAGAGAGCGGAGCCCCTCCTCCGACGCGCTGACATCACAGCGGATTAGAGATGCACAAAGCGCCTTTTACAAGCGCTGCGGATGCTGACATGCTTCGGTGCAGTCGGGGGAGGGGTCGGGGCGGGGGGGGGGGGGTTGGTGGATTGGGGGGCTGACAGGATGGCGTCATCATCATCATCTTCGTCGTCATAATCATCGTCATCATAATCAACATCACCATCACTACCATCATCATCCTAGTCGTGTGTCGGGCAAAACACCTTCCCAATGTCACCGTAGGCTAACTCGTGGGGCGCTATAACCTGCCGCTTGCCTCCTAAATTGCCATTAATGGAGAGGTGGCAAAAGTACTCACAGTGTAGTAAAAGTATCTGTATTTAAGTGCAAGTATATATACCTGTGCAAAAAGAAGTCATCTCTTTTACTCAACAGTAAAAGCCAATGTTTACTGTCAAAAACCAAATCACTGTACACGCTCTCACGTCATTGCGTTCCAGTGTGCTTTGATAAGTGATTTTAAAAAAAATGCTAAACAAGCGAATGGGGACAATGTAAAAAAAATATATACTTTACACCTCTTTTTTCTTTTCTTTCCTTCTTAGATTAGACAGTGAATTTATTAGTTCCAATCGCTGGTGTTCTGTAAGATGGAAAAACAAACCTTTTGACACTTTTTGACATTTTGTCACTATTTTAAAACTTTCTGCATGACCTGACAGTATATTGCTAAAATGATCTTTTGAAACATCACCCCAGTCTGAACCAATTTAATCTCTAATTGAATTGTAAAGCCTTTACAACAATGAGAATAACCAATGACAGACTGCAGAGACAGGAGCTATGACAGAATAGTCTATCAAAGTTTTTTTCCCTCACACTCAAGGAGCCTTGCAGAAACACAAACAAAAACTAACTAAATGTGTCATAAATTCAACCCAGAGATTTTGGATCTGATGGGGATTTATATGAGTCCATGGGAAAATTATGCATACAGTATTGATATCACATGACACTGATGCTTTGGATTTTGTTGTCAACTCCCTCAGACCTTTGAACAATGAAGCCTCTCTGATGCTGCAGAAGGCTTTTGTTGAAAGATGTCATGACAAAAATGTCAAGAATAGCCTACTACAAAAACAAGACTCAGGGGCCAGATCAGGCCTTGCACATGATTTTATGAGGCCCCACAAAGGCAAATCATGTGTGTCAACGTCCATGATTCTCATGAAAATCTGTACCAAAATTTCTCATGATCACATATCATAAATGATAACGTTGAGATATTCGAAGCATTTTTGTGTAAGTAAGTAAATAGAATACTAAGTAAGAGTCTTAGGACAGTAGCTTTGGTGTTGAAACAACCAATTTCACTGTAAAATAAAGCATGTAATAGTACAGATATGACACTAGTGGAATTATTAATGGTGGAATCGTTGATCATGATCATTTTTCAAACAAATGAATCACCTTCTGGGAAGCCTAAAAAAATCCTAAAAACTCACCAAAAGTTTGTTTCCTGGAAAAACTGTTTTGGGTGTGCTGAACACATACCTTCATAATTCAAAGTGAGAATGTGCAAACTTCACACAGGATTCAAGATTTGAACCCAGAATCTTCTGACTGCAAGTCAAACATGTTGTTGCCAAAAGTGGATAGGAATGCGTTAGGGTCAGACTAATTTAATGAAGCATACTTTTTACTTTTACCCAAGTATTTATGTTAAAAAGAAATCACAATAACCTACATGTCACATGCCAGTTTCACTCATCAATAATTGAATGCATGATCTAATTTTAACATTTATTTTCGATTTGGGGCACCGCTGTTCCAATTGATAGTAATCACCATGGTGATGTGTAACTCAAATTCACCAATCAAACGACACAAAGTGTATTGGACTTCGTGTCATGACAGCCACGGGTGACTCGTGACTTACTGTAAGGCCTTATGATTGTGGGTTTTTTTTTTTTTTTTCACTTAAAAACGTGAAATAGTGTTTGGTGTGTATGGACCCCCATTGAACATGGGCTTGAATGTAATTACTTCGGAACACAGCCACATGCGAGTTTTAAAAAGAGCGCCAATCCTTGTGCAATCAGATTGATTTTTATTTTATTCAAGCTTCATTGAACCAGGTACAATATCAGTTAAAACACAGCGTCTCCTTTGTAATGATGATCAGTTCAAACACCTTTGCGCTACGATGAAACGCCATGTAAGACTATTTGGAATGCTGAGCTCTTATACAGCTACAGACAGGCACGTTTAGTATAAACCACTGTCGGGAAATGTGGCGGGCGGCCCAACGGTGTTCCCTCCTGACATGCTAATCCATATTTTAATGTCACCCCGGGCCTCACAGTGTAGATCAATAGTGCCTGCGTCACCTCTAGAATACAGCCTAAACTACTGTCAGATACAGCCTTCCTGTTACCATGACAACAAGCACAGGAGATAAGAATGGTGCACATTTTAAAACCATGGTTGGCAGTCTTTTGGTGTCATCGCTGCATTTGTGTATGAATAAAGAGTGCAGACTTGTGTGGAGGCTTTAAGTGACATCCATGAAATCCCGAGGCTCCAAAATACTGTAGTTGAGCACTGCTATTAGGAACGATTGTCACACCGTTGAGCTTGTCGGCAGTTAATGCCTGGAATTCCATTCATGTCTGATGAGTCCGCCTTACTGACACGAGAGCATTAATAATTACTTGTCCTCACTTCCTGCATGCTTAGATTAATCTTAACTGTTCAACACACATTGTGTCATTAGCTATTTGTCACGCTGGCTGAACCCATTAAAGACCATAAATTATTTCATTAACCTGTTTCATTTTTTTTTAAAATCTCTTCTCAAGCAGAAAAACCTATGGCCTCAATTTAAAGCAATTACAAACATTTCAAACATGCTCATTAGATAAAGCGTACTTAGAGCAACTGGGGACCTTGCCCTACGAGCAGGGTAAGTGCCGCAAAATGGGGATGTACTGTATTTTACTTATGAACAGCAATGAATCAGGTGCAACATTAATACATATGAATAAAGTTCAACCACAAGTGCCATTTTTCTTATAGTTCTGTTTTGGTTGTAATATCCTCATGTGTGTGCGGTCATCTCTTTTCTTTCATATCAAGGAACTCTATGCCATCACTTTGTCATTCAAACAATGTTTAAAAAAGTAAAAAGCAGCGTCTTTCAATCAGTGTTGTTTTTTCAGGTGTGTGGGCGGTGGATAATGTATTCATATGGTCTCTCTGTATTGCAGAATTTATTTAACATGGGTGTGTCCGTAATGTATCCCCGTGATAAAGTGGGGTTCACTAACTGCAATTTAAATACCTAATTATATAAAATTCTACCAAATTGTTGTATGTTGTCGTAAAAACTGTCTTTTTTATTCTATAAAGGCAAAAATCCAGTTTGGAGTATATCTCTCAGTGTACCGATGACCTGAGCAATGACGTTAACAAATCTGCAACAGCTGAAGAAGAAAACTGACCCTCCCCACCTTGTTATCCTACACATGCTAGTGAGCCATTCACGCTCTCTCACAACTGTACTGTCTGACCTTGTAATGTAGCTGATGGCAGTAGAAGAGTTTTCATCCACTTTAGCTCTACATAAATTCTTTTCTCAAAGTGCTTTGGAGGTTAGAAGTGTAACGATGAGTTCAACCTGGGACAAACTAATAAACTGCACCACGTTTGGAAAAAAATATGGGCTGTTTGAGTTTGTCTCTGGCAGAATGACACAATCACAAAGAGTAAATCACAAAGGAGGAAGGAGAGAGTGATATACCGTGTGTATATATATATATATATATATATATATATATATATATATATATAACACATAGAACTTTCCAAAAGCAACTGCAATTTAATGACACATTTACCCCAGTAATGGAATAGATTATAATTACCCAGCCCCCCAAATGAAAAAAAAAATGTTGGTACATGACATAATTTAGTTACATGTAATCAGTTACTCCCAGCATTGCTTCTCACTAATCACCTAGTCACCTTATTGTCGTGGAGGCGTTTGTCTGTCCCAATGATCTTAAGAGGGAAGTTTTCAAGGGCTTAATGGTAGGGTCACTCAGGGCAAATAGGTCCATGGTAAAAGATTAGAGAAACCATCAGTCAAATCCTCCTACGCTGATGATTATATTGTACATGAACCTTATTTTGTCTCACCTGGATGAGATCCAGGGGACTGGATGCAATGTAAGGTTGTTTATGGCCTAAGGCAGGGACCTTTAATGGTCTGGTCCCCAACAACAGATGCTGATTTTAGGGATGTGGAAGGTCATCTCTCTGGCAAGAAAGGAGGCTGACTGGGCTGTTGTGTGAGGTCAACAGCCTTCGGTTGAATACTGTATACTTGCACCCGCTTGAGCTAAGGAACCAGTCCTCTTTTTTTTGAAGATGAACTGTAAGAGGTTTTCCACTTGAGGAGGATCAAATTCTTCAGATGCCCTGGTAAGGTCTATTCAGGGACTCATCACTTCCCCAAACCTTAGATTAAGAAGGAACATAGAGGTTGCTGTCCCGGGTGTGGAACAGTGCACCCTCAACACGGGAGTTCACCAGAACAGTGAACTTTGTGGACTTGGAAAAGGGGTTTGAGTGTGTCAGTCCCTGTACAAGCGATGTGAGAATTTAGTCCAAATTTGTTTCCACTGAGGCTCGGACTCTGAACTCTTTATCGCCAATTTTGTTCATAACCTTTACAGACAGAACTTCTAGACTTGGGAGAGGGTCCGCTTTAAAAATGGATGGATGGATTATGCACATACAGAAGGTCACAGTGATGTTATCGTGGCAAAGTACAATCCAAAATCATTGCTCAGTTTTAATCACATAAGATCTGTTTTGACTGGAAAACTGTCCGACTGACCAATTGACTACTAGTACATCTCCAAGCAGCAAATAAATTACATTTCCAGTGATTACTCCACGGCAATGTACTTTTCAGCACTCAAGGCGCTGTCTACGGTTTCACATACTATTGTCCAGTTGCCAAATCTCTCTTATCAGACAATTAACACTTAGGCCCATCTGTCATTACCTCTCACCAAAATGGCAAACTATAATCTGGTGGACAAAAAGTGAAGTTTAATTTCTTACATAAGCAAGATGCAGTTTGTCATGTTATAAATCAGGGGTGACAAACTCATTTATGTTGCAGGCCACCTTGTAGTTATAGTTTTCCCTTGAGGGATGGTATGACTTTAAAACCATATCAATGTTTGATTCTTATAATTATCACATATATACAACAAATACTCATTTTGAAATCAAAAGTCAAGCATAATAGTTCAAAGTCCAAGTGTCATTAAATGGATGGTTTTTAGCATGTTGTTAATGAAAAAACGACAGCCTGTATGGACCCATGTTTTTTGTTTCATTTGTTTCTATTAGTTTTACCTGCAGGAAGATTGCTCGTTGTTCCTTCGTGTTAGCCAAAATGCTGGCTAGTTGCATTGCTGGATATTGCTCCAACACTCGGGAGGATCGATTCGCCCTTCATAAGTTACCAAGAGACCCGGTTCGTCATATAAAATTAATTGCACGGGTGCAAAGGACGAGAGCTTTGCGGATTCCAAATTACAGGTAGGTGTGTATACAGCTACTAAAAAAAAAATAATAGTTTGGGGCGGATCACGTAATTGGTCCCTCATAACGTAACAAAAGATCCGCGTACGTATGACAGGTGTGCTAAATGTGTCGGTGTGCGTGTCAGACTGCTTCTGCGTCGGCCTCGCCAGCGAAAGCTCCCGCGGCGTCGATCACGGACAAGCACGGCTTCGGCCAGGCTGGCTCATATTTACTGTCTGGGAGTCTGTCGCCGCTGCATCCGCCAGTCACGACTTCGGCGCCGCATCCGCCGGTCACAGCTTCGACCGGGGTGGCTCATTTTCGGCGCTGAGGTGGTTTATCATGGCGCCAAGCCGGGCTACTTTACGGTGTTGTTGTTGCACGTGGCTGAGTGCGCCATTACCGGCAGTGTTGTTCATAGTCACCGTCCCCGATGAACAACACCGCCGATGGCGGCGGCGATAAACAATGCCGCCGACAATGGCGCACTCAGGCGCAAGCGACGACAACGCCGCGATGAGCCACCCCAGCTCAGCGCCATGATGAGCCACCTTGGTGCCACCCTGGCCGGGCGACTGCGTTGTGCTTGTTTTCAAAGAGGCTTTCTGTTCTCTTTGTGGTTTCCACTCATTTTGATTTGCATAATTCTGTTCATCACATTGAAAATTACAGATTCCGATGAAATGCTTGATTCTAGACCAGACATGTCCAAAGTCCGGCCCCTGGGCCAATTGCGGCCCGTGGACAAATTTTTACCGGCCCGCGGCCTCTATCATGAAATCAATAATATGCGGCCCGCCAGCACTGTTGACCACAGTATAAAATACATGTGTACAAAAAGCTATTTTTCATATTTTTCATTTCACCAGAAGATGGCGGTAGCCCTGTGGCCGCACTCTGGCCGCCGTGACCCTTGACCTTGCGTGATCGTTTCAGCCCAGCCCATTTCTAACATGGCGTCTGTAAACAAAAAAAGGAAAGTTGACCGCGAGGGCTGCCGCTTCCAGGACAAGTGGAAATTTTAGTATTTTTTCACTGAAATACGAAACAACTGTGTCTGCCTAATTTGCCAAGAGACTGTGGCTGTTTTCAAGGAATTCAACATCAAGGGGCACTACCAGACGAAACATGCTAGCTACGACAAGCTAACTGGGAACAAACGCGGTGAAAAAGTGAAGCAACTGGAAGCTGTTTTAACGGCACAGCAAAGCTTTTTCACAAGAGTCCGTGAGTCAAATGAAAATGCCACAAAGGCAAGCTACGAAGTGGCAACGCTGATTGCAAAGCACTGCAAACCTTTCACTGAGGGTGAATTTATTAAAGACTGTGTAATCAAAATGGTTGAGAAAATTTGTCCCGCGAAGAAGCAAGAGTTTGCCAATATTTGCCTGGCTCGTAATACTGTGGTACGGAGAATTGAAGACGTTTCATTAGATATTAAGAGACAGTTAGAGGCAAAAGGAACTGAGTTTGACTTTTTCTCGTTAGCGTGCGATGAAACACCGCTCAGTTACTGATCTTTTTAAGAGGAGTGGACAATGACATGAACGTGAGTGAAGAGCTTCTGGACCTCCAGAGTCTGAAGGGCCAAACAAGAGGAACGGATTTATTTGTTTCTGTTTGTTCCACCGTAGATGACATGAAACTACAGTGGAATAAAGTCACCGGGATTATTACGGACGGCGCACCTGCCATGGCTGGCGAGCGGAGTGGATTATCAAGCCTTGTCTGTAACAAAGTCAGCGAAGAAGGAGGCAGCGCTATTAAACTCCACTGTATTATTCATCAAGAAGTTCTCTGTGCCAAATATATGAAATATGCTAATGTTATGAAACCGGTGATAAAGACTATTAATTATATTCGCTCCAAAGCGCTGTGCCACCGCCAGTTTCAACAGTTTCTTCTCGACATCCAGGCTGAATACGGAGATGTTTTGTATCACACCAACGTAAGGTGGCTCAGTCGGGGGTCTGCGCTGCAGCGCTTCTTCTCTCTCAGGGAGGAAATTGGACAATTCTTGACTAAAAAGGGACAACCCATGCCACAATTAAATGATCCTGTTTGGCTGGCTGATTTGGGATTTTTAGTTGACATAACGCGACATCTGAATGCGCTGAACACAAGCCTTCAAGGGAAAAATGCAGTGGTAAGCCAACTGTATTCACACATCAAAGCCTTTCGGACCAAGCTGCTACTTTTCCAAAGACACCTGTCACAGGCGCAGCCCAATACCGCACATTACCCGTCGCTGCAGGAAATTGTGACCAGTTTCCCACAGATCAATATCAGTGCGCAAATGACAAAGTATGCAGCAGACATCTCATCTCTGGTTGAGGAGTTTCAGCAGCGCTTTCGGGACTTTGCAGCTATTGAAAAGGAGATCACGCTTTTTTCCTCTCCTTTTTCCGTGGACCCTGATGACGCTCCAGACCACCTGCAACTGGAGCTCATTGAGCTGCAGTGTGACGCCGAGCATCGGAGTCGGCACCAACAGCTCCCTCTTGTCAACTTCTACCGCCAGCTGGATGAAGGCAGGTTCCAAGCAATTCGGACATTTGCTAAGAAAATGCTGAGCTTGTTTGGCTCCACATACATGTGCGAGAAGACATTCTCCGTTATGAACATTAACAAGAGCCGCATGAGGACGAGACTGAGTGACTCACCTGCGTGACGTCTTGCGCATCAAAACCACTGCTCTTGAGCCAGACATGGACTACATACTGCAGTCAAGATCCCAGTATCACCCTTCACATTAGTGCAGGCAAGACCTTTGTTAAGTCCTCTGAGTTGAATAAATTCTTAAATCTCAGTTAATTAGTTTTTTTGTGATGGTCAAAATCACAGTTTGAATATGCAGTGATCATTGTTTTGTTTTCAGCACTTTTCCTACAGTGAGCATATAATAGTGAATAATATGTAATGTTTCACATGAACTTAGATATCCTTTATAGTTTTCTTAATTTTTTGTGGTTTGTGATTTCGGTAAAAACCTAAATGTAAAAAAAAATGTAAAAGTAAAAGTATGCCATTTGTAATTAAATTAAAAAAAAAAATCCCAAAAAGTTAATTTGTATTTAATGTTAATGGTTCAAAGAATGTCAGGCTAAATAGTCGGCCCCCACACATTTTCACCTTACCAAATCTGGCCCTCTTTGCAAAAAGTTTGGACACCCCTGTTCTAGACATAACAACTGAATTAAATGTAATATAAGAATAGATGACATAAGATAGTTTGTCAATTTATTCAGAGCGAGCTGCAAAAAATACAAGGTTATCAAGGTCCTTTCACCATGGTTCCTGACATACTATGTTTGTTTGCACATTCAGCACAGAAAATTCCCGTTTCTGTTTTAATTTCATTCATTACCTCCATTTTCTGAGCCACTTATCCTCACGAGGGTCACGGGAGTGCTGGAGCCTATCCCAGCTAGATAGGGTGGCAGGGTGACACGGTACCCTGAGTCTGAACTGGTTGCCAGCCAATCACAGGGCACGTGGAGAGAGTCACAATAGCACGAAGGGGCAATTTAGCGTCTCCAGTTAATACATGTTTTTGGGATTTGGGAGGAAACTGTAGAAAACCCATGCAGGCACAGAGAGAAGGTGCAAACTCAACACAGGCAGGGCTGGGATTTGAACTCCGGTCCTTGGAACTGTGAGGCCAACATTCTAACCAGTTGTTCCACAGTGCTTCCTGTTGTAATCCTGTTGTAATTCCTTATTTGAAAAAAAGACAAATTCAAGCAACAGCGTTTTATTTTTTTAATCCATGTTTTTGATATTGTAGCATGAAAGCTGCACCTGGCTAGTAGTGTGGCCTGAATGGGTGACAACAATTGGGAAATGAAATGCTATTTTTTTTAGGGTAAAAGCCTATCAGCAACATATTGTGGATAAAAACTATGAACTCGTTCATTTTTGGAACAATTAACGTATTTCAAAATTTTGAATTATTAACTATGAACAGCACCAGTTCATTTCTGGAACAGTGAACTGAACTTTGAACTAGTTTGTGTAGAAAATGAACTATCCTAACAATCCATGTAAAGATGCATGAACAGATTCCCTCACAGCTAATGTCACAAACAGTTTTCATTGTACCATATTGATCAATTATGTAATTTGAAGAGTTTACACTGATATGTATTTTCATTTTTCCGGAGGAATGGGCTCAGCTGAATCTTTGGGTGTTCGCAGAGAAAGGGCGGAGGCTCTAAAGGCGATTGTCAAAATCTCAAGCGTCTGCTGTAAATCTCTGTCGAAGAACATGCCATGGCTGCATCATCACGCAAACATGAACCTCGCACTAGTGAATCCTGCCTCAAAGGCAAATGGAAAATCAACATAATGAATAAAGCTTTGATGCAAAGCTTCATTGATATTGTTGATTTGCCATTTGGCTTTTAAGTCAGTGAATCTCCTGAATGTTACCATAAATCTCAGTAAGTCTCCTTATTAATTTACACAATCTTTTTTTAAAATACTTAATGAAACATTCTGCAATTCTACTTGAAATGAAGTGTGTGAGTAATTTGCCTTTATAAATCAGCAAGGAATGAGTCATATCCTCAGAAAAGTAACTCTCAAACTTTTTGGGATACAATTGGTGGATGAGTCATCTCTCCATTTATTGGAAAATCGCTTTCAAAATAAGAGTAATGAGAATTAAGCAAGGTTGGGAGGAAACCAGGAAACTTTTCTTTTTTGTCAAGTTTATTTGTAGCCTCTCAAAGGGCTTCACAGGCCCATTAATTGCCAATGATTGAGGACATCCCCTAATCTAATGAGATAATAAAAGAAATCAGGCCTAATGGTTGGATGGCAGAAAATGATGCAATCCAATGGAAAACTATGCACAGACCTGAGTTTTAAAAAAATACTTTTTAATAATTTGGCATCTTCACTTTTCACACCTAAATGTTTTATAAAGGATTAATGTAGGATATTATAAATCTTTTAATCCAGATAGAGAGTAAGAACAGCTGCTTCCAAGAATAAAATCTCAGTTTAGTGATATGTAATAGGATATCATGTATATAATGTAATAGATATGTAATACGGAATTGGTAAAGTTTGCCAAACTTAGGTAGAAACATTTACCATGGGGGCCGGAGGGGAGAGGGGGGGCGGACAAAGTGACTTTTAATATAAATCGGATATAAATGTGAACAGACGATGATGGGAGAGAAGCTTGGGGTGTCTGGGTGTTTCTTTCAGCTTGTCCCTTTCGGGGTCGCCACAGCGTATCATCTCAGATGAACACATATATATGTTTGGCACAATTTTTACGCCGGATGCACTTCCTGACGCAACCCTTCTCAGGGAGTGGAGGCCTCAGTGGGATACAAACCCACAACCCCTGGTTTACCAAACCAGTGCTCTAACCACTGAGCTACGGGGCCTCTGGGAGAGAAGCTTGGTGCATTTTGGGTAATTCCCCTTAGTCTCGGCCTACGGCAGCATAATGTAGGTCAAGCCTAAGCCAACTTTAAGCGTCAACAAATCGGAAGGATTTAGTCCGCTTAGAGTAATTTTATTATCAAAAGCCAAATTCCACAGCCGTTTAATTTTTGCCGCCAGTCATGGGCCTTGGAATCGTCATCGCTTTGGCCTCACTGGCATCCTGCCTTACTAATTCACTACACATAGATCTCAACACGTTAGAACTGTCAGAAGCTTCGTTTAGTTTGGTGATTTAATTCAAAAAGTGAACCTCATATTAAGAGATGCAAAACACACAGAGTGAAATTGTTTGCGTTTTTTTTTTTTTTTTCTAATGATATGTGTAATTTCGATGATTACAGCTTACACCAAAGAAAGGTTAAACTCACCAACGAGGACAAGAACTAAAGAAAATGGATGGGTTGCTCCATGGCAGGATGGATGGGCAACCAGCTGCAGGACAGATTTTTCCTTGAGGGAAATGACCTAAGGGTTGTTCGTGTAAATTCCTTTTTTTTTTTTTTTTTTTCCAAAATGTAATAGAAGCTACACAAGTTGTTTTTGTCAAAGCGTGTTCCAACGTTTTTCTATCTACATTGTGACATCACTAAGGTAGATATCTTTAAAACAACTTTGACCATACTTCAGCTGTTTTTAATATTTCCAGTAGCGATTAGAAAGTCCTGCATAGGCTGAAAGCTCCTCCAAATCTCACCGCCATCTTCTGCACTTTTTATTTTCTTTCATCATCCTCCATTAATCGTTTTCACCCATTTACTTTCCTTCTCATAGTCTCTTTCTCACTCTCTCTTTCTTTTCCTCTCTCTCTTCCCTCGCCTCTGCAGTCAGCACACCCACTCCCACGTTCTGGACAGTCAACGCTGCAGTGTGCTGCCAGTCTGTGAGCTGGAGAGACATTCAGGCGACAGACTACCAAGCTCGAGAAAAAAAACATTTTCTTTTTTTTTTTGTTTTGTTTTGTTTTTGTTATCTCAACATATCCTAACCAACAAAGTTTGTGATGCTTCCGTTGTACCTTTTGGCTCTGGCTGGTAAGTACTTTTCAAAGGTGATGCCCGTCCTGCTGCATGAGGGTATGTTTTTGTTTATGCCAATTTCTGTGATTCATACTTGCCGTTGACTGTTTTCTCACTTTCCTCCCCACTCTCCTCTGAAGCCGCCATCCAAGCTCGCAAAGAGTTGCTGCCAGGATCCTGCAACTTCGAAGCCAACACCTGCGGTTACATGTCAGATGGTGATTTCAGAAGCTGGACCCTACACAAAGATGGTAATGGGGCCATTTCATATGTTTCATATAGTATATCTCCTATTTCTCATTTGTCGATATTTACCTCAAATAAAAATATACACCTTTGGCAAGCTAAATCTTGCATTTTGTCAATGGAGATGGCTCGAATTTTGAATGCTGGTGAGAGGAACCACATCTGGTCTCCATTGATTCCGACATCCTTGAACATCTGGACTCTGTGAAAGAGCACATTTAGGCATTCTCAATGGGTCGGTTCTGCAGATGATACAGAAGGGAAGAGAGCTGCGAACAATCACCTCGTGACGGCTCTGTTTACATAAAGCGATCAAAGCTTGCTGATGAATGATAGTTAGATCATTTATTTACTGCAACAAGGCACAATTAACGTATTGTCGAGCTCTGTAATTTTCTTGTGCAGTACTCACACATGATATTCTCAGCAGCTGCACCCTGCCTTAAGAAAAACAATAGTATTATGCATGCAAACTATTAGTAGTATTAGTATGATGACAATAAATGGCATTCATTCATTTTTAAATCAAAACCTGTGAATCAGGCAATTCCATTTTTTTCATTTATTTCAGGGGGCTTAAATAATGCTGCTAAAATTACGCATCGTTTTAAGAAATGAAAATTTAGTGAGCTTTCAAATTTCGGAATTGGAATTTTAGAACCCATATTGCTAGAAATCACACCCTAAATTAATAAAACTGCTTATATTCTAGAAATAGCAATTAGAGCAAAAATCATGGTTATTCACTGATTACATACTTCTGTGCATATAATTTCTATCCAAAACATAATCACAATATTTTCTCCTCCATTTTAGGCCATTTCATCGCTGTCGATGCCACTTTGAAAGACGACCTGGACTTGGACATACGTACGGATGCGACGGGAGTCTTGTTGAGTCCAGTTCTGGAGCAGAGTGAGTGGAGCTGCATGAGGTTGGTCTACCAAATCAGCGGCACAGGAAGCCTGCAAGTCCTGCAACGCACAGAGGGACGGAGCTTTGACAGACTTCTGTGGAGCAGCCAAAGGCCGTCAGACAGCTGGGTCATTGCAAGCATGGACCTGTACAACAGCACTGAGACCGCTCGGGTAAAATGCATTAATTTGATCTCAAATGTGTTTGGAGTCCACAGTTTTTGTAGTTGATATGACTGTTTGTTTATTGACAGTATTTTTAACCCAGTTTGGATGCTGTTGACATTTGACCACATATGTTCAGTGCAGTGTCACCCACTAACGTTTGACAGAAAGCCACTCATCCATCTATTTCATCCTGGTACTTGTCCACTACAGAGCTGGAGTCTAACTCAGACAACAATGTGAAGACATCAGCAGTCACTTCACTGACACTGTCTGCATAAAAGTCAGGACCACTAAACTAAAAAAAACAAAAAATAATAATTCATACATAGCAGCAGGGTGGATGACTGGTTAGCTCAAAGACCTATCAGTTCTAAGGACCAGGTGTGACGGTCTGAGCGCTCCTGGTGCTGAAAAGTCTCCTTGTGATTCACACGCATTAACTTCCGGCCAGTCTGAAACACCCCCATCCATGCTTCAACATGTGCCATTTGACAACTTATCGCCGAGTGTTCATGTTCGCTATGGACATCTCAGAAAGATGAACACAGTGGATGTACATATATGTGTATATTTACACATATGGATTAGGATATAACCTGTGTTAGCTACCTCTATGTATAAGAAGGGGAACAATGAGACCGGGGGATTTCCCACTAAGCGTCTTCTATGTAACCAGAGTTCCCCTATTAGTAACGCATGCGCATTCATCACAAGTAGAACTTTTCAGCATGGGGGAGCACTCAGACCGTCACACCAGGTTAAAATCCGGCCTCACCTGTGTGGAGTTCGCATGTTCTCCCTGTGGTTTATTCCAGGTACTCCCACATCCCAAAATTATGTATAGAAGGATAATTAAGGAATCTAACCGGTCCATATGTATGGATATGAGTGTGAGTGGTTGTTTGTTTATATATGCTCTGCGATTGGCTGGCTACAAATTCAGTATGTTATCCTGCTTCTCGTCTGATGATAGCAGGGATGACCCTAGTGAGGATAAGCGGGATAGAAAATGAATTCATAAGTGACTACAAGATGGTGGATCTGTCTGAGGGTGGGCTGCTAATACTAAACATGGTATTCACAGTGATAATGCCCCTCTGTGGAAAACCAATAACCAAGGTCGGGCATGCATCATAAATGGGTTTGGAACCCCGACTAAGCCACCAGTACACCACTTAATAAAGCAGTAAAACCTTAGATCATGGAAGAGATCATCAGATTAACATTAACTGACGGACTATCTCGTTAAAAATGGTCATTAGAGAATTGCGAGATTTGGTCACAGCAATATTGTAGGTGTCTTTATTTTGGTATGATTAATGGAGGTTGCCTGGTGGGAGGGGAAACATACAAGAAAACAGCTTTTGGTGTCATACTGTACAGCACGTAAAATAATCTGCAGAAATCATGCATTGTAATTTTGCCCAATTAATAAACTATAATCAAACATTACAAGTTATCAACAATGGCAAACCTTTTGAGTCAAAACAACTGCTGTGGAGGTAAATTATTTTAGGTTGTAAAGGAAAGTAGAAGTAGGTCAACATTACCCACGCATGCCCAAATTGGGCTTGATACAACGAGTGTGCCAAAGTAATTTAAACATTGTGTGGGAACAGGAGAGGACATGCAGTAGTGCAGTCGTTTGAGCTCTGACTCTGACAAGGTCATGACCTACACGAGGGTGAGGCATATCTGCACCATACATGAAGGCCTTGAGCGCATAAACACATTTGAGGCCAGCCCTGAGGTGGAAGGAATATGACGTAAGCGATATGAAAGTGTTTAAAGCCCAAGTGTCATCCCTATGAACCTTCTAAAATAGATATTGCAATGAAAAATACATATAACATTATTCACTTCAATATCTATAGGAAAAAATAAATGTGACCGGAGAGCGCGTCATCCATGCGGAAAGTTGCAGAAGTGTCATTCTACGATATCCAAGTGGTCGCATCCTCCGTCCGTGACGTCACCCAGACATTGGCCAATGAAAACACGGGGTGCACCCTATCTATGGGAGACAAACGCGCCCCTTCTGACACAGAAGCTCTTTTCTAAAGGAGAACACCACACAAATTACCGGGGCAATATTAGTCTATTGTTTCGAGCCCTCGGGGCAATATTACACTATTGTTTCAAGCCATATTCAGATGATATGCGATCACGGCCAAACTGCATCCCTGTCCGATCCACTTCCGCGGTGGAGATGATCCATCGCGGCTCATCGCAGCCGGCTGGTGTGGCTTATGACGGAGCCGAGCGGTGCTGCGTTAGGGGGTTGTTCACAGACGCCGCAGTACGCGATGAACACTGTCGAGCCGGGTCACTTTACTGCGGGCACGCGGCAGAGTGAGGCATTCTCGGCTGGATTCATCGGAGCCGGCCCCGTCCGCAAAGCCTGACGCGCAGCCTTCGCAGAAGCCGTGACCGGCGAACGCAACGGCTCAGTCGCTGTGGCTGATTTTCGTTGCCGTGGTGGGATTTAATGGAGCCAAGCTGTGCTGCATTTAGGGGGTTGTTCCTAGCCGCCGCAGTACGCGATGAACACTGTCAAGCAGGGGCGCTTTACTGCGCGCACGCGGCTGAGTGAGGCATTCTTGGCTGGGTTCTTCAGATTCGCCGCCGTCCACGCAGCAGCCCAACGCCGTCCGACGCGCTCATTGACATATTTCGTATGTGGATCTTTTGTTACGTTATGAGAGACCGATTACGTGGTCCGCCCCAAAACTATTATTTTTTTTAGTAGCTTTATACACACCTACCTGTTATTTGGAACCCACGAAGCTCTCATCCTCTGCACCCGTGCAATCCATTTTTCACGACGAACCGGGTCTCTTGCAAACTTATGAAGGGTAAATCCATTCTCCCGAGTGTTCAAGCAATGTCCAGCAATGCAATGAGCCGGCATTTTAGCTAACACGAAGGAACAACGAGCTCCCTTCCCGGAGGTAAAACTAATGGAAACAAATGAGTCCACTTGGGGCCGCTTCTGTCCTTTATGTCGCTTCCTGCTTCTTCTGAAAAACAAATTCCTCGAGAGGATTTTCATGGCGGGAGTTACAAAAAGCTGTATACGTCAAAATCATGTTTTGTGGTGAAAAAACGCATGGGCCCATATTGCAGCCATGAGGATTTCGGCAAGTATGGTAACCGATCTTTCGGTTCCGTTGATTTTTGTCCTTGGAAACGGTGGGAAACTATTTTTCGGTTCCCATTGATAATGCTCATGGGAACCGGTTTTTACATGTACTTCTGAATAAATCCTTAGCAGGCATGAGCATTTTGTCTTTTACGCTTACCAACAGACATGTTTGACTCGCGTTTGAGTGACCCGGATATGAATAACTCGACCTTGCGCATACGTAGCGCAGAAGCGGAAACCGGTACTGTTTGTAAACCACACTGACAAAGCTGGGCCTTTTAATCATTAAAAATAAAGGGGTTCATGTAGGTTCATTTTACACAGATTGTTGTATTTCGTTGAGAACTTGTTTTACATTCCACACATGGGCGAATTTTATTAAAAGTAAGCCCTGAAATCTGGGAAATGGACTTTCGGTTCCGTGTTTTTTCAGGCTGGGTAATGGAACGATAGTTTCCGTGAAATGCTAATGCCTGATATTGGCTGACGTTTTTTCATTAATAACATACTAAAAATCATGCATTTCATGACAGTAGTCCTTTAAGTATGTTATGTTATGATTGTATTTATAAGCGTGTCATTACTGAATAATACCTCGTTTAGCCTAATGTGGTGGTTCTTAAAAACATTTTTTTTTTACAGACAAACCAGCTGCCTAGAAATTCAGATCACTCTCTGCATTTTGACATAAGAGAACACAGTGGCTTTTGTACTTATAAATGCATCAAACAAATTACAACCAAGATTATTTGTTTGGAAGCTTTTAGATATGAGTGTGAGGTTGGTGACGCAAACTACAAAATGCTGGAGTGGTTCACTTACCCAACGTCAATAGCTTCGGTTTCCACTGAGTGCGCTTGTGAGTGTGAACGATTTTCTGTCCTTATAAGTACTTTGTGATTGCCTGGCAACCCATCCACGGTGCAGTCTGCTTTTTGCCAGTCAGCTTGGAGAGTCCCCAAACTCCAGGCAACCCTTCACACTTCACAGGATAAAATGCATGGAAAAATAGTGTACTTGCAACCTACATACACTCGACACTTTATTTTTGACTAAAATATGCTATTATATTATGTGTTTATGATATCTTAGATATGACTAAATCACCTCACGGTAACTTGCCTTAACTTTGATTGGATGGGCTGTCTGTAGGTCGTTATTGAAGGGATACCTGGGAGGATGGCTGGGAGCAGCGTGGCCATCTTTGAGATCCACATAAGTCCCGGATATTGCCTGGGTCAGTGACGTCAAGCCTTCACTTGCACAACATGTTCTCTGTATTTCAATCAAATTGTATTCGGGCCTTTATATAAATAATTCACTGTCGCACAAATGGCTGGCTAGCACGTTTCCTTTTGGGCTTTGACCCTAATCAGTATGACAGGTGTCATGTGTTCTCTCCAAATGGTCTGCTCAGAACCTCAGCTGGAGCTCATTTACAACACTTTTGGGTGGACCACATGGGAGACTTTAAAGTGGTTCCTCTAACCCATCAGGAAAGCTTTGGAAAAATCTGAGTTTGGATTAATTTCACGGATGCAGTCAAACATATACAAACAGAGACAAACATCCGCTCTCCTCTCACTTATTGTGCATGTAGACTGCGACTTTGAGGAATCTCACCTGTGCGGGTACAATAACCAGTGGAATGCTAATGTGAACTGGTTTGTGGGCGGTGGTGGCGGAGGCCAGCTGCTTCACAACAACCTGCCGGACGATCACACACACAACAACAGGACAGGTGAGTGGCAAATTACGGCTAGAAATAAATAAAAATGGGCCAGTTTTTCCAAATGTATCTTTCCTACAGTTTGCGTTAGAATTGCTTTGACATTGGGAACATTTTAAAGATATTCTTTTCATACACCACCACAATGGATTTGAAATAAAAATCTGTCACTGTGGTACTTCTGCAACTAAACGTATTATGGTCACTGGTCCCAGTGTTTCATTATTCACGGAGACCAACGTTTTTTTATATGGAAAACTTGATGCAGTACCAACGGGCAATGTCGGCTAAATGCTATGAAAACTGTGCTCTCTCTACTGTCTGGGGTCCTTTTTTTTTAATTCCATGTTTTCCTTCCAAGGTTAATGTTATAAATCCCACACAGGACAAAAATCATTAGTAATTTATTATATAACTGAAATATGTAATATGTGTTGTAATTTGACATCCACCGTTTATCCTGTTTTGTTCATACCTTTAGTGACTCGTCCAATGCTATTTATCACTAATCTGGAGTTATAAAGCAATGACAGAGTAGCTTTTAGTGCACCATCAAAATGATTGTAAAGCTGTTGCATTACCACATACGTTTGATTTCATAAACAACATTTGTTGATAATGTCAAAGATGTCACATTGCACTTTTCCTTTGAAGATCATTTCCCTTAAACACAGTAAATGAGACTTTCATAGGCCTGGTAGCGTTTCAAAAGTTTTTTAAAACATGACTCACAAGGTTAGATTTGCTCTTGGGCCAACAACTGCCAGTTCTGAACAGTGTACTAAAATAGCCTTTGTCAGGTTCAAAGCAACAGGAAATTGACTCCAGTGTTCCGAATCCAAATAGAAAAAGCTTGCAGAGGGGAGTTTTTGGCACCTTAATTAGCAAAATGGGGAGAAAAAAAATCCAATTTGGAACGTCAAAGATGTACAAATATGAGTCCATCCATCAATTTTCTTAGCCGCTTATCCTCACAAGGAATGCTGGAGCTTATCCCAGCTGTCAATGGGCAGGGGGCAGGGTACACCCTGAACTGGTTGCCAGCCAATCGCAGGGAACATGGACACTGACAAAAGTCGTACTCACAATCACACCTAGGGGCGATTTAGTGTCCAATTAATGTTGCATGTTTTTGGGATGTGGGAGGAAACCGGAGTGCCCGGAGGAAACCCACGCAGGCAAAACGAGAACATGCAAACTCCACACCGAGGGGTCCGGGATTGAACCCGGGACCTCAGAACTGTGAGGCCAATGCTTTCCAGCTGAGCCATAGCGCCGCCCAAATCTGAGTCTCACCATCAATATAGTCTTCTACATGGTGCGCTAGTCTGGGTACATGAAATTCTAACTTTGAGCGTTATCATACATTCCAATTTAGTTCCAAGTTGAGGACAAAACCCAAAACCGAACTATAGATCCACGATGCAATAAAGTGTAATTGGAGTGGTTAGCAGTTGCCTTATTAAAACGGGCCTGTCTGTACAAACCTGTCCAGTTTATATTTCAAGTTTAGCATGTGCCACTCATGAACAAATAAAAACATGAGATTTGGTTTCCTAGGGCACTTTATGTATGTAGACTCCATCTACTCCAAAACGTTCAAAGAAGTGGCCAAACTGGTTTCTCCCATGACCATGGTGCCCATGTCCGGCTGCCTGACATTTCACTATCAGCGCAGCGACGAGGGAGGGAACCTCTTCTCAGTTTACACCCGCGACCGACTGGGTCAGTACCAGGAGCTGTGGAGAGCGGAACTAGACACCCCCAGCGACTGGACGAGGACACAAGGAGAGTGGACACCTGTACAAGTGGACCTGAAAGCGCCGTACTCTGTGCAGGTCAGAATGAAGTTTTGGAATCTTTTTTTTTAACTCGGATTATTCAACAAGTAGTTGATGGATGGAATGTTGTGTATGTTGTGCTTGCGAGACACACAAAATTAATCCACCTGATGGAGTATCTGTGTGTGTGTGTGTGTGCGTACACGTCATACCCTTCAGGTGGTTTTCGAGGTGTCCTTCAATAGCCCAAGAGGAGGCCACGTTGTTGTTGATGACATTTCATTTTCATCTGAGTTCTGCAGCTTAAATACAGGTGAGCCAATAATTGCCAATGCGAAATTTCGATATGACTCAGAACTGTCAGGTTTGATTCAAATGAAACATGTTAACGTATCTTCATTTTGTGATGGTTGTGAAAAAGCTTTTCTTGTTTGATTTGATTAAACATTGATACATCGCTGTACAAAAAAAATATTAAAAACTTGGTTTTCATATTGCTTTTAAATGTTAATATTTAATCATTTTGACCGTCAACATCGCAGACCACTTAAACGACCGATCATCTAAGTATGTTTGCTGACCTAAGTGACCTTCTATAAAAGAATTACAAAGCTATAACCAAACATTCTTTTTTTATCTTTTTTTGTTTTTAACAGAGCCGACTTTTGATGCCTCCATTGCCAACTGTGACTTTGAGTCAGATTTGTGCCAGTACATTCAAGACCTGAGGACAGGATCATTGTGGAAGAGAGTGTCTGTTAAACCCAATATATTTAGGAACGGGGACCACACATCAGGAGCGGGTAGGATAAATATTTTTGACTTGTCTCAGCTGTTGATACGGTAGTTTTGTCATCAGGAGTTTTATGTTATCAAGATATTGCATCAAATCTCAAAGCATAAAAGTCAAGCCAAAATATAACGCTGTACGCTCCTGCCCAAAGATGGCTGGCATAGGCTCCAGCATTCCCAAGACCGTTGTGAGGATTAGCGGCTCGGATAGTGGATGGATGGATGGATAGATGTCGGTCAAATTACAGTCTGTAATTTTACTAACGGTGTTGAATCATACTTCTACTTGGGAGAGTCTATTTGACACACGTCTGTGCTTCTACCAACTCTAAGTACAGAGTGCAAGTATGTTTGCTGCCTCTGATCGGCAGTACTAAAGTTAGATTTGCAGTAAATATTTCTATGAAAAACACTTCAAGGTCATGAATATACTGTTGAAGAATCAAATTAAAAAACAGTAAATATGGAGGGATATCGTTAAGTGCGTGCTGTATCTGAGACGCAGACAAATGAGCAAGGACACATGAAGTGATTTCAATTGGCATCCATAGGAACCTGACTTAAAACCCGGTCGATGTATGTGTGTGTGTTGGTGAAAAGCTTCCACACATGGACACACACACACAGCGAATTGAACGAATAATACACTAAAAGTACAAACACTGTCTTGGTCCTCATCAAAATCCCAGCCTCGCCTGTGGGCTTTGCATGTTCTTCCCCTGCCTGTGTGCGTTTTCGCCGGGCATGCCAGTTTCCTCCCACGTCCTAAAAACTTGCATGTAGGTTATTAACAGATATGGAATTCAACAAATTGCTTGCTATAATCTGATAATGCTCCCATTTCGGGAATTAGTTGATCCAACCTTAAAATGCAAATTTCCATGGATCCATCTTCCAAGCCGCTTATCCTCACAAGGGTCACGGGAGTGCTGGAGCCTATCCCAGCTAATTTTGGGCAAAAGGCGGACTACATGTTACCACAAAACAACCAAATATTGTCTGATGTCTCTTAGGGACTTTCTTGTTGGCTCACTCACAGCTGAACACACAGTCCACCTATATGAGTCGCTTAGTCAGTCCGACACTGGCTGCAAACATGAAGTACTGCCTACGATTTTACTTCTCTTTGAGGGGTAAGTGAAACTCAGTTTACTTTTTAACATCTCTAACAATGCACATATTCAAGTGACTCACCACTCAAGAAAAACTGCAGGATTCAACCAGACGGACCAAGCCCTTGAGGTGTATCTGCAACAGGGCAGAAGCGAGGAGAAGATCTGGACTCAGGGAGAAAAGTCCAGAGGAATTTGGATAGCAGCAGACGTGACATTCCAGACGTCACAGCCTGCCAAGGTCAGCATAGAAAGCGAACATGTTTTGTTGGGGAAATTTGAAGAAAAAAAATGCCTCATCACTAAATAAAGCAAAACCTGCACAGCCATCTAAAGTACAGTACTGTACACTGAACTGGGTAGAGTCAGCCCACTTGCAATTGGTCAAAATCTGTGATATGCATGTAGAGACATGAGCTTTAAACACATTTACACCTCTAAAAACATTTAACTTTAACTTTTTTTAAGTCTATTTAAAAAAATAGGTCAACACAAAATTTCAAAGCACTACCAGGACCCAAAATAAATACATCTAAAATGATAAAGCTCCAACCGCATCCATGTATGTGCCATCAGAACGCAAGTTTCTCACATACATTCAATGCTTATGGGCGCAGTGTTGGTCCATTAATAAATATTGCCAAAGAAAGACAATGGAGCTTTTGTAAGTGATTTTCAAGACACAATTAGATGTATAACATACATATCAAAATGATAAATATTAGTGAGCTGAATGGCAGTTTGCGGTTAGAGCAGTAATGGATCCTAAAAAGATTTGATTGTTACGGGGCTGCATTTAAAAGGGCCGGGTGCGATGGCGTGTGATGTCTAAGTATCTAACAGCAGCTTCTTCATCCCGGTGTTCAATAAACAGCTAAAAAGTGCATTGGTGATTGCGACTCCTCTACCCCACATGCAAACGGATTGCAATAAGTAAGTACTATGTAATGTAAAACAACCCCGCCCAAAAAATACACAATACAATGTAAAAAAATTTGTTGTGATGTAGCAAGGCAACACTATTTTGAAAAACCTTCAGCCTACCTTTTCTCACAAAAGTCTTTTTATCCCATCATTTGGGCATCTGTGACGAGGGGAGTTTTAAAAAGGTCATGTGGCTCCTCAGTATGCCAAAAACCTGCTGTTACAGGACACAGCCCATCACTCTGTTCGGCAAAACAACCAAAGGCTCTGATGACACTGCACACATGCATATCAATTATTTCAAAGCTGCCAGAATTTGATAGATAACTGTTGTGGTGCAAGTGAGGAGGCTCAAAATGTGCCTTTGCTGTTCAGGTGGCTTTTGTCAGCACCTGCAGGAGCCTGTGGGACTCCGGCTCCGTGGCTCTTGATGACATCACCATGAGCCTTGGAGACTGTGAGTTGGTAACAGGTAACATTTCTTCCAGAGATTTTTTTTTTTTAACTAAGCAAGCTGGGAACATTTACTCTTTAGCAAATAGAGAGTTCTTTGAACTTTTGACAGGAAGCAGCAATGACCAAAAACAAACCGGCCAGACCATTTCATTTGATTTGTTGTGTTTTCTTGCTGCAGGAATGTCGTCATCCCTTCCAGGATGTTGTGACTTTGCAGCGGGCCTGTGTGGCTACACTCAGGACAAGCAGAGAGATGCTGCCGACTGGGAATGGAGGAGAGGGCCCACACCAACCTCATACACTGGACCAAGAGGAGATCATACCAGTGGATTAGGTAAAAGTCTGCCAACTCATCTACTTTATCTATGCTGTCCCAAAAAAATATACTTTGTTTCCGTGAGACAATTCTGAGTGATTTTGTGATCCAAAACAAGTGATTGTCCAACTTTTTACAAGTTCAACCAAATAATAATTAGCTCTCCATGCACTCAATGATCGCCTACATTAAGTACAGTAAAGTAGTATGTAAAAGTGTTCAATACAAACCGGTTTTATTCAGAAAAGGTATTCTAGATCTAATGTTATTGTTAGTCGATGCAACATTTTGCTGTTTAAACATTCACACTGGACTTAAATATATCCATACATCCATCCATTTTCTGAGCCCCTTATCCTCACAAGGGTCACAGGAGTGCTGGAGCCTATCCCGGCTGTCACTGGGCAGGAGGCAGGGTACACCTTGAACTGGATGCCAGCCAATCGCAGGGCACATAGAGACAAACAGCCGCACTCACAATCACACCTAGGGGCAATTTAGAGTGTCCAATTCATGTTGCATGTTTTTGGGATGTGGGAGGAAACCGGAGTGCCCAGAGAAAACCCACGCATGCATGGGGAGAACATGCAAACTCTCTCTCTTTAGAGGCTAACACACATATGACCTGAAGGAGCAGCTCAGCGTTGACATTTGATTGGCACATGATGACGTGATGGAAGCCATTAAGGGCAAAGAAATAAGTGTGACATTATGAATGTTTCATTCTCAGCTGTCATGCACAATAGTATTTGTACAAATGGTTGTCTTATCAGTGTTGACAAAAATAACACAAATGCACAACATACAGACTTACAGTACCTACAGTATATGAGTGATGGTCTTTGGTTGACAGGGTATTACCTCCACATGGAAGCATCTCCCATGCTGCCCGGCCAGACCGTCCGCCTATTGTCCCGCCCTCTCAGGGGCTCGAGGGTGCCTCAGTGTCTGCGCTTCTTCTACCACATGTATGGATCGAGTACAGGCCAGCTCAGTGTTCACCTAGAAAAAGATGGAGGAGATATTTTGTTGTGGCAAAGAAGCGGCGAGCAGAGCATCGCTTGGCTGAGGGCCACAGTGGAATATCAGAGTAACAGCCAACATCAGGCAAGGCGGGGGAAAATGAGGCTATATTTGATCTCAGTAAATGTAATACAGATCGATGGCCATGATATAGATTACAGAGAACTAAACTTGCTTGGATTTTTCGGCACTGTCCCAGATTACATTTGAAGCAACCAGAGGTTCATCAGTCAGGAGTGACATCGCCATCGATGACATCGTCTTTGAGGGTGGGCCTTGTCCAGGTAAACACCCTCCTCGTTTAAATGTAAAATAATAATAAAAAATAAGAGTCCTCTAATGAATAAATATCGCAGGGACAGACATCTTAGATTGCATTTTCTTTCCCGACTTGCATTGGTTTTCTCCAGGTGGCTTCCGGTTACACCAGAGGCTCTAATAGTCAATTGGTGTGAATCGTTCTCTATACAAGCCCCATGGAACTGTAAAATGTAGAAGTGAAACAGTTATCATCTTCACCGAAGAATTAATTGTTAAAAGGACTTTGGAGAAATGGCGATCCCTTGTTAAACCTCAGGGTTAATCAAATTGTGAATGAAGCATAATAAGTGGACTCTAGCGCAATGGAAAAACACAATGTGGTCTGTCCAAATTCTGTTCAGAGGACACATTGGCCTATGAGTGATGCAATGAAAGCTAGAGTCAGTCCAACAAAATATTTTGAAAAAAAATATTTTTGGGGGGGCTGGGCAGTGTATTTGTCAAATATGGTGGAAAACTGTGCTTGATCTAAAAAGAAGACAGGAAGTAACATCTGTTGGAACATCCCAATATCTTTGTCCTCTTTGCAGCAACAGAGACTAAAGCCCCCATGGCGACATTCAACGAAATCGAGTAGTGAAAACAGGATGCAGCATCAAGAAGGATGATTTTTATTTTATTTTTTTTTTTTTTTTTTGGGGGGGTGGTACGGCACATTTTAATGGACACTTTAGGCTGCCCACTCTGCCACTTTCATGTATGTCTTTCGATAAAGCATCAATGTAAACACGTCTGCGCTGTCAGTGTTACCGCTGTATTTTTTAGTTTATTCACATTTATATGCATTAGATTAATGCTCTTTGCTTAAATAAAGCTACGGGGTTGTGATTTTGTTAAGTTCATGTCCTTTTTTTTCCCCCAACTATTGTGACCAAAATGTTCTACGCTGCACCTAAAATTATTCAAAATCAATGGGACCACACAGACTAAGCTGAATAGTCAGAAAGAAATGATCGAGTATGGATAAAAACGACTAGTCTGATTTATTCAAATCACAAACACACACTGTACATTTCCATTGAAATTAATACAATTTCAGTTGGTCCCACAGAAGGACATTACATGATACATGTCCCATCATTTAGATGTTTCATGTACTCCATCTGTTGTGTCATGGCTAAAACATCCTGAAATCCGGTGCTGAGCCCAGACATGTGCTGGAAGTACGCATCCTTCTCCACCTGCACTGACAGATTATTCACTCCAGCATCTTTCAAAATGGTCGTCACCTGCAACAGAGTGCACAATCAGACCAATTGCAGCAATCTGTAGTCAGAAATACTGATATGTGAGAGATGTAAAATTACAAAAAAAATAAAACCCAGACAGGTAGCACATTAAATAACTCAACCAGCCTGTCAGACATCGTCAACGGAGTTGGTAGTTGCCACCGACCTGCTGTATTATGCGCTGCTCCACCACATCTGACATGATCTGAAGGTGGATGGTCCCTGCGATCACGTTGGCTGAGTGTCTCCAGAAATGAGGGTCTCTGCATGACAAAACTCCTTCAATCTTTTCAATCTGGGAACACAACACAAAAGATGGAAAGGATCGATCAATCAATCGACAGCAGCATGCAACTTCATCCATAGTTAATGATACTGTACATAGACTATAGCTGCCTACCCACAGCCATGACACGATGAACACTTTCTTCTTCCACAGACTGGGACTTGGATTTTAATTGTGTTCCCTCATTTAACGCAAGGAAGGGGGTGAATTTTCGCAAAAATACTCGGAATAAGTGAAATATGTGGTGCTGAAGTTAATTTTTTTTTCCATTTTTGTTTTTCATTCATCATATACAATATAGTTTTTCATTTACAGGATGTTTTTTTTCACTTAGTGTTTTTGTGTACCTGTTTTTTTTTCCCCATTTACAGGACATTTTTCCATTCACAGTGCATGTTTCTTTGTTTACTGTTTTTTTAATTTACAGTATGTTTTTTTCATTTACAGGATATATTACAAGGTGTTTTTTTCCATTTACAATAAATTTTTGTTTACAGTATATTTTTCATTTCTCAAACATGTTTTAACGCTGTTAAATCCCTAACCACTCACTTTATAAACTTTTGTTACAGACAATATTTTCTCACATTTCTCTTATTTAAAAACGTTCAAACCTTTGTATAATGTATTCTAAAATGAAACCAAAGATCAAACCCTGTTTTAAGGGAAAACATTTGAGAAATATACAAACGTCCCTTGCTCCATTTTCTTTCGCTTTATTCAGGACTGGGTATAAATGGTTTCTTGTAAAAAGAAGCGACAAATATAATTTTAATGATGCATCTATGAGGTTCCACACTTAAGAAATCATTATTATTATAATAGCGATTCACATATATTTTATATGTATTTCCTCTGGCTGTGCGTCTTCCTACTGGTGCAGCTCTGTAGCATCTTTTTCTGCTGAAGCACTCGGTCCGGGTGACTTTTTGCGAGTGAAGAACATACTTATGGGTAGCTGTTGGTGCTACTTTTTTCTTCAGGGTGAGAATATTCTTATAAATGGACATGCCACCTTTGATTATGTTTGAGAACTGTAATATACGAAACAACAAAAGGGTCCCATTCTTGTGCAGCTCACTGAAGTTCATTGGCCATTCGTAGCATGGTAGTAAAGCTGTCAAGTGTTAGTCCGTCCGTCCTCATTTCTCATCCTCAATTGGTGGCTTTGTCATCACTGCCAGGTCTTCATCTGTCAGCGGTTGTGAGTGGACGTCAATGTAATCAGGAGTCTTATCATTAAAGCCATGTCCCCCAAGCTATTTAGTCAAATTCACAGTGCGGCGTGATGCTGCTCATCAGGAGAGCATCCAGTAGGATTGTGCACTGCCTCTAGCCACAGTTTTTCCTCCCCAACAGGCATTCAATGTTTTAGTTTTCATCACTTCAATCTGTGTCTGAGTATATTTGAGATATGATGCAATGCTGCATTCACGCCAGTAGGTCTTCAGTACAAAGTCTTGATCAGAGTCCATAGCGTCAAGAAGGTGTTGCGCATACAGGGGGCCTTGAAAGCGCAGAGAACCCCCTGGTCCATGGGCTAAATCAGCGATCTAGTGTTCAGTGGCAGAAATTCAATCTGCACACCATCGCAAAACAAATCACCAGCGTTGGCTCTGGCATTGTCAAAGAGCAGAAGCACTTTACAGTCTAGTCCTTTCCTCTCAAATAATACTTGACCTCCTGGATGAAAGTGTTTGAACCAGTCCATATTAATCACTTTTGTCATCCAAGCCTTTGCATTGTGCATCCAGTCAAGGGCCAAATCATTTTTATTTTTTAGGGCTCTGGGATTTTTTGACCTATAGAGCTTGTGCATGTAACGTCACCATTTTCACGGTGCCATATTGCCGGTCAAAAAGAGCTGTTCGACAGTGTGGGGGACATTGAACTGGAGCAGAAAATTCACAATGCCCGAGACTTGTTGCGCTGTTGGTTGTTACAACAGACAAGACAGATATTCAAAGAGATCATTCTATGGAATACCAGCTGAAAGGACCAGAAAAGATCGATGAATTTTGTCAATTAAACGTAATGGATGGTGCCCAACCAAATACACACAACTGTGTAGCGATCACTTCACTACAGGTAGGAATTATTCTTCTCAATCTCAAATTCCCAAGAAATATATAATGTAAGTATAATGACAAGTTGGTTCATTTGAGAACAATGAGTTTATTTAAAAAAAAAACAAAAAAACAGGGAGTTGTCTCCAACATACACAAAGCATGTTGCAGCCACACGTTACTCTTCGGTAAATCTCTCCCCGACAGACTTTTTTTTTTTCTAATATGCATTTTCTTAAATGAGTCCAATGCGTATTTAAAAAAAGAAAATAAACCGGTCACACAGAGGTTTACTGAAGTTCAATGTGTGGCCACAACGCGCTGTATGGGGCCTGAAGCCTAACCCAGCAGATTTTCTTTTATTAAATACATAATGGACTAATTTGAGAACAATGTATATTAAAAAAAAAAAAACCTTTGTCACAGAGAAGTTTACCGAAGTTTAACGTGTCCGCAACACGCTTTGTGTACGGAGGAGCCGACTTGCTGTCTTTTTTTTTTCCAATCATAATTAATGAATGCAAGTGTTGTAAAATCGGGGGTCATTTATTTAAATATTGGTATTTGTATTGAAAAAATCTGAGCAGCTCCATCACTATCTGGGATTTATTCTTGAGAACAGATCCAGCAACGAAGTATTTGTATGCGTCCAGACTTTTCTACTCTTTCAAACTCTTCCGTGTAAATCTCGACGACTTACTCACCAGATACGTGTGTAGATCCAGTTTTTTGACAAGCGGAAGCGGGGTAATAGTCCAATTTCTTATCAGTGAAAACATTGACTTTGGCATTAAATATGGATCTTCTATGCCAAGTGTTTCTCATTTTTCCACGTACCTTTGTTTATTATCACCTTCTAAATGTTTAACAATATTGGACAAAACTCTGGGTGTGGAGCTATAAGACTTATTTTCGCGTCATCTCTTATCAACTTACCATTGAAGAATGGTTTATTTGACCGACACTTCCAGCCAGTGACGTGATTTGATGACTTAGGTACGCAAGCTCGATAAATAAGACCAGGTTTTATCATAGAGCCCACAGAACTTCCACACATAACCAGAGTTACACAATCTAATTTGGCCTTACATCCTGCACTTGTGGCTTTGTACTGCAATATAAATGTGTGAGGGCATTGGTTTCCAAAATGAGCCCGTCTCATCCATATTACAGACCTGTTCACACTTGTATCCCCCTTCCTGGATGACGGCTTTAAATGTGTTCACGTATAGTCCTGCCCTAACGGTAGCCTCAAAGGCGGCCTTTCCCGTGCAGAGGAACACTTAAGTCCAAAGCGTTTCTGAAATTTGTCAAACCAGCTCTTGCTGCCAAAAAATGGGCTTGGCACTCCATTTAAAGCACTCGTCGGTGGCCTGGGCTCCCAATCATCCTGCGCTGAGCTGCCGTGAGGGTCATCGCTGTGACCAAAGATTTCATAAACCTTTTCAGCGTTATGTTCTTTTTCCTGCAGTCATTGATTCACAAATCTAAAGCAGACTCCATTCTTACTATGGTCCTGTTCCGGAGAGTTGTCAACATTTATTGTTGCTGTCGTTCTTGTGTTATTTTCCGTCTTTACGGTATGAACCAAAGATTCAATTATGCCGTAATGGCGCCCAATTGCTCCGTAAGTTCCACCTTCCTTCAGCATGTCCAGAATTGTGACTTTTTGTGCAAAGGTTAGCATCTTCCGCTGTCTTTTGGGTGCAACTGCAGGTGCCTTTGTCGGTGCAGAGCGTTTTGTTGACATTTTTAGATCGTCAGGGAGAAAACTTTCAAACATACGGCACTAAAGAGCCACACTGCTAGCATCGAACAAATGTGTAAATTGGGCAAGCTCAATGTATTCTTTACAGAACACGTCATGGATGCATGGAGCCAATCAGGATGCAGAACACAATGCGGGTTTTTTTTCCTTAGCGAATAAGGATGCAAAACGCAATGTTCATTCACACACTGTGAAAAAAAGCCGGCTAAACTTTAAAAAATTATACAAAAAAGATTAGAAAAAAAAGCCACGTAAATCAAACCGTATTGTAGCAAGGCAACACTATTTAAATACAACAAAACCCAGTCACATCATAGTCACACATTCCGCCACAGCATTATCAAGAGTTCGAAGCGATCCCTTTTCATAGGTTTTACAGCAGAGGTCTCAAACTCAATTTAACTTGGGGCCACCGGAGGCGGAGTCAGACTGAGGGTGGGCCGGAGCCTCAGCGCACATGGATTTATGTGGAATTAATATTAGAAATTAAAAACAATCCTATCTTCTCAAACATCTTTTTTAACGCAAAATAAGATGAAGGATGCTAGTGTTTACAACTTATGTGTAAAACCTCTATTTACAAAAAAAAAAAACTTTCCTTGGCAACGCTACTCTAACTTTCTCATTGAAAATTGTTTCTCTGCTTGCATCAAACCTGGTTGATGTCACACGTCCAATAGCCATCTACGCCACCGTACATGGTCTGTTCTGCACACAACACTGTAAAAGTGCCATCCATATAAAACTCAAGGGCCACACTATCATATTAAAGGGTTATGAAATGGATGATTTTTAGTATGTTATTAATGAAAAAACGTCAGCTAATAGGTGCCCATGCGTTTTTCACCACAAAACATGATTTTGACGTATACAGCTTTTTGTAACTCGCGCCATGAAAATCCTCTCGAGGGATTTGTTTTCGAGAAGAAGCAGGAAGTGACATAAAGGACAGCGGTGCCCCCTCGTGGACTCGTTTGTTTCCATTAGTTTTACCTCCGGGAAGGTAGCTCGTTGTTCCTTCGTGTTAGCCAAAATGCCGGCTCATTGCATTGCTGGACATTGCTTGAACACTCGGGAGAATGGATTTAGTCTTCATAAGTTTGCAAGTTTCCGGTTGGTTGTGAAAAATGGATTGCACGGGTGCAGAGGACGAGAGCTGAAAATCAGCCACACTGGCTGAGGCACCGCGTTTGGTAGTCACTGCTTATGCCAAGGCTGCGCGTCGGGTTTTGGGGACGGGGGCGGCTCAGAAGAACCCAGCCAAGAACGCCTCACTCAGCCGCGTGCGCGCATAAAGGGCCCCGACTCGACTGCGTTGCTCAGTACTGCGGGGTCTGTGAACACCATCCTAAAGCAATACGGCTCGGCTCTGTCATAAGCCACACTGGCTGGCTCATCCACGCCGCGGAAGTGGATCGGACGGGGAGGCGGTTTACCCGTGATCGCATATCATCTGAATATGGCTCGAAACAATAGTGTAATATTGCTCCGAGGGCTCAAAACCATAGTGTAACATTGCCCCGGTAACTTCACTCGGTTGTGTGGCGTTTTCGAAAAGAGCTTCCGTGTCATAGGAGCGCGTTTGTAGATAGAGTGCACCGCATGTTTTCATTGGCGAATGTCCGGGTAACGTCACGGACGGATGATACAGCCAATATGGCGACCGCGACCACTTGGATATCGTAGAATGACACTTCTGCAACTTTGCGCATGGATGACGCGCTCTCCGCTCACATTTATTTTTTCGTATAGACTTGGAAGTGAATAATGTTATATGTATTTTACATTACAATATCTATTTTAGAATGTTTATAGGGATGACACTTGGGGTTTAAGGTGGGGGCCGCATGCTTGACCCTTGTTTTACAGTATGCTGTACATCCAAGTTTTTAAATTTAGACTTTGCATTTCACATTATATGTTGACATTAAGATAGTGGAAATTCATGAAATGAAATTACTGTACATGGTGGGTAGAACATTTTTTTTTCAAATATTCCATTGAATTCTGTTTTTTTTATGTGGCTTTTTTACAGTAAAATTCAACTAGGAGTGATAAATAAACAACTGGAAGCGATCCCACTTTTCCTTTTATTTGGAGAGCTGCAAGTACGAGAGTTAGAACACGAACTGTGTTTTAATAAGTTTAAATGTGCATTAAAAAGAGGTAAAACGCGATAAAAAAAAAAGTTTTTATACGGTCTCGCAATATGGCAAGTGGGTCCTGACGTAACCCCCATATTAAATGGGGTTTCATTGTATCCCAATAATAGTCTTCTCACCTTCTGGAGAGCATTGTTCAGTTCCTTCTCATGCTCTGGCGGAATTCTCAGCAAAAGAACTTCGCAAGCATCCTTGAGTAGAGGGATGACACTAAGGAAGATGAGTGTAGCGATGAAGAGGGAACAAATAGGGTCGGCTATCAACCAGCCAAACTGGCGGATGAGAATGGTGGAAATGATCACTCCGATGCTGCCCAACGTATCAGCCAGGACGTGAAGAAAAACACCTGTGAAGAAAACAGAAGGATTACATCTGGTCAACTGAAGTATGACTTTAATTTAGGCAGGACAAGCAAACACACCTCTCATGTTGGCATTCATCCCTCCGCCACCTGAGCTGTGAGAATGCCCATGTCCGCCATGTCCGTGTCCTCCGTGAGAGTGGCCATGACTTCCATGGCTGTGGTCACCGTGGGAGTGGCCATGGTGTGAATGGCTGTGATCATGTCCTGAGCAACTTTTACCTCCGTGGGAATGAGCGTGGCTAAAAGCGCAGATTCCAACCAGATTGACCAATAAACCGCCAACAGACACCGGCTATAGGAAACATCAAATAAACGGAGATAAAATTGTTGGTATCCATTTGTTGATGGAAGAAAATAACACAGTGGTCACAGAAATAACTTAAATCTGACAAAAAAAAAACTGAGCCTGAGAACTGGGAGGCAGACGCTCTAACCAGTCATCTACCATGTCGCTGACAAAAGTAATAATTAAAAAAAAAAAAAAAAAATGTAAACTAACCAATGAAAAACAGACATTGCGTTTGAATTTTGGTTCAACAGAATTATTTCAAAATATAAAAATGGACAAACATGACGGGATGCTTAACATGTTGTTGCACAACCTTTTGATGCAATCCAATCAATTTTTGTAACTTTCAACTTTCTGTGCCTCTTAACAGGTATGGTGGCCCACTCTTTATAATCAAACTGCTCCAGTTGTTTCTATCTCCAGTCAGAATGTTTCAGCCCCCTCCACAGATGTTCAATAGGATTTAGATCAGGGCTCATAGAAAGCCACTTAAGATTAGTCTGTTTTGCTCATAGCCATTCATGGCTATTTTTAGCTGTGTGGTTTGGGTCATTATCTTGTTGCAAGACCCATGCATGACCTGCGACTGAGACTAAGCCTTCTGACACTGGGCAACAGAATTCGTCTGAAACACATGCCCTGGCAACCTCACCTGGCTCCTCTCAATGTGGAGGAGCAGTGATTCCACTCTGAGATCATGACGAATAACCGTGCTTCTCATCCTGTGTCTAAAGGATAGCTTGGACACCCTGCGGAGGAAACTCATTTCAGATGCATTTATCTGGAACTATGTTTTTTCGGTCACGACCCACACCTTGTGACCATAGCTGAGAGTTGGAAAGTAGATCAACCAGTAAATTGAGAGCTTCGCCTTCCGGCTTAGGTCCTTCTTTACCACAAGGGACTGATACAAAGTCCCCATCACTGCCGACGCTGCACCGATAAGCCTGTCAATCTCTCGTTCCATTTTTTCCCTCACTCGTGAACAAGACCCCAAGATACTTGAACTCCTCCACTTGGGGCTAGATTTAATCTCTGACCTACAGAGGGGACCCCACTCTTTTCTGACCAAGGACCATGGTCTTAGATTTGGAGGTGCTGATTCTCATCTCAGTCACTTCGAACTCAATTGACCCCTCCGTAGAAATTGCGTCATCTGCGTCGCTGACCAATCAGAGGCCAGATATCTGCATAAACCACGCCCCTTGTTGGCATCCGCTATTGCCTCAGACAACGTTGCATGGTCCATTATAGTTTTTGTTTGCGTTTTATCGCGTATTTGGGTTCTTTAACAATAGATATGGTTAAGAGGTGTAGTCACGGACTTTGTAATAGTGACGACAGGTATCCTGAAAGGCTAGTTGGTGGAGTTCAATTCGTACCCTTTCCAAATACGAAGACCCAGTACGAAAAATGTCTTCGATGGATCAAACTTTGTGGAAGACGGCATGATCAACTGAATCCATCTAAAATCAACCGGAACAGATATGTTTGCACGAAGGTAAGCCCTATATTTGATTTTCAATACATGTCTCATATAAATGAATTAGCAGTTCTTCGCTTGCATAACATAGCTACGTGTGAATGATTGACACACTTGATCTGTGTTGAGCGATATTTTGCGATGATATGACTGCACAAACGTGTCTCTTTGTTGCCGGCTAGGGAGCTAAGCTAAACCGGACTATGTTTGCACGAAGGTATGCCCTATATTTGATTTTCAATACATGTTTCATATAAATGAATTAGCAATTCTGCACTTGCATAACAAAGCTACGTGGGAATGATTGACACACTTGACCTGTGTTGAGCGATATTTTGCGATGATCTGACTGCACAAACGTGTCTCTGTTGGCGGCTACCGAGCTAAGCTGAACTGTACTAGCGAGTCCTAAAAGCCTTCGACGTGCACAGAGACACCAAGACTGAAGGAAGGATGTTTGAGGACACTATAAAGTAGTGATTGTCGTACTCGGTTGGGACTTACATAGGTTCGGGACTAATTCAAGAATAATTATTGAGGGTAGCGCGTGACTTTACACAAAGAAAACGAGAGAAACAACTCGTAAATCAAGCCTCGCCTTCTTTTCCTTCATACGGTGGTTCACAAACGGCTATACAGATACATATACAGATTCTGCACACAAGTGTGATAGGTAACACGAAAATAGGAAACTGTGAATGACAAATTCGTCTTTGGGTTATAATATATTATATTATGTGGCTTCTCGGTCTTCCTCTGACTCCGGAAAGATCTCACGCTAATATCAATGGTTTCTCCGTCGATATGCATGTAAATACCCCTCGCTGAAATACTTGAAGCCCTGCTGTCTGCTTTTCAACAATATTTCACTATTCGCTAAGAATACGAGTGAGAAATCAGTTGGTAAATCGGACAATTTCGCTATAGTCTTTTCTTCCTGCGCCGCCATTTTTGCTAATTGTTTGTCTGAGGTTAGCACATGTGGGGTGACGTAACTTCATGAGGCGTGGTTAACTGCCCTGTACGGAGGGGTCAATTGTGAACCGCCGTGGCACATTATGAAGCGTAAAATACGACAACGGCGAATCCAGACTATTGATCAACTGTAGCTGTACATAAAGCAAAGTTAGAGTTTCACATACAAAGATTCAGCAATTAGTGTCCTCAGTTCTCAAATGTTTAATGAATGTTTTTTGGAATGAGCAATAAAATTCCAAGTTAATGAGTATTTGGTAAAAACAAAACAAATTATCCATTTGAACATAAAATATCTTGTCTTTGTAGTGTATGCACTTAAATATGGATTTAACATGTCATGTCATTATCCAAGCCGCTTATCCTCACAAGGGTTGCGGGAAAGCTGGAGCCTATCCCAGATATCTTCAGGCGAAAGGTGGACTATACACTGAACTGGTCGCCAATCAGTCACAGGGCAGATATTGACACCATCAGTGAGCGGGAATCAATCCCACGCTGCATGCACCAAAGGCAGGCGTGTGTACCACTACACCATCAGTGACACTTGGATTGAACATGATTAGGAAATCATTATAGTCTGTTTATGTTTAACACAACGACCCAATTACATTGGTATTCGGATCCTGACCTTGGAGTTCATCTTACTTTTTTTTTTTTTTTTTTTTAGAGGTTGTTCAGGGCTTTTTTGTTACGATAAGTATCATCAGTCTCCTGTGTGTCAATTTTGCACCTGCGGTCACATTCCGGGGAGTTTGGCTACAGTTCTGTGAATCTTAAATTTCCGAATAATATTTGCAACTGTAGGTGCAGGAACATCAACAAGTTAGAAAATAGTCTTCAAGCCGTTACCAGTAATGCCTATAATACCTATAATTTTCTTTCTAATATCTTGACAACACTTTCTGTTTTCTCTTGGTCCATATTTAGTGTGGTACACGCCATGTAATCCTAATTTAAAATTATTTTTAATCTTTTCTAGGACTACCATCATTTTTTCCATTTTTCCTGTTTTATAAGTTAGTTTATAAAAATAATTCTGTTGAACCATTATTCAAAACCAATGTCTGATTTTCATTCGTTCATTTTTATTAAGTTCATATTTATTATGACTTTTGTCAGATTATATTTACTCCTGTGACCACTGTGGTTATTTTTCTTTCACAGGGAGGTATCAATAACTTTAATATAAAGTGTATTGTACTATAATATGTCTGTAATTAATTGTGAAAAGTAGTAAAACATTGCGACTCTTTAGAAAAGCTACTTTATATTCACTTTGGGTTGGTGTATTTTGATCTTCGCTCAAATGATTGTTGAATTGAATGAGAATAAAACAAGGATAGCATACCTTGGCTCGGTTAGTCCTCATGTTCGTTCGGTGAAGGAAGTTGAGTTTACAAAAACAATGTCCGTAAAAGGTCAAGCTATTCGCCTCTTTGATGGATGGAGCTTTCAACTGGACTGGGACTGCCTACTAAGTCCCCATTTCTTTTTAATACTAACTTCTTGTCCCCTCCTCGAGCAGTCACCTTATCGTGGTGGAGGGGTTTGTGCATCCCGATGATCCTAGGAGCTAAATTGTATGGGGCTTCATGCCCTTGGTAGGGTCATCCATGGCAAACATGTCCTAGGTGAGGGACCAGACAAAGTATGACTCCCAAAACCCCTATGATGAGTACAAAAATTAGATTTTGGTTTCCCTTTCCCGGACACGGGTCAATGGGGGCCCCCCCACTCAAGTCAGGCCTGGAGGTGGGGCTCAAAGGCGAGCGCCTGGTGGCCGGGCCTGCACCCATGGGGCTCGGCTGGGCACAGCCCAAAAGGGTAACTTCCCATGGGCTCACCACCTATGAGAGGGGCCATTGGGGTCAGGTGAGAAGTGAGTTGGGCACTGGCCAAAGGCGGCATCTTGGCAATCCGATCCCCAGCTTCAGAAACTAGCTCTGGGGACATGGAATGTCATCTCTTTGGTAGGGAAGGAGCCCGAGTTGGTGCGTGAGGTCGAGAAGTTCCAACCAGATATAGTCGGCCGCGCTGCTTGGGCTGTGGCACCACTCGTCTTGAGAGGGGTTGGACTCTGTTCCGATCTGGAGTTGCCCACGCGGAGAGACGCCAAGCAGGTGTGCGTGTACATATTGCCCCGCGGCTCAGGGCCTGTACATTGGCGTTTACCTCGGTGGATGAGAGAGTACCCTCCCTCCACCTGCAGGTAGGAGGACGGATCCTGACTGTTGTTTGTGCTAATGCACCAAACATCAGTTCAGAGTACCCACCCTTTTTGGAATCCTTAGAGGGAGAGCTGGAGAGCACCCCCTCTGGCGACTCCATCAGTCTGCTGGGGGACTTCAATGCCCACGTGGGCAATGACAGTGAGACCTGGAAGGGCGTGATTGGGAAGAACGCCCCCTATCAGAATTCGAGTGTTGTTCTGTTACTTGACTTCTCTGCTCATCATGGATTGTCCATAACGAACACAATGTTCAGGCATAAGGGTGTTCACACACCTGGCACCAGGACACCCTCGGTCGCAGTTTGATGATCAACTTTGTGGTCATGTCATCGGACTTGCGACCGCATGTCTTGGACACTCGGGTGAAGAGAGGGGCTCACCTGGTGGTGAGTTGGCTCCGATAGTGGGGGACAATGCCAGTCCGACGTGGCAGGCCCAAACATATTGTGAGGGTCTGCTGGGATCGGCTTGCAGATTCCTCTGCCAGAAGGAATTTCAACTCCCACCTCTGAAAGAACTTTGTTATCGTTCCAGGGGAGGCGGGGTACATTGACTCTGATTGGATGATGTTCCACGGCTCCACGGCTGAGGCGGCCAACTGGAGCTGTGGCTGTAACGTGGTCGGTGCCTGTCATGGCTGCAACCCACGAACACGTTGGTGGACACCAACAGTGAGGGATGCTGTCAAGCTGAAGAATGAGTCCTTTCGGGCATCCCTCTGAAACATTGCGTGGACATCGAGGACAGTGCCTCTGGATTGCCAGACTAGGATGGTAGTCCCCCTTTTCAAGAAGGGTGACTGGAGAATGTGTTCTAACTATAGAGGAATCACACTCCTCAGCCTCCCTGGTAAGGTCTACTCAAGGGTACTGGAGAGGAGGGTCCATCAGGAAGTCGAATCTCAGATTCAGGAGGAGCAATGTGGTTTTCGTTCTCGCCGTGAAACTGTGGTCATGCTCTACACCCTCAGCAGGATCTTCGACGGTGCATGGGAGTTCACCCAACCAGTCTACATGTGTTTTGTGGAAGGCGTTCGACAGTGTCCCTTGGGGAGTCCTGTGGGGGGTTCTTCAGGTGTTTGGGGTACCAAAACCCAATGATATAAGCTGATCGGTCCCTGTACGACCGCTGTCAGAGTTTGGTCCACATTGCCGGCAATAAGTCTGACTAATTTCCGGTGAGAGTTGGACTCCACCAAGGCTGCCCTTTGTCACCGATTTTGTTCTTACCTTTATGGACAGAATTTCTAGGCGCAGCCAAGACATATAGGGTGTCCGGTTGGTGGCTTCAGCATCGCATCGCTGCTCTTTGCAGATTATGTGGTTCTGTTTGCTTCATCAAGCCATGAATTCCAGCTCTCACTGGAGCGATTTGCAGCACAGTGTGAAGCGGCTCGGATGAGAATCAGCACCTCCAAATCCGAGACTATGGTCCTCAGTCAGAAAAGGGTGGAATGCCCTCTCCAGGTCAGTGATGAGATCCTGCTCCAAGTGGAGGAGTTCAAGTATCTTGGGGTCTTGATCACAAAGGAGGGACAGATGTAGCGGGAGATGAAGTGTCTGCAGTCATGCGGACTTTGTATTGTTCCGTTGTGGTAAAGAGGGAGCTAAATCGAAAGGCAAAGTTCTCAATTTACCAAGTGATCTACATTCCTACTCTCACCTATGGACATGAGCTGTGGGTCTTGACCGAAAGAAGAAGATCCCGGATACAAGCGGCCAAAATGAGTTTCTTCCGCAGGGTGTCCGGGCTCTCCCTTAGAGATCGGGTGAGAACCTCAGTCATCCGGGAGGGGTCAGTGTCAAGCCACTGATCCTCCGAATTGAGAGGAGCCAGATGAGGTGGCTATGGCATCTGATTCGGATGCCTCCCTGATGAGGCAGGTCCCACTGGAAAGAGACCCCAAGGACATGTTGGAGAGACTACATCTCTCAGCTGGCTTGGAAATGCCTCGGGCTCCCTCCGGAAGAGCTGGAAGAAGTGGCTGGGCAAAGGGAAGTCTGGGTATCCCTGCTTAATCTACTTCCCCCCCCATCCCAACCCGGAAAAGGGGTAGATAATGGCTGGATGGATGGACTAACTTTTTGTTTGACATTTGCGGCATCCACACTCCATGTCTAGGAAAGCCTGATGTTACTGACGTGGTTTATGTTCTTAGAGTGGACAACACTGCACACTTGGAATATTCTGGCTATTCCTGAATGCTGATGAAAAAAATACTGAAAGTACTGAAAATGAAGTCTGTGCGGATTTCCATTGTCACATTGTTACAATACAAAAGCAATAAATAGTTATTTACAAAAATCCTACAATAGATCGATCTGAACCAGAATTGGGGGGAAAAGCTTTTACAAGAAGATGGAAAAGAACTTCACTCACAGTCAGCATATCTGTGTTTATGTTGGGTGGATCCATTAAACGGGTAACAGACTCCATGAAGACAAAAAAAGCAATGACCATCAGGAACAATCCATTGATGAACCCAGAAAGGATTTCAACACGACCATACCTGGGAAGACCATCAGATATTAATTTTAAACACGGATCGGAATTTGAAAGTATATTATTACCAGAGTTGGGAAAGTTCATTTTCTACATAAAGTTAAGTTCACTGTTCCAAAAACGAACCAATTAAATTCATAATTCAAAATCTTGAACAAAATTCACAACTCGAAAAATGAAGTAGTTCATACTTTTTTACCCAATATGTTGCTGACTGGCATTTAATTCCCTTATTGATGCCAGATAGTCCACACTAATTGGTAGCTTCAGTTTTCACTACACAATCTCAAAAAAATGATAACTTGATAAAAGATTTTTTTTTTAAATAAAGAAATAAACCAAAAACAGGACTTTTGTTCCAAAAGAAAAACATGCAACACATCATGACAGGGATGAGTGTAAAAGGACTGATAACTTTGCATTCTTTGCAGCTATGGCTGACTATATTAGCAAAATAATTTATGTATTCTTATATTACAAAAAAGAATTCCGTCATGACAGTGTGATTGTACAGTCTTCTAACAGCAGTGATACAAATAATCTTTGAAATAGTGATTACAATAGTTTACTGTAGTACAAAAGAAACACAAAAGAACATTCTCGCCCATTTATGGAGTCTCCCTGAATGCACCTCGAGTTCTCACGCAGCTGCAACATGCCTGCCAAGAGTAGCAGCCGTGGCTGCACTGAAGCAGTTGCCAAATACAGCCTGTAGATACAGACATATAGAGGCTTGTATATCGTGTGTTCAGTCAGGTTTTGTCCAGGAAGACCCAAACACAACCTCTTATTCTTGAATTAAATGAACACTCTGATGCCAGAATTAGTACGCTCTTAATTACCTTCATTAGTCAAAAATGAACAAAGTTCCGTTCCAATTGGCACAAAATATGAACTAGTTCATGAACCTTCTTTCATTGAACTCATTGAGGTACAAGACTGATTAATACACTAGACACTGGTGAGAAAGAAGAGGGCTACATGTTCCACCTAAAATTTACCCATAGGAGAAGATCCTGGTAGCTTTCCAGCGGGTCATCAAGGCCGCAAACAGGCCGAGTACCAATGCTGAGCAGTCAAACAACATGTGGAAACCATCCGAGATCAGTCCAAGGCTGTTAGTCCAAACACCGTAAAAGAGCTCAACAAAGGTGAACGCCTGGAACACAGAGATCCTTACGTAAATGTCGTTTGACAGCAGAGGCTGTGAACTGCAATTAAGGAAATTCATTTCATTTAACATGAACAAAGTTTGTGGTCTTGGGGTTAGTGTAAACAGATGTTTTACAAAAATACAATGTCATATTTTAATTGATTTTTTTCACCCCTGTGCTTGTAGAAAAGGCAAATAAAAATGACATTCATAGAAAGGTCAATATTTTGTTCCTTTCTGGGAACCTTTGAACAGTTTTTACTAAAACAACTTGCAGTAACTTTCTTAGAAATAACATAAGTGAATTTTTTCTTCTTTCAAAAATGTGTTTTTTAGAAAGTACATTATTTCAAAACATAGGTAAAATGATGCTCATTATGATATATCCATCCATATTTAACACTGCTTATCGTGGTTAGGGTAATGCAGCCCTATGGGGGAACAAACCAGTGCAATCTGTAGTCCGGTCCCAAGCCCAGATAAATGCAGAGGGTTGCGTCAGGAAGGGCGTCTGGCATAAAAACTGTGCCAAACATATATGAGCGTTCATCTAAAGAATCCCATACCAGGTCGGTCGTGCCCGCCCCCGGCACTGCTAACCTGCAGGGCGTCAGTGGAAATTCAGCTACTGTGGGTCGAAGACAAAGAAGAGGAGGAAACCGGATCCGTCGTCAGAAGAAAAAGAGGAATGCACAGATCCTACAACTGAGTGTAGGGACTTTGAATGTTGGGACTATGACAGGAAAAGCCCAGGAGTTGGTTGACATGATGATGAGGAGAAAGGTTGATGTACTGTGCATCCAAGAGAGCAGGTGGAAAGGTAGTAGGGCTAGAAGTTTAGGAGCAGGGTTTAAATTATTCTACTACGGAGTAGATGGGAAGAGAAATGAAGTAGGGGTTATTTTAAAGGAAGAGCTGGCTAAGAATGTCTTGGAGGTGAAAAGAGTATCAGATCGAGTGATAAGACTAAAATTTGAAGTTGAGGGTTTTATGTATATTGTAGTTAGCGGCTATGCCCCACAGGTAGGATGTGACCTAGAGTTGAAAGAGAAATTCTGGAAGGAACTAGATGAAGTAGTTCTGAGCATCCCAGACAGCGAGAGAGTTGTGATTGGTGCAGATTGTAATGGACATATTGGGAAAGGAAACAGGGGCGATGAAGAAGTGATGGATAAGTACGGCATCCAGGAAAGGAACTTTGAGGGACAGATGGTGGTGGACTTTGCAAAAAGGATGGAGATGTCTGTAGTGAACACTTACTTCCAGAAGAGGGAGGAACATATAGTGACCTACAAGAGTGGATGTAGAAGCACGCAGGTGGATTATATTTTGTGCAGACGATGTAATCTGAAGGAGATTACTGACTGTAAAGTAGTGGGAGGGGAGAGTGTAATTTAACAGCATGGGATGGTGGTGTGTAGGATGACTCTGGTGGTGGGTAGGAAGATTAAGAAGACAAAGGTAGAGCAAAGAACCATGTGGTGGAAGTTGAGAAAGGAAGAATGTTGTGCGGCCTTTCGGAAAGAGGTGAGACAGGCTCTCGATGGACAGCAGAAGCTCCCGGAAGACTGGACTACGACAGCCAAGGTAATCAGAGAGACAGGCAGGAGAGTACTTGGTGTTTCTTCTTGTAGGAAAGGGGAGAAGGAGACTTGGTGGTGGAACCCCAAAATACAGGGAATCATACAAGGAAAGCGATTAGCGAAGAAGAAGTGGGACACAGAGAACTGAGGAGAGGCGAAAGGAGTACATTGAGATGCAACGTAGGGCAAAGGTAGAGGTGGCAAAGGCTAAACAAGAGGCATATGAAGACATGTACACCAGGTTGGACACGAAAGAAGGAGAAAAGGATCTCTACAGGTTGGCCAGACAGAGGTATAGAGATGGGAAGGATGTGCAGCAGGTAAGAGTTATTAAGGATAGAGATGGAAATGTGTTGACTGGTGTCAGTAGTGTCCTAAATAGATGGAAAGAATACTTTGAGAAGTTGATGAATGAAGAAAATGAGAGAGCAGGAAGAGTTGAAGAGGCAAGAGTGAAGGACCAGGAAGTGGAAATCATTACTAAGGAGGAAGTCAGAAAGGCACTACAAAGGATGAAAAATGGAAAGGCAGGTGGTCCTGATGAAATACCGGTGGAGATATGGAAGCAATTTGGAGAGATGGCTGTGGAGTTTTTGACCAACTTATTCAACAGAATACTAGCGGGCGAAAAGATGCCTGAAGAATGGAGGAAAAGTGTTCTAGTTCCCATTTTTAAGAACAAAGGCAATGTTCAGAGCTGTGGGAATCATAGAGGAATAAAGTTGATGAGCCACACAATGAAGTTATGGGAAAGAGACAGATGTATTATTTGCCCTGAGTATGCTAGTGTAAAAGTACAGAGAAGGTGAGAAGGAGCTACATTGTGTCTTTGTGGATCTAGAGAAAGCCTATGACAGAGTACCAAGAGAGGAACTGTGGTACTGCATGCGTAAGTCTGGTGTGGCAGAGAAGTACGTTAAAATAGTACAGGACATGTGTGATGGCAGTAGAACAATGGTGAGGTGTGCCTTAGGTGTGACAGAAGAATTTAAGATGGAGGTGGGACTGCATCAGGGATCAGCTCTGAGCCCCTTCCTGTTTGCAGTGGTAATGGATAGACTGACAGATGAGGTTAGACTGGAATCCCCTTGGACCATGATGTTCGCAGATTATATTGTGATATGCAGTGAAAGCAGGGAGCATGCAGAGGAACAATTAGAAAGATGGAGACATGCACTGGAAAGGAAAGGAATGAAGATTAGCCGAAGTAAAACAGAATATATGTGCGTGAATGAGAGAGGTGGAGGGGGAAGAGTGAGGCTTCAGGGAGAAGAGATAGCGAGGGTGGAGGACTTCAAATATTTAGGGTCAACAATCCAGAGCAATGGTGAGTGTGGTAAGGAAGTGAAGAAACGAGTCCAAGCAGGTTGGAACAGCAGCCGGAAGGTGTCTGGTGTGTTATGTGACAGAAGAGTCTCTCCTAGGACGAAGGGCAAAGTTTACAAAACAGTGGTGAGGCCGGCCATGATGTACGGATTAGAGATGGTGGCACTTAAGAAACAACAGGAAGCAGAACAGGAAGTAGCAGAAATGAAGATGTTGAGGTTCTCGCTCGGAGTGAGCAGGTTGGATAGGATTAGAAATTAGCTCATTAGAGGGACAGCCAAAGTTGGATGTTTTGGAGATAAGATTTGAGAGAGCAGACTTCAATGGTTTGGACATGTTCAGAGGCGAGAGAGTGAGTATATTGGTGGAAGGGTGCTGAGGATGGAGCTGCCAGGCAAAAGAGCAAGAGGAAGACCAAAGAGAAGGTTTATGGATGTGGTGAGGGAAGACATGAGGGCAGTTGGGGTTAGAGAGGAAGATGCAGAAGATAGGCTAAGATGGAAAAAGATGACACACTGTGGCGACCCCTAACGGGACAAGCCGAAAGGAGAAGAAGAAGAAGAAGATCGTGGTTAGGGTTACGGGGCACAGGAGCCTATTTAAGAAGACGTGGAGTATACACTGAACTCGTCGCCAGTCAGTCGCAGGGCATGTATAGAGCTCGTGCGCGTGACGTCACAGCTTACACAGTGCCGTTTTTTAAATTGCCCAAGACCTGTTGTGCTGTTGGTTGTCACAACAGACGAGACAAATATTCAAAGAGATCATTCTATGAAAAGACCAAAAGTTCATGAGCCGTCAACCTGTCACGATGTTGGATTTATTCCAATGAAGTATTTGTACACGTCCTGACTTTTATATGCTTTCAAACTTTTCTGTGTAACTCTCGACGACTTACTCTCCAGATACATCTGTATATCCAGTTGTCCAAGACAAGCGGAAGCAAATTAACAGTCCAATTTCTTATCGACAAAAACATCGACTTCGGCATCAAATATGGGTCCTCTATGCCAAGTCTCTCTCATTTTTCCACATACCTTTATTTATTATCACCTTCCAAATGTTTAACGGTATCGGACAAAACTCTGGGTGTCGTGCTATAAGACATTTTCGTTTCGTTTCAACGGACCTAGGATTGAACAATGCTTTGTTTGACCGGCAATATGGCCAGTCACGTGATTACGGTGACGTAGGTGCACGAGCTCTATAGACACAGACAAGCATTCACACTATTACTGAGTGGGAACTTAACCCACACTCCCCACACCAAAAGCCACCAAGAATACCACTACGCATTCACTGATTAAATACTTTATATGTGTAAATATTGGAAATATAATGACCCATCAAACAGCATTATGTTTATGTTAGATGAGAAAAACCATGCCTACAGTGCTGTTACAGTATTTTTTATGCGCAAAGCACATTTTTTTTTGTGGGCACGATGGATGACTGGTTGGATCATCTGCACCACAGTTCTGAGGACCCTTGTTCAAATTCGGCCTCAACTGTGTGGAGTTTGCATGTTCCCCCCGTGCCTGTGTGTTTTTTTTTCTGGGAACTTTGGTTTTCTAGAAATCTGAAAAACATACATAGTTGGAGACTCTAAATTGTCAGAGGGTGTAAACACGAGTGTGAATGGTTCTTTATTTGTATGTACCCTGAGAGTTCAGGGCATACGCCGCCTCTTACCCAGAGTTATCTTAGGCTCCAGGATGCCTGTGAGCCTCATGAGGTTAAGCTGTATGGAAAATGGATGGATGAAAGCTAATGTGCATTTTCTGTTATTACATCTGTGACATAGCGATGCCCTTCCTCAGTGATTTCAATTTTGAGTTGTTGCAAAACCTTTGGCCAACAGTTAGCCGCTCAGGCAAACTCGTGGCAGAACCCTGAGTTCAGTCAGCTTTGGCCGAAGCACTCTGTGCACGGCTGGCCTAAGAAGCGCATACCACCTGGGATGAGTTCAAAGTACGGAGGTAACCAAAAAAAAGAAAAAAAAATTGGGGGGGGGGACATCCTGATAAATCTATTTGAACTAAATGAGGGGGGGGGAAATCACCTGACAGTACATGACAACAGACCAGATGATTTTTTTTTATGATGTTTTCTTACTTTATCAGCGTTTAGCTTGTTGTGGTTCGGACTTTGTGGGCACTGGTACATGCAGACTTCAAATTGGAAAACATCTATTTTCAGTCCCACATTCCACTGAAATATTGTGGCAACTGAAGCCTACTATGCATTTATTTTATTGAATTTCATTAATGAAGATTTGTAAATGCTCTCCCTATTGCCTATAAGTCACTACCTGCAATCAAAACAGAGCACTAGAATATGACAAAGTAGTATCCCTGTACACCCCCAAAGTGTACTGCTACTGCCGTCTATTAGTACTTGCATAAAGGGCTTAAACTAATTCTTGGGGGATTCTCAGTCATTGCAGCCATTTTGGGAGAAACGCGGATCATGTCATGGATTGCAAAGCAAAGACATACACACCTGTACAAACCATTTTTTTTAAATGTTTCAATTGCAGCTCTTCAATAGAATAAATTCAATTCAATTGCCAGGGAATATGCACATAAAAATAAATTCCAATCGCAATCTGTGAGGATTTCAGGCCGCAAATTCTGGCCATGATATACCAAGGGATTCCTACACTGGTCTCTGACTTTGAAATTAGACATTTAATTTCCCGTGTTGAAGGGCCCAAGAAGCAACATCACTGCAAAGCACATACCAGGTTGAGACACAGGAAGTAGAAGATCTGTCTCGAGTCATACTCCTCCAAGATCTGTTTCAGGGAGTCTTTGATGAATCGCGGCAGTGACTGAGACGTGTGATGCAAGGCGTCACCCATGAAGTTGTACAAAGGAGTCCCTTCAGGTGAGTAACCGACCAGGGTGCCCTTTTGACCTTTCTTTGATGGGGATGAGAGGATACTGGATGCTGCAGAGGATGAAGGAAGAGAGGAACTGTAAAAAAAATGCTTTTTAAGTGTTGCATGCGTGTCGCTGACATACCTATTTAAATATTAAATAGGACAGGTCCAATCAAACATTTTAAAACAAAGTGTGAATGGTTGTTTGTCAATATGTGTGCTGCAAATGACTGGAGGACCACTCCAGGGTGTACACAAGCACTTGCCCAAACTTGGCAGAGGCTCTAGCTCACACGTGACCCTAACAACGATGAGTGATATAGAAAATGGATGATTGCAGCAACTGTTTTTTGTTATTATCCAAACTTTTATGATGATCGATGGACAAAATAAAAGTCTTGAGCTGTCCAGTAAACGTCTGTAAAGTTATCCTGCATGTGGGCATGACCTTTTGACCATTTCCACATTTCTGCACAAAGACCACTCTACCAGTTGATTTACCCAGCATGCATTCTCACCATCTTAACAGTCCCACTTTCCCACAATTAAAAAGTCTGTACATTTGGGTGGTGGTTGTACATGGTTAAATGAGACAGTGGTGGCTTTGCAGTATGAAACCCCAACATTCATTTGCAGTCTGGATGGGAAGGAAAAATATCTGTCTCCAGAAGTCTCCAATAAGAGTTCCAAAAAGTCCCTATATTCATCACTTTTTTTTTTTTTTAAATTAATCGGCCCAGAGGTTGGAAAAGTCACTAAATATAGCAACAAAGTCGCTTTGTTGGAAACACTGAGTAGACTTGCTTCTTTCCATTTCCTTATTCTGCCACTGGCCACTCATAGTGAGCAGAAGTTCTAATTTGCATTTCAGCCTTTGAGTGGAGACTTCAAATTCTGCATCACTGAATCACTGTGTGCCAAGTGGATATTGAGTGTACCATAATTCTTTATCTTTTCTTTTGACTGAAGAATGTCAGATACATCGATTTAAGACCTGGGAACTCTTACATTATGAAAAAAAAAAACATCTCTTTTGAGGAGAGTGGATACTTGAAACTCGAACAGTGCACTTGTCACAGTAAAAGGAATTCAACCAAAACAATTCAAGTAAAATATGGCCAAAAAGTGCCTTCCATAAAGTCCTATCCAAAATGCATTTCTTTCCTTAACGAAAAATGCAGTTTCTCAAGCCTCAGAATTTACTTTTTAAAATTCTGGCTGTGTTGTTTTTAGGTTTAAGTGGCCATTCCAACCTTCCAATCTTGGGAAGTCTTGTAATGTTGCTATTGTGAGATACCATCATACTTACACATCATGAAAAAGACAGCACTGACAAGAACCCCTCCGGACAGTACGTGCTCTGTGCTGCTCTGCTGTGGTGATTTGCTCATTGAGCGCAACTGGTCGGTCAGCGGGTGAGTCCAGAAGTTGGCGAGGAGCAAAGCGCTGGAGAAAAGCGCAATGGCGCCGTATCGGGCGCACCGCTGCACCTCCAACTTTGCATTGCAGATGGCCTCCACATAAAACTCAAGGATCACCACAGAGAAGATGACCATGGCAAAAGGCAAGATGAGAGCAGACCATGAGTCCACCTTACTCTGCGGGAAACGGTAGAAAAACCTGTTAAGGCTTAAGTGAGAGTGAAGAGAAAAATGTGTTCCTTTGTGGGAGCGTATTACTTGAGTGCTTTTACTTGCATTATCACACTTATAATAAAATACTCCACAAACATTTTAGACAGGTCTGTGAATTGTTCAGTATCTGATTTAAATTGCTGATTTTGGATTTGTCTAAATAAATGTATCAATCATTTTGCACTTACTTCTGTGGTGGCTGACAGCACTATGACCCAGGGCACGAGTACCACAGCGGACACCAGGTTGTCCAAGGCATACAGGCGCTTGGCACCACCAAGTTCCACTGAGAGTTTCCTGGAGGCTGTGTGGAAGCCCACCTTCAGGCACAGAGAGACACCAAGCAGTACAACACCACCCTGATAAGAAGAAAAGTATTAATATACAAGATACACACACATGCACAGTATATGTATGCACATATACTAGTATGTACTCAGTGCAGTATAAATACAATATAGCTATTAATTTGCTTGAGTACCAAAATGTATCCTTACATTCCCGTGATTTTTTTTTTAGCACACTTGACTTTTTTTCCATTTTTGCTTATTCAGTACACTTAAACATTTGAAATGAGAACAAAAATATTTTGCAAAGATACCCCAAGTAAATATATATCATAATTTCCAAATAAAGATTTTATCTGTTAAGGGGAAAAAAATCCAAAGCTATCCAGCGCTACCAAATAAAACTAACTGCCCCTTGAATCTATCTGGTTGTGGCTCCCTTGGTAGCACAAACTGAAATCAATCATTTGCGAAAAAAGGTCATAAATCTTTCACAATTCTGGGGAAAAATGTTTATTGTCACATCACAGCATCTCAATTGGATTTAAATCTAGACTTGAACTCTGCCACCCTAGAACATTGATTTTAAATTTTTTTTCATGAGCCATTCAGAGGTAAACTTCCCATTGAGTTTTGGGTCATTGTCCTGCTATCAAAAAGTGCACAAATTTGAGAGTACAAAATGATGGTCGGAGGGTCATCAGAATAATTTTATCATAGAAAGCAGGATTGATTGTTCTATCAAACACAGCAAGTCGTCCAAGTCCTAAAATAGTAATGCAGCCCCAGGCCATCACTACCACCAACCACTATGTTTGAATGTTGGCATGATGTTCTTTTTGAATCATATGTTGTGTTTTCTTTTGTTTTTTTTCCACACCATATGTAAGTTGCCACACACCTTATAAAATCATCAAGATGTTTCTTGGCAAAATGGTACTGCGCTACAGTGCTTTATCCAGTCATAGGTTTTTTGTTTCGTTTTGTTTTTGCCAGCAGTGCTTTTTGCCTACAAACTCTTACATAAATGCCATTCTTGCAGAGTGTCTTTTATATATGATTGAATCATTGGTGAAGACTGACTTCAACTGAGACCAGTGAGGGCTGCAGTTCTTTGGATGTTGTTCTGGATTTTGTTGCGACCTGGATAAATTGTGGTTTCTCCCTTGGAGCTATTTTGCTTGGCCAAACACTCCTGGAAAGGTTCACCACAGTTTCCAGTTTTCTTCATTTGTGGGTAAAGGCTCTGACCGTGATTCAATGCCGTATCAAAAACTTGGAAATGGCTTTGTCACCTTTTCCAGACAGATAATTTTCAATCACTTTGTTTCTTAATTTTTCTTTACGTGGCACATTTGACTGTGAGATCTTGTAGCTTACTTCACTTTGTCTGACAGGTACTATTTCAGCAATTTCTTGATTCAATAAATCTGGCACTGATCAGGCCTGGGTGTGCCATGTTAAATTGAATTCAGCTTTCCAAAAATGGTGATCAATCACACTTGTTCTTTAACTTCAGGAATGTAGTTTTGTTTTTTTTTGTTTTTTTATGAAACAAAAACCTAGGTAGGTTTGGTTTACATAGATTTTGCATTTAGTTCTGTTATCTTCATAAGATATTAAATATATTGAATATGAAAGATGAAGAGCAAAACTCAAGAAAGGGGATAATACTTTTCCACAGACCTGTACATGGCCAATGTACATATTAAAATACAGGGGGTTCTTGGTTTACGATGTTACCAACATACAAGTGAATGCATAGCGCAAAACAAACTAGTTTGTGTAGCGGCATAAGAATTCATCGTCTCATGATACAAGACTACATGCTCACTTACCACCGTAAATACAGTTTTTCTTTTGATGGTAATGGCCTGGCAGTGTTTTTTGTACAAATATTTAATTTGCACGCATTTAATAATTACTGGTTATTACCCGCTAAGTTATAGCCTCTCGTGCTGGTACAGTAAAGCAACAACATACTTTACGAGGGTGCATTACAGGAGATTACGATGCATTCTGATTTATGTAAAAATTCCAATTACGCTGCCACCGGGTGACTGGAACTGTTATAAACCTACTGTACTTACTTTGTGATCGGCAACCCCTAAAAACGCGATGGCAGTGTAGAGGAAGTGAGTTAGTGCACTGTCGTGATGTCCCTCAGCTAATTACGTTGGAAATTCAGGCTCATACACAGGTACCAGAGAAACAGGATTTAAAAAAAAAAAAAGACTTAAGGATACGATGCTCAGCCATTTTTGCCATGAGATCGTCATTGTCGAAGAGAAGGAGGCAGATCACTGCAATGATGAAAAGAGCAGCACCTCTGGTCTGGAAGACAAATGTGTAGAAGTTTAGTCATCGCTACTGTAGGATATGTTAGCAGTCGAGAGGAAAAAGGACCCTAAGTTAATGTGAACTCCAATAAGTCAGTGTGTATCATGCGGTATTTTCTATGCTGCATGGCAATAGAAACCAAAATAAAAAGCTCAAGGGCTAAAACTTGGTCAAAAAGCTGTTTGTCAAAATATAAGCTTTGTAACAGAGATCTAGCTCACGTTCGGAAAAATATGTAAAAACAAGGGCATCCTCATTTAAAAAAAAAAAAAAAAAAAAAGCACTGGAGGTAGCCTTTGCAATAAGTAAATGCACACAATATATGGAGTTACACTTAAAGGAAGACTCTCCGCAAAATTAATATGTACAATAAACCCTCCAATGTGAAGCAATATTATTATTATTATTACATATATTTTGGACATTAATTGAAAATAAAAATTGAAAATAAAGAACATGTTTGAAATCCAAGCAAAATCTGGATAAGTGCCAGCTTTCAGAGCTAAACGTGGAATAAACATCCTTGACTCCGCCCCTGACGTCCCCGGTGCTTACCATTACAGACCATTTGTTCTAGCAAAGCCAAGATGCCGACTTGTTCTGCACTAAAACTGAGAAAACGCACCCAAATTTGTCCTTCTTTAATCTCCCATGGGGTCAACCTGAGAGGATAAAGCTGTGGCTGTCACAGTTGAGGCTCATTCATCAGCGAAGAAATTTGCACCCATTTAATCATTACTGGTTATTAGCCGCTAAGTTATAGGCTCTCGTCCTGGTACTGTATAGGCAACAACATACTTTATGAGGCGGCAATATGGCGCAGCTGTGAGTTATGAGGACCCGGGTTCCATCCCGAACCTCCCTCTATGGAGTTTGCATGTTTTCCCCGTGTCTGTGTGTGTGTGTGTGTGTGTAACCTGCCTCCTGCCCATTGAGAGCTGGGATAGGCTCCAGCACTCCCATGACCCTCGTCCGGCTAAGAAAATGGATGGATATATACGTTTAATCACTTTAGGGAAGTCCCAACAACATACTTTATGAAGGTGGCGCAGCTGTTCAATACTGGACTTCCGGGTGTGGAGTTTCCATGTTCTCCCCGTGTCTGCGTGTGTGTAAACTTGCCTCCAGCCCGTTGACAGCTGGGATAGGAGGCTCCAGCACACCTTCGACCATCGTGTGGCCAAGAAAATGGATGGATGGATATATACGTGTAACACTTCCCGGTTACTATTTACGGCGATGCAATCTGGCATTAAAAGAAACACTGAACCCTCATCTACTAACTTTTAATGTGTGCTCCCATTCCTATTAGTTTCGACAAAGTCTTCCTTTAAGACCTGCTTTATGTACACTTCAACAACAATTACCATAGCAAATATTCTAAGAGAAGGACTGTTTACCTTTGATGGTCCACCACCTGAGCTGGTGAAGAGGACACCAAGAAAAGAAATCACCACCACATCACTGTGCTCAAAAAGCAGTAAGGTCCTGTGAAAGACACATCCGTTTGTACATGTGCAAACGCGCGCGCACAAAAAAATGAAACCGGGATGTATTATTGCATGCACATTTAGCGTACCTCAGGGGTCCACAGAGAGTGAGACCAAAAAAACCCAGGAGGGATATGATACAGCTGAAAACACTGTGCTTGAGTAACTTTATCCACTAGAATCAATTAAAAGAAAATGGGTTAACCAAACCAGGACGTAGACGCAAAGTGACATCTTTTATTTCTTCAATAAAATGAGATTCTAACACAAATGAAAGGGGGGGGGTCAATATAATGTACCTGTCTTTTTGAGATGACTTTTCCAGAAGAAAAAGGTTTTTGAAAGACAAGTAAAATAACAGCAGACCTGAAAATAACAGAATAATGTCAAATTCAGTGTTTTGATGACGATTGAGGACAATTCTACCCTCATCTAACAAACTGCCCCACACCGATTTTTTTCATTGGTCCCCTCCAAATCAATTGTCTATTGTGTTACATCTTGTCATCTTTATGATGGTGTATGACTTGTGAGAAATTTTAACATTCCTTACTACAAGTTGTCCCTCTATTTGAGTACCAATATGTTAAGTACAAACAGTGCAAGCTTAAGGTCACTTCAGAATTAGTTATTGTGTTGTTTCACCTGAAAACTATGGATCAGCCACTCTTGGGATTGACCACACTCACAAATGTTTGTGATCATAACTTTGATTATTCTTGGTCCTAACTGTTGGGCCCAACTCTTCAGGTGGGTTTTGGGGTGTTGTCAACTGACATAACATACTGCAAGGATAATCGATGAGGATAATCTTTCATAGATCCAACATTTGAGCATTGTCTGACTTTAGTCGTAAAGGAGGGGCACTTGTTCACATTTGGGTTGATTGTTGTAACTGTCTTTTCAGTGATTAGAAGGGAGGAAATATCATTAAAAATAAATAATGCACCAACTTCTAATCGACTTTGGAATACTCACCCTAACTTTAATATGAAGATGAACTGAACTATATGAACCACCTTTAGGATGTCGTATGACTCAAATATCCCCAAGGCCTTCAAGATCTTTGAGATAACCAGTAACACAATGTACCTGGTTAACCTGCAAATGATAAGAACAGCATATTCATGTTAAGTGGGAAAACAAAAAAAGTTACAGAAAGAAAAGGAAAATAATATTGATTACAATGAACACATATTTTACCTTGAGTTCGGCACCTCAACCATCCCGAGTTGCCCTCCAGAAAGGACATTGTTGCTGTATTTCTCGTCCATTTTGAGCCAGGTGGCTTTACGTCCCGAGTACCCTTAAGGCATTACTGCTATCTAAGAAGTGAATTTAACTTGTGACTCATTTAGCAATGACGCTTCGCGACAGTTTCCTCTTTGCTGCGATTCAAAATACGATCATAATTGCCCTTTTCAGGACTTCCACCCTAGTTGGAAAACGAACCATAGAGCAGCTTTTTCGGGAATTAGCTATGAGCTAGCTAGCCAGTTGAAATCGCAATAACACGAGTTGTACACCCACTTTTCAAAAGTGTATGTATGTACTACAATAGCTTAAAGGAGATAGATGGGATTCGTTCCAAAACAATGGTTAAAGAATAAATAAAACCCTTTATACACTGACCTAAATTGTGCTACACACACTTCCTGACACGACAGAGAATCCACGTCATGTTAAGATTGAGGAAAGTCATTGCTGCGCATCTTGTGCGCTGGATCCCCCCCTACGCAATTGCGTCTTTGCGCAAGATATAATCATATTATACATACATATTACATATTTGTTTAAACGTACTTGGATATACGTTTCGCTGCATGGAGATAATGCAGTGGGTTTACTGAATCTTACTTTTTATACTTTTAATATTTATGTCGACCTGTCACTCACACTTTTATTTATGTGCGCAATCTTTTTTCCGACTTTTTTCCAATCGAACGTAAACACAGTGATGTTTCCGTGAAATTCACCAATCAAACGACCCAAGAAAATCACATGTCGGTGCACGAACACTATATTGCGGTAAATTGCAAATGCTTGTGTTAAAACACTACATTCTGGCAATATTATGTTTATTTTATGATCATAAATAACTGTTACACATGCATTTTTGCTGTGGTGTTATCCCTCACGCTTGCTCGGTCAACAAACAGCTTCTTCATTCATCAATTCTAGTTAATAAAGCAAATTATCATAGAAAGCCCTCTGCATGTTTTGTTGATTATTTGGCACTTAAAAACTACAATGGTGGCAAGTGTGTGTGGACTCTCATTTAACATGTTTGAAGGTGCACCTTTGTGCAGCCGGATTTATTTTATTTATTTAATCTTTAACCAGGTAAAAGACCATTTGAGACAAAACACCTCTTTGACAATGGCAACCGGGCCAAGAAGGGACTAAGTTAAACCCCAAGTCACATTTTATAATATATTTCAGTTGGGTTTTTTTTCCACCTCACCTTCTCAAAAGATACAAAATGAATCGAAATTGTAGAAATCAATTAATTAACTAAATAACTCACAACCATTGAAAATAAATGAAGTCCTCAAGAAGATCACTTTTTTTTTTTTTTTTTTAACTAGGCATGCTGTTCTCGAATATGGTCAGTGACAGATGTTTCTCATCTCATTTCATTGGTATGCTTCCGCTCTTGATCTTGGAGTCATCTAATTTCCGAAAATGAACACTCACTCATCTATTGCAACTGAAAGAGGTACCACTAGTTGAGCAAAAATGGCCGATTTTAATTGTGAGTTGTGTTTTGTTTGAGGGGAAAAATTTGATTTATTATAATTTACAGACAATGAGATTAACTACAAAAATCCTCCAATGTTTTCTAATTAATTCAATACCCTGTCCACACATATCCATCCTGTTACTTGTAATTTGGTAATTTGTTTGCACACATAGGTGTGTGTGTGTATATATACACACACATGTACATATAGAAGAAAAGTTTATGTTGAGAATGTATTGATTCAAACAAAGGAATCAAAAAGTCTGAACATTTTCATGAGGAATTGACTTGAAAGCTTCTTTGAAACAGTCTTAAATCTTTTCACTTTTTATCTTAGCAAACAGATAGCATAGCATTTCTGCCATTATTACTGGTTACTGACTTTATTCATGCATCAACCAAATAAAATATAATGATGATGTCATGTCCACTAATATGAAGACGTTAGACCTCTGACTAAAATCCCAGTGAAGTGGTTTCTCAGTGCGGTCCACACAGTCCAAGAAGGATGCTCTCAAAATGATGCTTTGTGTCTTTCTGTGAAACCCAGTTAAAGAAATGTTTTAAAACACAAATATTATGACAGTTAACTTTCAGTTTAGCAGGTTAGCTTGCAAATTTCTATATTACCAGTATGTCCTCCTGTAGCGTGGAGTCATACATGGCTCTATATTCTTCCAAGATCTTCTTCAGGTCAACCTCAGAGCGGCTCACCATCACCCTGATCAGAGTATCTTCACATGTGCCGTGGCGCTGTGAGATTACATTAGTCATCCCAAAAAAAAAAAACAATCTACTTACAACATGTGACATTTAAGAATGTATGAAGAATCAGAAAACTGCAGTGTTCATTCCTACCTCCATAGCTCGATGGAGCTTCTCAGCAAAGAATGCCGGTGTGCTCCATGCACATTTCACTTGACGGAAAAGAAACAAAATATTGTAGTTTTAGACTGCATCCATTTGAAAATCTGACATAGATTAACCATGTCTGACTTCTGTGGAGAATGAACTATGTTCCTTGAACCTGAGGTTGGACACCACTGTAATAGGACAAGCGCTAAAGTATGACCATGACCACAACCGTACATTGAAAAGGTAATAGGTCACTTCCTGGTGGGTTTAGAAAATGGGTTGTTATTACTTTATAGTTCATCTCGGGTTGCTACACATCTGAATTTTCATGTGCGCGGGTCAAATGTACTCTGATGAGCGCTTTGATCAACTTAAAGCGTGTCCTGTTTGTTTTGTCTTGTTACACTATATAACAAATGAGGCCCTGGAGCTCAGTGGTTAGAGCACTGGTTTGGTAAACCAGGGGTTGTGGGTTCATATCCCACTGGGGCCTCCACTCCCTGAGAAGGGTTGCATCAGGAAGGGCATCCGTCTTAAAAATTGTGCCAAACATATATGTGCATTCATCTGAGATGACACGCTGTGGCGACGCCGAAAGAAACCATACACTGTATAACAAATGGACAAGGTGTATTTAAAAGCATTCAATCTTTACATCCACGTTGTAGAACACGTACCAACAAACTGCTCCCGGGTTACCTCTGCCTGTCCTCCATCCAGCTACTGAGCATGTCGGGTAATGTAGTTTTCTAACCCATAACATTCTGGTAGATCAGTAGACTCTTCTGGAAGCCATTATTGGTCTGTGACATTTTTAACAGTATTTTTACAGTATTCAGAGAACTTTCTGCCAAACCGTGAAATTTGCAATATGCTGGACTCAACGTGGTTTGTTTAAATCCCCATTCATTGGCAAAAGCAGCAAACTCACAGCTCGAAAACTGAGGTCCATTGTCTGAAAACAGTTCACACGAGACTCTGTGTCTGGTAAAAACAGTCTTTAGGTAGCTGATAACTGCTTTGCTCGATGTCAACTGCAGTATTCCAACTTCCAGAAAGTTTGAAAAGTAGTCGGTGATGACTAAGTAACGCTTTTCCTCCCAGTCGAACAAATCTCTTCCAACTTTGTAGTCGGGTCACTGGGGTACTGGATGAGTCATCAGGGGCTCTGCTTATTGTTTTCTGCATCTCTACACATACTGACACACTTATCCAAGTCCAGTTTCTCTCAGTAGTCTTTCTCTCAGTGGAGTGTCCATTGTGCCAAAAACAATAGTGTGTCAAATTCGCATGTTTTGCTCAGTGTGTGAACCTCTGCCAAGTACTGGTCAAAAGGTACTCCTTGCTTTTGGTTGTGTGTGAAAAACCTGTACCTCTCCAAGGTCACATTTTGTTTTGGTACAAAGTATTCCTCAAACTTTGCCATTACCTGTGCCAGAGTTAAATTAGTGTCATGAACTTGAAAACTATTGTATGTCCAAGACATCTTCCCCTATGACAAATAAAAGAATGTGCGCTTTCAGTTTCTCATCATCTCCTCCTGCTCCAGTTACTGCCAAGTACATATTAAATCTTTGCTTTAAACGATTCCAGTTATCTGCAAGATTATCTGTCAGCTGTATGGCACAAGGTGGACTTAGGTTATCCATGATCGTACGTGAGGTAAATTACTGGAACTCTACAGCTTTTTGTTGTTGGTTAATTTCCAATTCGGGCACGGGATCCTTTTCTGCGTGTCCAATCTGTCGCCGTCCTCTGCTTCAGTTTTCCGCCGCTTGTAGCCGTCACACACCGCAGCGAAATCTTTTACGTGTTCCTTTGCTAATTGACCCCTCCGTGGATATTGCGCAATCCGCATCACTGACCAATCAGAGGCCAGAGATCTGCATAAACCAAAGCCCGTTTTTGCTCCCGCCATTTTCTCAGACAACATTGCATGGTCCAGTATAGGTTTAGTTCGCGTTTTATCGCGTATTTGGGTTATTTAACAAAAAATATGGTTAAGAGGTGTAGTCACGGATTTTGTAATAGTGACGACAGGTATCCTCAAAGGCTAGTTGGTGGAGTTCGATTCGTACCCTTTCCAAAACCGAAGACCCAGTACGAAAAATGCCTTAGATGGATCAAACTTTGTGGAAGACCGCATCATCAACTAAATCCATCTAATATCAACCGGAACACATATGGTTGCACAAAGGTATGCCCTATATTTAATTTTCAATACATGTCTCGTATAAATGAATTTGAAGTTCTTCGCTAGCATAACACTGCTGCGTGTGAACGATTGACACACTTATTCTTTGTTGAGCGATATTTAGCGATGATCGGACTGCACAAACGTGTCGCTTTCTTGCTGGCTCGCGGCCGAAGCTTAACCAGACTGTGTTTGCACGAAGATATGCCCTAAATTTGATTTTTAATACACGTCTCGTATAAATGAATGAGACGTTCTCCGCTAGCATAACATTGCTACGTGGGAATGATTGAATGAAATCAGAAGCATGGCGTCTCTCTCAGTTAAGAATGTATTGTATTTAGAATCTATAATATATCGTTGATTTGAATGAAATCAGAAGCATGGAGTCTGTCTCAGTTCAGAATGTATTGTATTGTATTTGCCATTTTTACTGTTTGTCTTACGTCAGCGCACGTGGCGTGACGTCACTTCAGGAGGCGTGGTTAAGTGCCCTGTACGGAGGGATCAATTTGTCTCACTCACTCTACCGGAGATTCGTCTTTTTCGGTTTCTCCTTTTCTTGTTTCCCCCAGGGCAAATATTCCATCCGAAGCTGCTCACGACCACTTTTGACACCATGTGTTGTCTTGTTATATTGTAGACCAAATATACGAGGCGTATTTCAAAGCATTCAATCTTTAAGTCCGCGTTGTACCTCAAACATCAATAAACCGCTCTTGGGTTTACTTCCGCCTCTCCTCATCCAGCTACTGAGCATGCCGGGTAATGTAGTTGTTATGCTGTCTCACCCATAACACCACACTGTTTTGACACACTGACATTGGAACAACTCAAAAACATTTATATTTGGCCATAATATATAAAGGGGCGTGATCGTCACCTTTGGCTTGCTTTTAAGTTAATCAAAGCACCATTCACGGTAGTTTTCACCTAAAGTGGGCCAAAGAAAGGTGACAAATGAACAATAAAGTAATTACAACTTAAATCATAAGCCCAACAGGAAGTGACCTATTACCATCCATCCATTTTCTTCACCGCTTATCCTCACAAGGCTCGTGGGGAGTGCTGGAGCCTATCCCAACTGTCAACGGGGAGGAGGCAGGTTACACCCTCAACTGGTTGCCAGCCAATCGCAGGGCACATTGAGACAAACAGCCACACTCACAATCACACCTCGGGGGAATTTAGAGTGTCCAATTAATGTTGCATGTTTTTGGGATGTGGGAGGACCCCAGAGTGCCCGGAGAAAACCCACGTAGGCACAGGAAGAACATGCAAACTCCACACTGGCAGGGCCGGGATCGAACCCTGGACCTCAGAACTCTGACGCCAACATTTAACAGCTGCCCCACCGTGCTGCCCATACTAAACCTAGTAAACACTTAAAAAGAAAAAAATTACTTCTACAGCCCTTAATTGAAATGTGTGCGTGTCCATGTGTATTTTAATGGCAAGTGACATTGAGTGCATGCTCACCGATGTCAATGAGACAATTTTCAATGTCTCCGCTCAGCTCCATGTTTAGAGCTTTAGGTAGGGTCATGTCGCTGACACAGGCGTACCTCTGGAATGCTAGTGGGCAAAGTGGGGACACAGTCAAATACGAAATATAGTTTGTGCCACACAGTTATGAGTTAACTTCTCAGTAACTTGATATTGGCATTGTTCTTTCCTTTGCGAGGCGTGTTCCACTTGTTACACAACACGGGTGTGGTTCTGCCTGTTTGTTCACTTAAGAATCTCTATTCTGGTGAGTCAAGCATAGCAGCTGCATCTTTCACACGCAGTACTTTTCAGTCACACACTTACTTTTGGACAGTTGAGGTCCGCTGCGTGCAGTCAGGATGTCTATGAACGCGGAGACGTCGACTCCTTTTGTATTCTCGCCAGCTTCGAACAGAGTCTGCAGGTGCACAATGCAGGATGAATAATCAACTTGGAATTCATGCAAAGAATAAAGAGGACATTTATCCAGTTTGACCTCAGCATCCGTTTGGGCCAGAGTCATGTCAACGTCTGTGCTCTCATCTTTGTTTGCCTTCAACATAGCCAGAAGGGCTGTGGTGAAGTCACCCTTTGTTTCATCCTTGATAACATCCTCCAGGTCATCCCCGTACTCTGGGGGAGAAAAGGAATGAAATACTGACTAGACTCCACAAAGACAGGCTCAAAAATAATATACTGTATGAGTCCACTCCCATATTTATTGTTTGACTTGGTCAGAAAAATGAGTAGAAAGGACCAATTTTCTCATTTCTCTGTATGTTTAGATCAAGATTTAAGGGTACAAAAACTTTATACTCATTATACTCATTGAATCTATTCGAGTTGAAAAGCTTTTCCTTCAGCTGATCCTCAGCTTTGGAATAGCCTTTCAGATTCTCCTTTAGAAACTACTACCAACAGTCTTCTTATGGGCTTTCGGTCATCACTTGCTTTATGTACATTAGAAGTTTTTCTCCTCATTTCTCTCACGACTGTAGGATAAGATATTTAAGATATTTCCTACAGTGAAAAAAAAAAAATCAAACCTTCCTTATAGACTCTCTTCAGCTCTCGGATGTCTTTATTTGATCTGGTTGCCAGAACCTCTACAAGGACTTCTTCATCTGTGCCCAGTCTCTGTTGCAATAAAGTTAAAATGTATTGATATATACATTGCAGGAAAAGATTGACACTTGTTGTAAATTAACATTCTTTCGTTCGTCTAAGCAACAGTACAGTGTTTAAAAGTAAAAATACTTTCATTTATTATGACTGCATATTCACAAATTAAATAAAAACATTTCAGTCATAAAGTTGGTCAGATTTTTATTTTTCAGAAAATTTAAATATATATATTTTTTCTGACTAAAAAATTTGTATCAACCTTTGTTGCATCTCTGATCAAGTAGGCATCAAAGTGAGCTGGTGGCATCAATAAGGCCAAAGAGATGTCCTCTAAATCTGACCTGAGCGCAGACTTCAGCGCTCGAGTCAGTGACTGCAATCAATGGAGAAAAGAAGAGCAGATTTTATGGAAAGTAAAGCCAATACACATAACATCCATCCCTCCATTTTCTGAACCGCTTATCCACACTTGGGCTATGGGTGTGCCAGAGCCTTTCCCAGCTATCATTGGGCAAGAAGCGGGTTACACCCTAAACTGGTTGCCAGCCCGCCACCCAGGGTGCATATAAACAGGTAAGTTTCACACAGTACCCTGCGATCCAATGGGGACTAGTGCGATGTGTATCCCGCATCCTACCGAGACCCAGGAACATCTGAGATAGGCTCAGGCTAACCCATGACCCAAATTTGGAAAAACGCTATGTAAAAAGGATCAGTCAGATAAACAAAAATTGACATGAGTGTCAGTGGTCTGTGGTTCACATAGCTAAATTTTACGCAGTTTGTGAGGGCTCGATTCTCAGCCCTGTAGCGCTACCTGGCCAGTGGAAGCCTCATAAACAACTTTGATCTTCTGTCTCTGCTCATTGTTCCTTTTGACCAAGAGTGAAATGATCACATCCTCATCCACTCCTGCAAGATAAATTTGACTTTTCTGTTATCAAAGTTAGACGGGCAATGTCAAGTCAATTCGATAGTTCGGTTAGTCACTTTTAAAGGTTTTCAGAAAAGGAGAAGAAAAAAATTCAACAAACAAGAAGAGTCGAGTAGCATCTATCCAAATTTTAAAGATTACAATCATCTCAATATTGGAGAATTTAGAGACAATGATAACATGCAACATTTTTAGCAAGCATACTGGTTCATCCATCCATTACATGAGCCACTTATCCTCACAAAGGTCAGGGGAGTGCTGGAGCCTATCCCAGCTGTCTTCAGGCGTGAGATACTCTGAACAACTGGTTGACAGCCAACCGCAAGGCACATAAAAAAAAGCAAATAACCGTTTGCACACGCAATGACATTCGACCAACATTTTATACTCTCCCACGCAGGCACGGGCATAGCATGCAAAATCCACACAGGTGGGGCCAGGATTTGAACTCCTGTCCACAGAACTGTGAAGCGGATACGCAAACTAATCACTCACCGTTCCACCAAGCATATTGGAATGTTTTAAATTAATAATGTAACAATAGCTTAACAATTACTAGCAATTTTATTAGGCTAGCGATATCACTTTCTAATAAATGTCTTTTTTTTCTTTACTCTGCATTTGCACAAACTCCGACATTGACACTGCAAGAGCAAGCTAACTGCAATGAATTGATTTCATTTGAATTAAAAAAAAAACTGCATTTATTTCTATTTTGCAGGTCAATATTAGGACTTTGATTTGTTCATAAAATCCAGAATACATGATTATTTATAAATATATTTATTTTTATTGATTGCAGGGTCTTACTTTTTGTATCAAATCCTACTAAATGTGCAGGAACACTAGAAGGCATGGAATGAGAAACTCTTATTATTAGCTTATTTTATTAGGTTTCTTTCCACTTATTACTGAGCACAGACTGAAATGTAAGATTTTGTTTTCAGACTCTTTCAAGAACTAACGAAGACACTCTCTGCTGGCCAGTAAAAAGGCTGCAAATATAAGGAACACAAACTTGAGACTCCTTTGAAGGGTCCAGAATGTTTTGTGATTTTTAAAGCCAAAACAGAGCAATAGCTTCAGAGTAAAATTCTAATTAATTGCATTATGCCGCGAGATTCAGTATTTTTGAAAATAACTCAATGTGACAATTAGGAAAGTTCCACATACCTTTACTTTGAATGGCACTCTGTAGAATTGCAGCATCTTTACTTGCATTGAAGTTAGGATACGGGGCCACTGTTCCATAAAATACAGGTGTCTCTTTTCCTTTAACCTAAAGAACGGGCACAAGGCACTTAGAGGTTTGTTCCGCCCAAATGCAAATCATTCGTTGAACTCAGCATGTCTACAGGACAGCAAGTGATACTCACTTTAATTGTGTCATTGTCAGGGTTTCTGTCATGAATGATATTCTGGTAGAATTTCTTGAAGAAAAACATCTTTTCAGGGCAAGACGATAAAAATAATCTGGAAAAAAATCAAATTGTTTGAATGACGATAATGTGTTATTGCTGATAAACTTACCTGTGCTATTAAAGAGAGTATTCACACTCAGCTTTGTAAATGAGAGTGTGGAAGTTTTGAAGTAACTCCACCTATCAGATAATTATGTAGAAACAATCTTGCAGGATTTCCTGTCACCTGCAAAAGACGAGCCAATCATTTTCCATCTCTCCAAACACAAAACACCCAGCAGTCAAAAGGTTTTTGCATCTCTGACTGGTTGGGTGACTTTTGTTCAGAGTTGTATTTTGAAGAAAACGCTTCGCCCTTTATTCAAACAACATGTCATTCAAACAAACATGCAACCCAACAGGTAAAAGTAGAAAAATAGACAGAAAACAGTTGGTGTATAACACTCAAAAGTGAAATAATGTAAAATCAATGCTGATCTGGGACCACCGTCATGAAAGCTGGTGTCATAAAGTGGAACCAGATCATCTTCATTTTTCTCATCTGTGCACGGCCAACAAAGTTAAAGCAAAGCAAAAGTATTTACATTGCACATTTCATACACAAGGTAATTCAATGTACTTTACATGACTAAAAACTAAAAAAACAAACAAAAAAAATATACATTTAGAACTAAGGGGAAATGAAAAGCACAATGAATATATCGTACAGTGAATGATGTATCATTTAAAAGTACAAATCCTCTAAAAAGCATGAGCAAAAAGAAGAGTTTTTAATCTGGTTTAAAAACATTCAGACTTGGAACTGGTCACTCGTCACTTCTATTGGCGACTTATTCTATTTGTGTGCAGCAATAAAGCTAAATGCTTCTTCCATAAAAAAAAAAAAAAAAGTCTGCCCATTCAGGTTTCAGGGAGACCAGATTTCTGAGGACCTCTCCTGGACAGACAGCATCACACCAGGCATTAAGAAGGTTCAACTGCGTCTCCTCTTCCTGAGAGTCCCCCGAAGCAATCGTTTATTCTTTGTTTAAAAAAAAAAAAAAAAACAATTATCTCAGTTTAGTTGTGGCATAATTTGAAAAAGTTTGGCTCATCCAGTTATTCGTTTTAGACAGTAGCACAATACCTCAATTGAACAGTACTCATCTGGAGACACTGCTAGATATAATTGTCTACCATATGTGCCATGTGACTGACTGCCGACCAGTTCAGGGTGGTGTCTACCTTTTGCCTAAAACCTGGAATAGCCTGGTTTAATCATAGACAAGATACTAAACAGGAAATGTCTCCTGTCTCCCCCTACAAAAAAAAAAAAAAATCAACAGATTCATTCAGAAATAGCACAATTTGTTTTTATTTAATCCCAACAGTGGTTATAAAAAGAGGAGATGAAATGAGACGTCCCGCATTTTAGTGACAGCTCTAATACTGGTGGCATGTCATTGGGCATTTATTTTTAGTTTACTAAGCTAGAACAAATGGGATGGATTTCAAGGCCACCTGAGAGTCACCGATGATTATGCACAATAATACATATTGGACTTGTTCATATGCAGTAGAACCATCGTAGTGGAACAGAAAAGTAGATTCCATCAATCCTTATTATCTGAAATTACAAGACATTATGGTTTTGACAAACTAAAAGGAAAGGGGGCCTAGTTGCCATCCCTGTGGGTCTAATTCCAAAATTCATATCTAAACCCATCATCTGATAAGCTATGACATACAAACCTACATGATGATAATGTTGCCATCATCTCGGAGGAGGTCCTCTTCCACGGCCTCGGCCAGGACCGGACATTGTTCCCGGCCCTCTTGGTGCAGGTGGTTGGACTATTGGCCCTCGAATGGCGGGATTGGATGCTGCAAGTGCCACATCTCTCTGAAGGTGAACACCTTTCCCAGCTGCCCCAGGTTTAGTCTTCACTGGCTTTGGATCTGATGTCTTTTCTGTTTCACAAGACATGTCATACAAGATGATGCACAATGATTTACATTTCATTTTCACAATCTAAAACACATGGTAGGCACAATAGTTCTAATAAAGATTTCTCTTTTGGTAAAGTCATTAGCGAATTTATTTCATTACAAGAAGAGTTCATTTTGATGAATTAAGATCCATCTTAACGTGGGTCACAGCATGCTGGGGCCTATCTTAGCTACCGAGCCTACATAGCTATCTTCGCCCAAGAGCCAGGGTACACCCCAAACTGGTTGCCAGCCATTCGCAGTGCACATAAAAACAAACAACTACTCTCACTCACATTCTCACTTACGGGCAATTTAGAGTCTTCAATCAACCTCCAATATGTTTTTGGGGTTGTAGGAGGAAACTAGAGTGCACGGAGAAATCCTTCACAGGCACATGGAGGACATGCTAATTCTACACAGGCAGGCCCAGCATTTGAACCCCAATCCTCATAACTGTGAGGCAGATGTGCTGATCAGTCACCACCATGCCACCATGAGTTAACATATTTAATTCTAAATATCGAATTTATGAATCTTATTTTCAGGCGTTTTTTTTTAGGTGCAGGGATTAGAAGACACGTTGCAATCAAAGGAAAGACGAATGTAGCCAAATTCAGAGATATCCAAATGACAAAAACCTCGTCTAGATTGCTCAGGGCCTCAGACTGGGCCAAACAAGACAATGACCTCAAACACATCGCTAAAATGATGAAGGGGTCGCTTTAGAACACCTTTGTGACTGTTCTTGAATGGCACAGCCAGAACCCTGACTTAAACTCAATAGAGCATCTCTGAAGAGACCTGAAAATGGCTGTCCACCGATATTCACCATCCAATCTGATAGAACTGTAGTACTGGTGTAGTAGTACACATGCCTGACTTTGGTGCAGGCAGTGTGGGATTGATTCCTACTCAGTGATGGTGTCGATATCTACCCTGTGACTGACTGGTGACCAGTTCAGGGTGTAGTCTGCCTTTCTCCCGAAACCAGCTGGGATAGGCTCCGGTGTGACGGTCTGAACGATCCCCCGTGCTAAAAAATCTCCTTGTGATTAATGATATGTAGCCTACGCGTACTGGGAAATCACCCGGTCGCAATGTTCTCCTTCTTCTACATAAAAGGAGCTAACATACATTGTATCCATATTCATGCAAGTGTAGCGCTAACCCAAACCCTAAAACAAAAGTTGAGGGTTAGAGTTAGATATACACATAGGTATTTGTGCGTTGTTCCCTGAAGTAATATATACACAGACACACACACACACACAGAAATATATATATACGTTCGCATTTGTTTCTGAATTCTGCCATTCGCTGTGTTCGTCTTTCTGAGATGTCCATAGCGAACATGAACATTTGGCGACAAGTTGTCGAATGGCATATGTTGAAGAAACATGGAAGGGGATGTTTCAGACTACCAGGAAGTTAACAAAATATATGTGCATGTGCATTAATCACAAGAAGATTTTTCAGCAAGGGGATTGTTCAGACCGTCACACCGGCTCTCCCCTGACCCTTGTGAGGATAACGGCTTGGATAATGGATGGAATGAATGAATATGTTTGCGTGTGTGTGTGTGTGTGTGTGTGTTTGTAAATTATTGTATTGTATAGTTTTTTGCTTGGTCTAAATAATGAGCAAAGTGTCTGAACACTTATGGGTGTGATATTTCAGTTTTTCTTTTTTAATAAATCTGCAGAAATTTCAACAATTCAATGTTTTCTGTCAATGTGCGGGTGCTGTGTAACAAAAATGAACTTAAATGATTTTAGCAAATGGCTACAATATAACAAAGAGTTAAAAACTCAAGGGGGCCTGAATACTTTCTGTATTCACTGTAATTTCTGTTTTCTTTCATGCTGTTGATGTGAGTCTGAATGGTTGTTTGTTTCTATGTGCCCTTCGACTGTCTGGCGACCAGTTCAGTGTGTACCCCTCCTCTTGCCTGGAGATAGCTAGGATTGGCTCCAGCACACCCGCAACCCTAGTGAGGAGAAGCAGTCCACAAAATTGATGGAAGGATCGATTTTCTTTCATTTTACCTACTTTTGTCATTTTCAAGGTAACTGAGCAGTGGTGTGACAGCACCCTCGAGCCCTCTATTGACCAGACAACATTTAACACTTAACCCATCAACAATGAGTCATTTTGATTTACTGACAATCAAATGTTTACTAACCAGGCTCTGGTAGTGGAGCAGGAGGTGCCAGAGAGCGGTTTGGCAGCAGATCCTCCAAGTCTTTCATAACCTCGTTGGTGCTGTCTGTGTTGTTCCGCCGGTTCTTTTCTTCATCGCGAGCCTAGTCATAGTGTGATAGAAAAGCAGGAGATGAGTGGACGATTAAAGGACATGAATGAGTTAAAAAAGGGGACCACTCTCATGCAAAGTTGCTAGAAAATTCTGATTATTGTGTTCAATTGAGCCCAGTTCATGCTCTCTGGGCAGCATTACTGTGCTTTGATTTTAAAGATGTAACAGTTTGTATGTGAAAATACTGCTGTCTCGTTGAACCCATTCTCTTACCTTACGGGCTTCTGTTAAAGGTACTGGTACAAAATCGTAAATATTTTTTTCCATTCTTTTATTGTGCTTCCATTGTACTGTACTTTTGAAATCTACATATTCTTGCATTTTCTTGTTTTTGTTTCTTGGTGTCTATCAGTCAGTGCCTGCGTTGGAAACATGCATTAATTGGAGACTCTAAATTGCCCTTATGTGTGATTGTGAGTGTGAATAGTTGTTTGTTTCTATATGCCCTGCAATTGGTTGTCTTTATTACCTTCTAACAGTATTGTAATGATTTTTAAATTGGGAAACATAGCAGACATATACAATAAGCCCCAATGTGTTTGCAAAAGTTTTTCCATTTACCATCTGCATCTTCTTTTTCAGATCCAAGTTGGAGTTTTTGTATGCCTCTGAAACAGAGTTCAAATAGTAGATGGCAAGCCTGTAGAAGAAAATAAGACATTTATTGCTTCTTCTCAGTGACAGCAAAGACAGTATACTGGAAGATGTTTGTATATTTTTCAGGGTTTTTTTTAGCCTTTAAGGGTGTCTTGTACTCACACCATGAGCAAAACAGCTGGTATGATGAGGCCTGGGTTGGCTACATAACTAAAAAGTGTCCCCATGAAGGCTGGCAGGTCTAGATCGATCGTCTCAATGATCACATCAAACATCTTTGCCTTCCCACTTCAAAGATTAGAAGTGTTAATACTTAATCGACAATTTCATATTCAGAGCTTTTTGGTTTACTTTCTGAATGTGTTACCTGAAGGGGCCACAATCAAAGGAGGGTGGGAGGGTCATGATGGTGTAGACCACAGGCAACAAACTGAGGAAAAGGATGAGGAGCAGCAGACCCATGTAGAAGTTGTTGGACTTAGAAGCCTTGAAGACTCTCTCATGAGGGACATTAGTTGCCATCACAGCCCAACACTGATAGTACATGGACGTGAGCAGGCGGAGCACGTTGATGCCAACCAGACCGGGAGCATAAAATGCTCCCATCCTAAAACATTCCCACAAATTCAAAAAATTCATTCTAATGAGAGCCGCTGGAGAAATGAAAACAACTCGCGCTACAATTCTGTCCCTACCAATGTAGTGTTAGCTAAATGTTGATCAAGATCACTGCTATTAGCATAACTTGTGAAGGCCAACTTTATAGATACATACATACATTAGCCGAGCCATTAATCCTCACAAGGGTCGCGGGAGTGCTGGAGCCGATCCCAGCTATCTTCAGGCAGGAGGTAGAGTAGACCCTGAATTGGTTGCCAGTCAATCGCAGGCCACATAGAGACAAACAACAGCCGCACTCACAATCATACCTAAGGGCAATTCAGAGTCACCAACTATTGGATGTTTCTGGGATGTGCGAGAAAACCAGAGTGCTTGGAGAAAACCCACATAGGCATGGGGAGAACATGCAAACTCCACACAGGCAAGGGCCAGGATTTGAACCCCGACCTCAGATGTGTGAGGCAAATGCTCTAATCAGTAACCCACTGTGCTGTCCAAGTTTATACAGTCCATCGAAATACAATTAGTGAGATTATTACGTTCTAATCAGGTACCCATGCACAGGCCTACATTACATCAACCTTTTCAAGGCCAGTTACATTCACAGCAGTACTTGTAAATTCTAAAGGTATAACCAGAGAGTTTTCTTTTTTCCCCTAGTACATCACAATATTATGTTCCCAAATATCTACGTCGGATCTGACAAATTCATACCAGATCATGCCTTGATTGAAGACAAGTCCCAAAACATTACCACTGATATCAAACTCTCCATATGATGGCTAAAATGAAAAGAGACTATGGTAAAAATAATGTACATGCAGCACTGTAATGGTTCAGAATGGCTTAAAATTATATTTGTAATGGTAAAATGATATTACCGTATCGATACTGTTATTAAAGAATTTTCTAAAGAAAACCTTAAAAAAAACACCAGTGTTGTGTAAATTTTGAATAAAGACATCAGATTTACAACTTACATGTATTTTTATATTCAATTCCTGAACACAAAATACAAATTAGAAAAATGAAATAAAACTCCCCCTCCTTGAGCAGTCACCTTATCGTGGAGGAGGGGATTATGCGTCCCAGTGATCCTAAGAGTTAAGTTGTCTGGGGCTTCACACCCCTAGTAGGGTCACCCACAGCAAAAAGGTCTTAGGTGGGGGACCAGACAAAGTAAGACTCCATAAACCCTTATGGCAAATACAAATACTGGATCTAGGTTTCCCTTGCCCGGATGCAATGTTGTCAGGCCCTGCCTGTGCAATAGTCCAAAGTACCACCCTTTTTGGAGTCCTTACCTCACGTGAGCAAGGACAGTGAGAAGCGGAAGGGCATGTTTGGGAAGAAACCGGACGTCAGTCCTGGCGTTTCCTAGACTGACCTGAACATGGCAACCGCCATCCTCAAATTGCCGTGTGGGGGCGTGCTTCGGGATTATGGGTACCAAACCCCATGTTCGGTCCCTGTTCGACTGGTGTGAGAGTTTGGTCTGCATTTCCAGCTGTTAGTCCGACTCATTTCTGGTGAGAGTTGGACTCCGCCGAGGCTGTCAACAATCTGTTCATAATTTTTATGGACAGAATCTCTGGCTGCAGCTGAAGTGCAGATGGGGTCTGGTTTAGTGACCTCAGTATTGCATCTCTGCCTTTTTTCAGATGATGTGGTTCTGTTGGCTTCATTAAACTGTTATCTCCAAATCTCACTGAAGTAGTTCACAGGCGAATATGAAGCGGCTGGGATGTGTATCAGCAGCTCCAAATCTGAGACCGTGGTCCTTAGTTGGAATTGGGTGGCATGCCCTCTCCAGGTCAGGGATGAGATCCTTCCCCAAGTGGAGGAGTTCAAGTATCTTGGGGTCTTGTTCATAAGTGAGGGCAGAATGGAGTGGGGGATTCATAGGGGGATGGGTGAGGTGTCGGCAGTGATGTGGACTTTGTATTGGTCCGTTGTAGTCAAGAAGGAGCTAAGTCGAAAGGCGAAGCTCTCATTTTACTGGACCAATACACGTTCCTATACTCTCCTCTGGTCATGAGCTGTGAGTCATGACCGAATGAACAAAATCCTGAAGACAAGTGGCCGAAATGAGCTTCCTCCACAGTGTGTCTTGACTCTCCTTTGGCTGAGAAGCTCTGTCATCCAGGTGGGGCTTAGTCAAGCCGGTGCTGCTCGGCACTGAGAGGATCCAGATGCGGTGGCTGGGGCATCTGATTCAAATGCCCCCCTGATGAGGTGTTCTGGGCAAATCCTACCAGAAAGATACCAAGGGGATGATGCAGGACATGCTGAAGAGACTACGTCTCTTGGCTGGCCTGGGAACATTTCGGGACCCGACCTGGATAAGTGGTAGAAGATGGATGGATGAAATAAACATATTAGAGGTTGACTATATATGCTTCATTAGTTTCTGACTTCTCAGAAGTCTTGTGAACTGGCTAAAATTTGTATTTAAAAATTGTATTCAGTTTTAAATTGTTCAGGCCAGCCAATTGCAGGGCTCATGGAGACAGACAGGAGTCACACTCACAATAAATTTAGAATCTCCAATTAATCCATGTTTTGGGGATGTGGAAGGAAAACAGAGTGGCCGGAGAAAACCCACACGGCCACAAGGAGAACATGCAAACTCCACAAAGGCGGGACCAGCATTTGAATCCCGGTCCTCAGAACTGTGAGGCCAGCACTCTGCAGGTGCAACCCTATCCTGCCCTTTTGAAACCAAGCAGTGAAAAATGTGAAAAATTTTCATGCTTTTTCTTGTGAAGCATGCACTCAAAGCCATTAAAGTAATACACTTTTTCTATTTTATAGATTGACCACTTAAAACATTTGCATTATCACTTACAAATCCAGCCTCCAGGTCCCAACACCAACAGTAATTGAGAAAGCGTACAATAACAGCTCTGGCAAAGTCACCAATCAGGATGGTCAGGTAGGTGACTTGGATGTCCGATACAGTCAGCTTCACAAACTCCTACAACGTATTTTAAAATGAACAATGTGAAATACAACATGCAGAAATGTTCAATGCTGATAAGAATTAAGTATGTAATGCGTTCCGAAAATTCTTACCTTGAAAGACCAAGAATTACTTTAAGCCAAGTTTGTAATATTATAACCGGACATTACTAGAGTTTGTGGTTCCATATGGTCAATGTTGAAGGATTTGCATTTGTAAATATTCAACAGGTTTAACATTTCCAACTGTCGGCCCTGACCATTTTCCGAGTCGATGGAGGAGGAAAAATCACTTGACCCAACTCACACCATAATATTATCTATCGCTCTGGACGAATTGGATGAAACAACTGACAGTCAGGCCTTTGTTCACTTTGTATGCAGCCCAATTAATGTACCCTGCTTTCAGGGATGTAGAAAGGAACACTTTTTATAATCCAGATAATCCATTAGAAGACCTGATATCTAATCAATAGTGGGGGCAAAAAAATGTAAATGAATAATGTTTAATATTTATAGTTGCATTATTTCAACAACGTGGTTCTTATTCTGGCTCGAGTTTAAAGCCCTTTAGCTTTTTGACTACACAATACTGAGAGCCGGGGAAATTGTGCTCCTCTCAAAGCTTGCATTTTTTAAAACAAAAACAGTCATGTTAAAACTGTCTGTATGACCGAACAGATCATAGAACATTAATGAAATTATCTTTTGAAAAGTCATTCCTCTCTAATCTAATGCCTCTAATTTATTTTATTTATACATAATTTACAACTGGGCAGGACAAGGCAAGAATCAGGGAGTGTAGACACAGGAAGCGCAACCAAATAGTCTGTGACGGACTGCCACACTCCCACCGCACTGCATTTTTACCTCAAGTTCCCAACAAAGTTAAATAGAAGATATTAGATGACTCTCTTACTTTAAATAAAGTGCCCAACCTTGGATATTTTTGTAGTCAACACAAGTTTGGTGATAGTTAACTTCAATTAATTGATAATGTCACTTACAAATTTGTAAATATTGTTTCAGTTGTCAGTTGTTAGCAGCTACCCAGCTGCACACCATCTGTTAAGATTGGCGGTGGCTTCCTGACTCATCCCAAATGCAATAATTTCTCGTGTATAATGTGCCCCCATCAAAAATACGTTGTCATACGATAAAGTTGGCCTCAAAATTCCAGAAAAATCAGTCCACCTGTATGGTGTATGTCTTATACACAGATGGCTGCATGGCTAAGCTTTGAAAACCACCATGTACTTCACGTCGCTGTTGTCAGCGAGTCGTCAGATAAATTTGTCATCTCCCCAATACTTTTTAATTGATTTTACATTGAAATACAAACTGCAAAAATTACGTGCAATGTTGTGCACCAGCATGGCCAACCAAGGTGCACCCAGAGTGGGATGAACTGTTCTCTTTCTGATTGTTTTTGTTGTCCAAGTTTAGTGAGGTGGGGATCATTCTTGGTGCCGAGATTAAAAAGGGTGCGGGCAGGGACTGAAATGAGTATACTTTAAAATATTCCAAGCAGTTTGAAACTGCATTTTTTCTCTTTAAATTGTTAAATAAAATCAGATAAATATCACATACACATTGAATCTTAATAGATTGTTCAGGTGTGCCTAATGAAGTACCCAGTGAAAAAATATTTCGTTACAATGCCAACAGCGGTTTCCCAGCAAGGTCCTCTGATGACATCAGCTGGGTTCATGGGAGGTGGAGTGACTTCTGTGTCGTTGACCAGGCGTGTGTAGTTGGCGTAGTATTCCTTCAGGGCCAATATGGTGGCGTTCTTTATGGACTGCTCTTCTTCCAGCTAAATTATAAAGAGAGGGTGCAGTGAGATTTGTGATGTGAAATATCATTCAAAGATTAACTTTGTGGTCGTATCATCAGACTTCTGGCTGGACACTCGGCTGAAGAGAGGGCGGAGCTCTCAACTGATCACCACCTGGAGGTGAGTTGGCTCCAATGTTGGGAGAAAATGGTGGTCCTAGTTGGCAGGCCCAAATGAATTGTGATGGTCTGGTGGGGACGTGTGGCAAAACCCCTGTCCCAAGGAGTTTCAACTCCCACCTCCAGCAGAACTTCACCCATGCTCTGGGGGAGCCGGGGACACTGTGTCGGAGTGGACCATTATCCCCACCTCTATTTCTACGGTGGCTGACCGGAACTGTGGCAGTAAGGCAGTCGGTACTTGGTGTGGTGGCAATCCCCGAACCCATTAGTGGACTCCAGCAGTGAGGGATGTCGTCAAAGTTAAGAAGGAGTCCTCGCGGCCCTTTTCGGGCTGTAGGACTCTTGAGGAAGCTGATGAGTACCAGCTGGCCAAGCAGAATACAACTATGGTGGTCGCTGAGGCAAAAAATTGGGAGTGGAAGAAGTTTGGTGAGGCCATGGAGAATGACTTTTGGATGATTTCAAGTAAATTCTGTTCCCCATTTAGGTGAGGGAAGCAGTGCACCATGAACAATGTATAGCCGTGTTGGGGCACTGCTGACCTCGACTCAGGACATTGCAATACAGTGGGGAGAATAGTTCAAAGACCTCCTCAATTCCACTGACACGCCTTCCCAAGAGAATGCAGAGTGTGGGGTCTCTGATGGGGGCTCTCCTATCTCTGGGGTTGAGGTTACCAAGGTTGTTGAAAAGCTTGGTGTTAAGGCCCCAGGGGTGATGAGAATAGGCCTGAGTTCCTAAAGGCTCTAGATGTTGTGGGGCTGTCCTGGTTGACACGCCTCTGCAACATCACATGGACATTGAGAATAGTGCATCTGGATTGGCAGACTGGGGTGGTGGGCCCCCTTTTAAGAAGGGGTACTGAAAGGTGCGTTCTAACAACACAGGATGACATCCTCAGCCTTCCTGGTAAGGTCTATTCAGGGGTGCTGGAGAGGAGGGTCCATCCGGAAGTCGAATCTCAGATTCAGGAGGAGAAATGTGGTTTTCGTCCTCGCCGTGGAACAGTGGTCTAGCTCTACACCCTCGGCAGGATCCTCGACGGTGCATGGGAGTTCGCTCATCAAGTCTACATGTATTTTGTGGACTTGGAGAAGGCATATACCCTATCCCTCACGGATCCGATGGAAGAGGCTTCAGGAGTATGGGGTACTGAATCCCCTCATATGGATTGTACAGTCCCTGTACAAGCGGTGTCAGAGTTTAGTACACATTGCCGGCGGTAAGCCTGACTGGCTTCTAGTGTCAGTTGGACTCCGCCAAGGTTGCCCATTCTGTTCCATCCAGGAGGAAACTCATTTCGGCCGCTTTAGCCGAGGTGGCTCGGAGACATCTCTAATGAAGTGTTTTGGGCACATCTCACTGGCCCCATAATCCCAGGGAGGACCCAAGATATGTTTGACAGACTCCACCTTTCAGCTTGCCTGGGATCTCCTCGAAAGAGCTGGAGGAAGTGGCTTCGGAGAGGGAAGTCTGCCCCCATGACCAACCTCAGATAAACTAAAGAAAATGGATGGTTGAATGCATGGATGGATGGATGAAATGGCGTTAGACCTGTTTGAAAAGAAGCATGGCTGTTGAAGAATTACCTCTAATGGGGAGCAAGAGTGTGTACACACCTTGGTGTTGACTTCATCAAAGAGGGCAAACAGGAATGTGTAGAGGTTTCCCAGCAAAAGAGCAAAGATGCGTCCCAGCTGCCACTTGAGGGCAATCCGGGGATGATAGTCCTCCAGCTCAGCAATCGTCTCAAACAGAGGTGGACACAAAAGGCCCAGCAGAGACATGATGATCTCCAACTTGAAAAATAAAGAAAGGAAAAAGAAGAGAAATGCATTACTTTGCCAGTGACAGATCCAGAGAAATTACATTTGATATAATTTCCCCAACAGTAGTGCAAAAATGTTCTGGGTGTTTGTTTTTAGCTCACATCCTACCGAGGCTTTTGTTGGAGGGTGCTAAGTAGTTTTTAAAAATCCTTCAAATAGCAGTCAAACAAATTAAAGCAATCAAAACGTAATCCCAAGGGAAAGGTACTCATCAAGGATATTAATATTTGCTTCAGATGAGAGTGATAATGATTTTGGGACATGGGGGACTTGTGCCCTTCCCCACTTTTGAACCCTATGTGTATGATGTGTCCCTTTTCAGGAATGGAAAATTCCCATCAACAATAGCATTTCAGGAAAAGAACATTAAAAATTGCCCGCCAAGTAATGCGACCACTCAGTCTAAAAATTGTTCGGCTGCCCATGTTGATTATTATCTTCTTCCATAACCAGCTTGTCTTCGCCCCGCACAAGAATAAGAGTCTACTTTGGTACTTTGGGGTAATAAATTAAAATTGTCAACTAGTTGAACAGTCGTTTTTTTACATGTACGTGTGTCACGTTGTTTGTCTTGACATTACCTCATTTTTCTCATACCAGCTGAGATCGTCTCTATTGGCAAAATCTTGAGACCTCTTTACAACAAAGTAGATGAGGTATCCACTTCCTCCGAGGCTGCAAGTAATGAGGACATTAGCCAGGACCCTGAGGAACCTCCTCAGATGAATGTTCTCATCTTTCTGGTTCTCTTGCTCATCCACAATGGACTCCTGATCTTGCAGAGAATTAGCAGACACAATTGCACGTATTCTGTATGTACAGTATATCATATTCATTGAACAGTCTTGCCATGGTTACCTTGAAGCTGGTGGTGATAGATGCATACTTGTTGTCTGCAGTCTCTGCATTTCCAATGAGATAATCCCAACTGGTGAACATTTTCCAGGCAAAGGTGAACTCCCCGTCCTCTCCATCTCCACCACCTAGGTCTGCATTCTTTGCCATTCTGAATTATATTTTTTAAAAAAAGGCTGGGATATGATGTATTTGTGAGGGTAGATGAGACCTGCATAGAACACTGATTACAAACTATACTGTAGTTTGAAGAGCATGACAGCAAAATCAGAACACAATTGCTTTTTTCTCTTTTAAATCCACTTGATTCTAACCACACAAGGACAATCAAATCTGACTGCCCTTGACTTACGTGCGGATCACAACCATCAAGCTGTACCCAAATGTTCCAATCCCAACCATAAGGTAGGCGAGAGGGAGCCTAAACTTCAGCAGGCCAATGGTCCTCTGACTGTTGTAATAGCCGTAGAACAGGATGGAGTACTTGCAGTATCCCTGAAGAAAGAACATACTGTAGTGTTATTCCGCTTTCCTTACAGATTAGAGATGGGTACGGCAGTTCTTTTGAGTATACTGAATCACTCAAATCAGTTCCTTAAAAATATCTGTTCAAAAGATTCCTTTAGCGAATCGATTGGTTCTTTTTCATAAAATAATTGAAGTGCTTCCTGATTTCTCATTTAGTTTGAAGAAATGGGTGCGAGTGAAAGCTCTCTCCATGAGGACGTAGGGCCTTACGCTTAAAATCGCTCATGAATACGCTCACTCTGCAGAACGCCGTTCCTCTAGACAACAAATCACTCATTGTACAAGTCCACCGCGTCTTTGTGGATCACAAATGAACGAATCACTCTTCAGTTCTTCAGTACACCAGTTCATTGAACGAATCACTCATTTCACTTAAGTCCCTCGTCTGGTTGCACAGCACAGCCTGACGTTGGCTGCTCATTGGTCATTCGACAGATATTCAGAAGTGAGTGACAGAAAGTTTCAAGTTCCATTTCCACTTCCAGCGAAGGGGTGGGTGGGGGTTGGGGGGGGGGGTTAAGCGACTGCCAAGGAAAAAGAACAAATAATTTCACAAACAGATTTTCTTAGTTCTATTAATATAATCGTTCATGAACATAACAGTACTGTATTCCAGATCGTCTAACCATCTATCCATCCATTTTTTGAGCCACTTATCCTCACGAGGATCGTGGGAGTGCTGGAGCCAATCCCAGCTGTCATCGGGCCAGGGTACACCTGGTTGCCAGTCAATCACAGGGCACATTGAAAAAGACAACAGCCACACTCACAATCACACCAAGGGGAAATTTAGAGTATCCAATGAATGCATGTTTTAGGGATGTGGGAGGAAACTAGAGTGCCCAGAGAAAACCCACGCACGCACGGGGAGAACAAGCAAACTCCACACAGGCCCCCGTGTCTCAAAACTGTGAGGCCAATGCTCTACAGCTCGATAAACTTTATTGTTTATATGAATTAATCATTAACTAAGAATTTTATGGCTGCAACATGTTCCAAAATGCGGGAACACTATGTTCCATCAGCTTTTCTTTTAACAATGTTAAATTAATGTTTGGGAGCTGAAGACAATAGTTGTTGAAGCTTTATAGGTGCATTTCTTTCTCATTCTTGCTTGATGTACAGCTTTAGCTGTTCAACACCCTGGGATCTCTATTGGGGTATTTTATGTTTTATAATGTGCCGCACAATTTCAATGGGAGACAGGTCTGTACTGCAGGCAGGTCAGTCTTGTACCCACACTCTTTTACTGTAAGATTAGATTTTATATTGGCTGGCAACCAGTACAGGGTGTACCCTGCCCGTTGACAGATGGGATGGGCTCCAGCACTCCCCCGAGCCTTGTGAGGATAAGCGGCAAAGAAAACGGATGGATTAGATTTTAATAATAAAGTCATTATATGTTAAGATTACAACAGTCCAAAACCGTGCACATGAGGAAAATTGAAGACTCTTGATTGCCTGAATGTGAGTGTGATATGTTTGCTTGTCTGTGGCCAGGTTTGACCTCATCCATGACCCACATGAGTGGTCTCGAAAGTAGACTTAAGGGAGCGGGACTGACTAGATGTTTAAAGAGGTAATCAGATGCATTTTCTTTTTCAAAATCGTAACACAAACTTACATTGAAATCCATGAGGACAGAGTAGTCCTGAGCAGTAGCCTGTTCTGCTCTGGGAACAGTTTTTCTGGGAATGGACCCATAAGGAAGGCCCATCAGAACCTGCATTAAGAAGGAAGAAAAACAAACAGTGTGGTTTTTGCAATATTACACAAGTTAAATGTAACTTCTGGCTGCTAGTGAAAACCATTTCTTTGGTCTGCTTGTCACTTTATATTACTGGTATATCTTGATAGATGAACATATTGGCAGTGAAAATATTATAATTTTCAAGATAATACATAGGAGAAAAAAGGGTAAATTGGATTATTTCCTGAACAAATACAGGATGATCTTTTATGGCGCACTAATGTGCTACTGTACAGGGTTTGGGAATCACTGTTCTACACTAATTACTTGTTTGTATTGTACTACTCTTAAGGTATTCAAGCTTTTCAAATGACATTGATTATGATAATTATTATTACTTCACCTCAGGAATGACCACCAGCCCGAAAGTGAAACCGAACATAACGAGGTTCATCCCGTACATCCAGCGTAGGAAGATGAAGTAGGAAGCTACAGATGACCCAAAGTGACCTGAGGACATTGAGTTTTTTTATTTGTACGCAAGCGACCACTGCTATGCTGTTAAAATGGTAAATGAAGCAGTTTCCAAAACTCACTTTCCACTTCTTTGATTTTCCTCTCCCAGGGAATACACGCTGTTTTGAAATTTTCAAAGTCCCTCTGGAACTTAATCCATTTCTGTGAACAATGCATGAAAAGAGCCAAATATTATTATGAGTAAAGGACTGCAGAAGAATAAATTATATACGGTATATTGTTTTTTTTAACCAACCTTTGTCATCATTACTTTGTAGGCATACCACTTCCTGCCTTTTCCTTTGCCAAGAGCGCCTTCAAATTTATCCACAAAATCTTGAGCTTCTCTGTGAAGATGCATGGATGATAAGGGCTGGTTCATCATTAATTACACATCATTCGACATGAAAGTTTATGTACGCTGACAATGAAACACAAAGATGACGGGAAACAAGCACTGGGTTCTGAGATTCTCTGTTTGGTTCTCCACTCGGCTCTTCCTGTGTGAAGTTTGCATGGTATTTTAAGATAACGTAACCTTGATTTGTTCCATAATGGGGATATTCGCAAACCTCTGTGGGGGAGAAAAAAATCTGAAAATGCCAACTTCCTCCCAGATTCCAAAAACTAATTGAAAAACTATGTGAAGTTGTCAGGTGTGCGTGTGAGTTGGACATTTACTTGAGGTGTGTGAGTCTTCTCTTCATCCTCCACGGTTTGTTCCTGATTGTTGAGATCAATTTCTTCTTCTCTTCCACCTCCTCCATCAGCACAGCCATCTCTCCCTCTGACAAGGATTCCTCATCCTCATCTGAGCTTGAACTGGTGTCTGATGAACTGAGGATGGATGGAGACACCGAGGCAGAAGGTTACGAAGTGATGAGCTTCAGGATTTTTACTGAGAATTGGGGGTTTCGAACCTTCGCCTTATGTACCCAGCCCCTCCTACAACCCTACTAAGAACAACTGCTTCCTAAAATGGATGGATATTCAGCCTACCTTTCTTCCTTCTTCTTCTTCTTGTCATTTCCCGTGGCATCTCCCTTCTTGACTTGACTATCATCCTCCTCCTTTCCTCCTTTCATCCGGCCTCCCTTTTGCCCCTTCTTTCCTTTTGTCTCATCGCTAGCTTCCTCCTCACTCTCCAAAGTTTTGCTTCCCTTTTTCTTTTTGGCAGTCCCCCCTTGCTTCTTTTTCTTGGCGCCCTCGTCCTCACTTTCATCCTCTTCATCATCACCACCTCCGCGTTTCTTGGTCGGCTTCTTTCTATTTGCCCCTCTTCTTGTCCGGTGAGCTTCGTCAGCCTCTTCTTTGTCTTCCTCATCTTCGCTAGCTGTTTTTTTGCTACGGGCTCTTCCCTTTGTAGCACTTCTTCCAGCTGCTTGCCTTCTGTTCCCTCGCTTCCTTGTGGCACCATCTGCAAAGAGAGTTCATAATAGTGACGATAGTGGAGGAAGTCAATAGATGTCAGACTTGTGTACATGATAGATCCAACAAGTATTGTTAACTTACCATCACTGTCACTGATGTCATCTTCCATATCAATCTCAACTGTGTGATAGGCAAATACAACACACAAAATATAATTGACTTCTTTTAAATTTTATATCAGGCGGCACTGTGGGTCAGCTGGAAAGCATTGGCCTCACACTTCTGAGGTCCCCGGGTTCAATCCCGGAGCCGCCTGTGTGGAGTTTGCATGTTCTCCCCGTGCCTTTGTGGGTTTTCTCCCGGCACTCCGGTTTCCTCCCACATCCCAAAAACATGAAACATTATTTGGACACTCTAGATTACCCCTAGGTGTGATTGTGAGTGCGGCTGTTTGTCTTGATGTGCCCTGGGATTGGGTGGCGACCAGTTCAAGGTGTACCCTGCCTCCTGCCAGTTGACAGCTGAGATAGGCTCCAGCACTCCCTGCGACCCTTGTGAGGATAAGCGTCTAAGAAAATGGATGGATGGATGTGTGATGTTTGTGAATTGTGTTGTAGTGGGTCCTGCTTTTTTTCCATTACAGTTATGATTATTATTATTTTTTAAACACAACCAGGTTCTGGTTTGATATTGTGATCAAGATGAGCATCATGCTGGACTTGCTGTGCTAGTGTTGGTTTCCTATTGGTCCTCTGGCTTTCTCTCACATTCCAAAAATTTGTATGTTAAGATAAGTGAAGTATAGAAAATATAATAAAAGTATAATTTTACACACCTGTTATTGTGGTAAATTTTCTTGTGTTGAGATACTGTACTATTTTTTTAATATTTTGGGTACCTTATTTGTTTTTTAAAAATTTTCCATTTTCATTGATGCTGTCTTAGAATAAAAGCCATACTACACCTTGCATTAATCGCCAGTAAAGCAAAGGATAATTGTGAATAAGGCAGTGAGTGTGAATTGGTGGGGTACACCTTCAACTGGTTTCCAGTCAATTTTGCAGGACACATACAAAGAAACAGCTATTTAATGCTATTCGCATTGATGGACAGTTCACAGTCTTCAGGGAACCTATTCTGCATGTTTTGGGAACACGGGAGGAAGCCAGTGCGTAAGAAAACCCATGCAAGCACAGGAGGAACTCCCCACATGAAGCCACAAGGCAAGATTTGAACCCCGACTCTCCTGACTGTGAGGCAGGCACATTCACCGCCCACAACATTGTGCCCTGTACAATGATACGTATCAAATATTCATGAACAGTATTGACTTAAAGTTCATCAAAACGTTTCATGAGTCAGAATTTTCCCATCTTGCATAATCATCTAATTAAAAAGTACTCAAATATAGCCCTGTCCTTGAGTAAAAAAATATTATATAAAATATTGTAGTTTTTCCATCTTGGCTTTCTTTGCTTGCGAAACCACAACCAAATTTTGATCACCACAACCAAACTTTGACCAAGGTGCATAACAGTAAAAACAACAGACAAAATAAAAAAAGAGAGCGTTCATAAACATTTCTCAGTCCACCTTACCGTCATCTGTCGACAGATCCCTTTTTCTCGGCATGATGGAAAACAAATGCCCTTCAGTGGCTACTGCGGTTGTCCACCCCCCCACCCACCGTTTAAACTCTCCTCTGGTCTCGGCTCACCGCCAGGACCCAACTCAAGTATCTAACATTGCCATCACCGTGACGACAGCCACATGTGATCCAGTCGCATAAGGTGTTGTGGATGTGCTCAATAAAAACATATTTTTGAGGCGTTGCAATGTGACAGCAAATGGTACTTTTTCTCCAGATGATAGGGCATTGATCAAATTTGTGTTTCCATACAGAAATGCTCTTATACAGAGTCGTCAACCTCAATCAGAGTTTAAAAGGCAGAGAAACTTCACATTGAACAACAAGAGATCATTTTTCTTATCTAAAATTCATTCTTGAGAATCTGTTTTCCTACATTGGAGGTGTGGGCCTAGTAGATGAGATCTCTATAGTCCTGTGACTTACTATTCAAAGAAACTGGAGAAGGGCTTTTTTTTTCCACAACCGTAATTTGAGACAAAAATTACAATAGCAAACACAGCAAAAACAAGATATTGAATATATAATCTTATAAACTGTTTCTCTTTTTGTTTTCAAATATTTATTTTGAATTTGATGCCCGGAACACGTTCCAGGTATGTGACAAGGGGTATTTTTACAACTATTTGGGGAACTAAAAGCACCAATTGTAAAAGCTCAGCAGGTACAATTCTTGTTGATGTACAGGTACATGTAGTGATGAACCGTGTTAACTACCAATTATTTTCCAGAATTGTTCCTGAGGCAACGTGGCAATATGCTTTAATGCACATCTTGTATCTGTAGTTTATTCAATTCAATTCAATTCAATTGAAGGATTTGTGGGTTATTTTATTTTGTTTTTCTTTTAGTTTTACAAAACGCCCCAACTTCATTGGAATTGAGGTTTGTATTAAGTACCAGTTAACAAGGCTGTGTAAAAATAGAGACAATTTCCGGGAAAATTGTAAAGAAAAAGTCATTCAAATTGAGTGGTAATATGAATAAAGAAACAAGTTCTTTTCAGTTGGAAAAGTAAATAGATGGATCAGAGTTCACACACAAAGATGTACTCTGAATGCAATGGAAACCCATCACAGTCTAACATGAAATACAAAGCCTTCAGATATTAATTTTCAGCCTCTACGATAGAGGTTTTGGGTGGTGAAAGTATTATTTGGGCAAGTGCTTCCACGACTTGTTAATGGTTGAGGGTGTGTGCTTTTTCCACTCTGTGCTCCTTGTACTGATAAACATGGACACGTCATTGGTCGGGACAGCTCGTGCAGTTTTTTGGGTGAGGCAGTCGACCCGGTGTGGAAACGTGACCCACGGCCAAAGACGCTCACTGGAAAGATCCTGTTTCCACTCACGTGCAGACACGAGGCAAAGATAGTTAATGAGCACTTGCTTCATCATCCTGACTGGATGTTGGAACATCTATATTCGCTGGAGGATTCGTTTATTTATCTCTATGTAGTGTATGTCACTGGTCTTGCCATAGAAGCATACAGTGCCTTGTGAAAGTTTCTGGCCCCCTTGAACTTTTCAACCTGGTGCCACATTTCAGGCTTCAAACATAAAGATATAAAGTTTTTTTTTGTGTCAAGAATCATCAAAAGTGGGATACAATCGTGAAGTGGAACGAAATTTATTGGATATTTTAAACTTTTTTAACAAATAAAAACCTGAAAAGTAGGCGTGCAATATTATTCAGCCCCCTTGCATTAATACTTTGTAGTGCCACCTTTTGCAGCAATTACAGCTGCAAGTCGCTTGTGGTATGGCTCTATCAGTTTTGCACATTGAGAGACTGAAATTCTTGCCCATTCTTGCTAGCTAAACAGCTCAAGCTCAGTGAGGTTGGATGGAGAGCGTTTGTGAACAGAAGCCTTCAGCTCTGCCCACAGAGTCTCGATTGGATTCAGGTCTGGGCTTTGACTAGGCCATTCTAACAGCTGGATACATTTATTTGTGAACCATTCCATTGTAGATTTAGCTTTATCTTTTTGGATCAATGTCCGTCCCAGTCTCACGTCTTTTGCAGACTCCAACAGGTTTGCTTTCAGAATGGTCCTGTATTTGGCTCCATTCATCTTCCCATCAATTTGAACCATCTTCTCTGTCCCTGCTGAAGAAAAGTAGGCCCAAACCATGAGGCTGCCACCATCGTGTTTGACAGTGGGGATGGTGTGTTCAGTGTGATGAGCTCTGTCACTTTTACCCCAAACATATCATTTTGCATTGTGGCAAAAAGTTCGGTTTTGGTTTCATCTGACCAGAGCACCTTCTTCCACGTTTGGTGTATTTCCCAGGTGGCTTGCGGCAAACTTTAAACGAGACTTTTTATGGATATCTTTGAGAAATGGCTTTCTTCTTGCCACTCTTTCATGAAGGCCAGATTTGTGTAGTGTATGACTGATTGTTGTCCTATGGACAGACTCCCCCACCTCAGCTGTAGAGCTCTGCAATTCATCCAGTGATCATGGGCCACTTGGCTGCATCTCTGATCAGTCTTCTCCTCGTTCGGGGTGAAAGTTTAGAGGGGCGGCCGGGTCTTGGTTGATTTGCAGTCGTCTGATACTTCTTCCGTTTCAATATGATTGATTGCACAGTGGTCCTTGAGACATTTAAAGCTTGGGAAATCTTTTTGTATCCAAATCTGGCTTTAAACTTCTCCACAACAGCCTCTTGGATCTGCCTGGTGTTTTCCTTGGTCTTCATGATGCTCTCTGCAGTTTAAACAGAACCCAGAGACTATCACAGAGCAGGTGCATTTATACGGAGACTTGATTACACACACAGGTGGATTCTATTTATCGTCAACATTGGATCATTCAAAGATCTGAACTTCTGCAGTGAGTTTGCTGCACTAAAAGTAAAGGGGCCAAATAATAATGCACGCCCAACTTTTCAGTTTTTTTATTTGTTAAAAAAGTATAAAATATCCAATAAATTTCGTTCCACTTTACGATTCTGTCCCACTTGTTGTTGATTCTTGACAAAAAAAAAAAATATTTTATATCTTTACGTTTGAAGCCTGAAATGTGGCCAAAGGTTGAAAAGTTCAAGAGGGCTGTCAATTTCTGGCTGTTTTATTATATGTGAAAGAATCTCCCACACTGTTCCTATAAAGCTCGTTCACCGACGTCATAAAATCACATGATTTTTGTTTACGTCGCAATATTGCCGGTCGAACAAAGCATTGCTGCAAGTTGATTCCGTTGAGATGAAACGAAAATGTGTCTTCTTGCAAGACACCCAGGGTTTTGTCCGATAGCGTTAAACATTTAGAATGTGATAATAAACAAAGGTACGTGGAAAAATTAGAGACACTTGGCATAAAGGATCCATATTTAATGCCGAAGTCCATGTTTTCTCCAATAAGAAATGTTATTGTTAATTCAGTTCCATGTTTGGATAACTGGAGATACACATGTATCTGGTGGGTAAATCGTCGAGATTTACACAGAAAAGTTTGAAAGCGTATAAAAGTCTGGAAGCATACAAATACTTCCTTGTTGGATCTGTTCTCAATCAAGAATAAATCTCACATAGTGATGGACCCACTCAGATTTTTTCCAATACAAATACCTTCTGCTTCTTATTATCCTTTCAGCTTGTCCCGTCAGGGGTCGCCAGTGTGTCATCTTTTTCCATCTAAGCCTATCTCGTCCATCCTCCTCTCTTAACACCCACTCTCCTCATGTCCTCACTCACAACATCCATCAACCTTTTCTTTGGTCTTCCTCTCGCTCTTTTGCCTGGCAGCTCCATCCTCAGCACCCTTCCACCAATATACTCACTCTCTCGCCTCTGAACATGTCCAAACCATCGAAGTCTGCTCTCTTGAATCTTGTCTCCAAAACATCCAACATTGGCTGTCCCTGTATTGAGCTCATTAATAATCCTATCCAACCTGCTCACACCAAGCGACAACCTCAGCATCTTCATTTCTGCTACCTCAAATTCTGTTTCCTGTTTCTTCAGAGGCACAGTCTCTAATCCGTACATTATACAAATACCAATATTTAAATAAATGACCCCTGGTTTTACACACTCGCATTCATTAACTATAATTGGGGGGAAAAATTAGGACAGGGAGTTGGTCTCCTCTGTATACGGAAGCGTATTGCTGCCACACGCTTCCCTCAGTCATCCTGTGTGTGACAGGCGTTCAAAAAAAAAAAAAAAACGCATTGTTCTTAAATGATTCATCTTGGCATTATAAATACTTGATAATTTGAGATTGAGAAGAATAATTCCTACCTGGAATGAAATGATTGCTACACAGGAATGTGTATTTCGTTGGCACCCTCAGTTTAATTGCCAAAATCCAGGGATCTTTTTTGGTCTTTTCATCTGGTATTCTATAGAATGATCTCTTTGACGATCTGTCTCGTCTGTTGTGACAACCAACAGCACAGCAGGTCTCAGGTATTGTAAATATTGTCCTCTGTTTCAATGTCTCCCACAATGCCAAACAGCTCTGTTTGACCGGCAACATGGCGCCATGAAAATGGTTACGACACGTGCATGATCTCTATTTCGGAGATGTTGAATTGGGAAAAGTTCCTAATACTGTACCACAGTGTTCGCAGAAAACCATCAGGCTCCATTAAAAAACTAAATAAGCATACTAAAACAACTTTATATGGGTTAATCAAGGACACTTAAATTGGTAGCAGTTGTGTGAGGACTCCCATTTAATGTGATTGGTCAATTTTCATTATAGCTACATGCCCATTTATATATGTAACTACATTACAGTTTTAACACACACCACGCCCCCCATATTCATTATTATTCGTTGCTCACATTACTGGCAGAAAAAGATGACACTATCATCATGCTTTCTTGCCCCCAGAAAAACATTACATTTGAACAGGGGTGTGGATATATTTTTTGTAACATTCGTTCTAAGTGAAACTAGTACTCCAAAAATTAAGGGTTTACACCACTTGCTGTAATTTTTGTGAACACATTTTATTTACATCATACAACTTACTCTGTATTATTAGATCACACATACCGCAGTATATAAATAATGTTTGTACAAACTTGCATAACTAAAAGGGGAAGAAAAAAAACATGGGAATAAGCAGCCAGACCTTCTCCCCACAAAAATAATCCATTAAAAGCAAACACTACTCATCTCATACTCAGTCAAACCGTTCAAAACTTTCCACACAACAAATGTCTGTTTGGGTACACATATCAAAACAACAATTTAACATTCCCAACATTGTGAACATCAACTCACATTAAAACAGCAGAAAGCACTCAAAAGTGAAGTCAAAACATAAAATATTAGTGAGACCAAACCATGTCAAAGGCAAAACAAATGATTCAAGTTTAGGCTACTTGTCATACACATACACACATACACACACACACACACACACAGGTGAAAAACAGTGGGGAGAAATGAGAATACAAGGAACAGTCATGTTAATTAAGGACCAAATGAGCATGAGGTTCCTGTGGCAAAATTCAGATCTTTTTCAAAAATTCATATGGGCACGCTTCAACAGTTTCATAATATTGTGGGAGCAACATGAGTGTGTGGGGAGAGTGGATGGGTCCAGTGGCACGGACTGGCAAACACAGGATGCTGTTATTTGACGATCTCAGAAGACTTCAATTTTGAACAAGGGGACAAACTTACATTAACTAGAGACTCTAAATTTTCCCTTTGTGAAATTGTGAGTGCGACTGTTGTGTAGGCCCTATGTGCCTTGCGATTGGCTGGCAACCAGTTCAGGGTGTCCAATGACAGCTGGGATTGGCTCCAGCACTCCCGCGACCCTCGTGAGGATAAGCGGCTCAGAGAATGGATGGATGGGAAAAAAATTAAGAGAGAAAAAAAAAATCCAATATCCACTTTGCTACTCATGCCAGCAGAGAGCAAGCATGGCTAGGATGGGATCACAAGCCAACAGCAGTAAAAGGCTCCAGTCTAGCCCAAGAATCTGACATTTCTAAATTATCTCTATGGAGGATCAAAACAGCCAACCTTCACCTGATTTGTACATAATCAAAGTTTCTATTCAGGGCAGCACTGGATCAGCAGTATAGAAAATTGATGGATGGATACCATAATATGGACCCAAGTAACCCTCTTACCTGTTAGATCTAACACCATCTAAAAAAATAAAAATCACACAGCGGCAACAGTAGCTGGAAATATGAAGGAGTGGGAAGAAAACCATATTATTGATTGTGAACGTTGGGATCCATAAGACAAGGTCGGGCTCAATTTGGGTCCATTTTGTTTAAGCCCACTGATCGAAGAAAAAGTTTTCATATTCTCTGGATCTTGTCGGCGACAACCACGGGGTTCTCTTTGCGAATCTTGGCTGCAGCTTCAGCTTTGTAGTCGTACGGACAGTTGTGCTGGTCTGAGTAACGGTGAAAGCCACAGAACTGGTTCCCACAGCGGCATTCAAAACCTGAAATGCCACAACAGGACAACTTGAGTTTTTTTTTTTTTTACAATTAGCTATAGCACAATAGGCTACTATTGATCGGATTATGGCTGGGAAATCCAGGCATAACAACAGGTTCTGTTTTCAAATATAGTGTGCAAGTCCTCTCGCTTTCATCAACCATAATTTCCGGCCTACAGAGTGCCCCTGCTTATAAGCCTCACCCAGTACATTTGTAAAGGAAATACCATTTGATACATACATAAGCCGCACCTTTGTAAAAGCCACAAGTGCCCACATTGAAACGAGATATTTACAAAGAAAGACGGTACACAACAAGAGTTTTCAAAGTTTTAATACATTAGCTTAGCTTACCATAGCAACAAAACGGTAGCGCGAACAGGGCTGTTAAAAAACACAAAAACATACCAGGAAAAAAAACAACTGCCACGGCAGCTACACAGTAGCAACACGGTAGCACAACACTAACAGGGCCGGACAAAAAATAAATAACATACCTAAATCACTGAGATGCGGATGTAACACAGCAGCAACACGCTAGCGGGGCTAACAGGGCCATTTATATATATATTTATATATATATTTATATATATATATATATATGAGGGTGAAGAGCTGGTTCACTGTTCCACAGCCATGATGAAAACGACACTGCTCCTTCTCAATCTGAGATTTGATTTCCCAATGGACCCTTCTCTCCAGCATCTCTGACTAGACCTTACCAGAGAGGCTGAGGAGTGATATCCACCAGTAGCCGGAACACACTCTCTGGTCCCTGTTCTTAAAAAGGGGGACCGCCATTCCAGTCTCCCAATCCAGAGGTACTGTCTCCGATTTCCAGGCTATGTTGCAGAGGCGTCAACCACAACAGGCCTAAAACACCTAGATGCTTTAAGAACTCCTAGCGAATTTCACGCACACTTGGGATTTTGTTATCGAGGAGCTTTCAAACCACCTCGATGATTTCAGCCACAGAGATAGGAGAGCCCAGCTCAGAACCCTTGACTCTTCTTCGACATGGCAAGGCATATCGTTGTCGGTGATATTTAGGTCTTCTAAGCATTTTCCCCACCGACTCACAACATCCCGAGTTGAAGTCAGCAGCGGCCCACCCCCACTATAAAGTTACATTTTATATATATTTAAATTATATTAATAGTGAACTGCTTCCCCCTCATGAGACATCGGATGGTGGACCAGAATTTCCTCAAAGCTGTCCAGAATTCATTATCCACGGCCTCTCCGAACTCCCACGCTTGGCTTTTCGCCTCAGGAACCACCAAAGGTGCAGTCCGCTTGGTCAGCTGCCTTATGAGTCCCACAGGCTAAAAAGCCCCGATAGAATGTTTGCTTTAGCTTCAAAGTATCCCTTACCAGAGATTGTCACCATGACAGGCACCTTACAGACACAGGTCTGGTTGGCTGCCTCGGCAATAGAGAAACAGGACAACCTAACTCAGACTCAATGTCCTAACCCTAACCTAACTCTCGGAATGTGGGTGAAATTTTCCCAGATGTGGAAGCTGACAATCCTTCACACGGGATTGAGTCAGATGTTCCAACCAGACCCTCACAATACATTTGGACCTGCCACTGGGATTGTCCCCCACCATCAGAACCAACGTGCACTTGATCAGTGGACATATCTCTGCCTGTTTCTTCACCAGAGAGTCCAAGACATGCGATCATAAGTCCGATAACTCGATCCCAGAGTAAATAATCGAATGGCCACTTAGCATGTCCGAGTGACATGTGGATGTATAGACACCCTTATACTTGAACATGCTTTTCATTATTGACAATTCATAATGACCACCGAAGTCCAGTAACAGAAAACCACTCTGGTTCTGATCCGCGGGGTCCTTCCTCCCAATCACGGTCTTCCAGGTCTCACTGTCATTGTCCACGTGAGCATCGAAGTCCCCCAACAGAACATTGGAGTCCGCAACAGGAACACTCTCCAACACCCCTTCCAAGAACTCCAAAAGGGGTCAGTACTCTGAACTGCTGTTTGGTGCATAGGCACAGACAACAGTTTGGACCCCCCCATACCACTCCCATCCAAAGGTGAAGGGAGGCTACCCTCTTGTCCACCAGCACGAGCCCCAACATACTGGCGGCGAGCCACGGGGCAATAAGTACTGTATACCAACATCTGCCCAGCGCCTCTCACCATGGGCAACTCTAGTGTGGAAAAGTGTCCAACCTCTCTCAGGAGGACTGGTACCAGAGCCCAAGCCGTGTGTGGAGGCGAGTCCAACTATATCTAGTCGAAACTTCTCGACCTCACACACCACTCACCTGTCAGGCCAACCTTTTTGCGGCACATATAACAACGGTTCTTTTTGGGTTTGGGAGGTTCCAAGGCTTGGGATTCTTCACTGCCAGCAGTGGAGGGATGAATGGATGTGACTGTGGTCTGACTTGTCACTGAAAATACACACAAAAAAGCTCATCCCTCATTATTATCTCTCATATCATTATGTCTGTTCATTTGATGTCTATTTTAACATGGAAGAACATACATTCTATTTTGAACAGGCAGTTATATTTTGGAAATGATAAGCTGCCATTTACGTTTCATCTAAACTGGTGACTAAAACAATACAAAAATACAAAATAAATGAAATATATCCACCAGTGTCTGTGAATTCTGCTTTGCTCCCCGATGCTCCTTTGTCCTCTGACAAGAGACTTATCTCTGCCATCTTTTGCGTTACAGAAATAGTTGATATCCCACTGCAACATAGAAATATGTTGAGATAAAGTAAACAATGATTACATTTATCTAATGCAATGAGAAAATCAAAAGTGTCTAATGTAACAATGGTATAAAATAAATGTTGAAATCATTATCTAAATATTTGAATGTGACCCAAAACTTATTTTCTTTCTAAATACATAAAATGTGTTTGAAGTCATGAAAACCTGTGCAGAGACTAAGAACAATATAGTCCTCAATTGCGGAAATATGGCTTTAACTGTTAACATCCAAATGTTCCTAATTTTGTGGGAAGGGCTAAAACTTGTGACAAGATGTTTGGACAATACATCCCATCACCCACTATAAAAAGAACGGCCCCCTTTTTCCATGCACCGGCCATCCGACAAAATTGTCACGTCCTCATTTATAATGGACCTATCTCAACCAGTATAGCATGTAATTTGCCTTCAAAGTAGGCCCACAACTCGAAAATATACATTTTCCCTCAACTGTTTGGTATTATCTGGGCTAATATCCCCGTGTCATCTGGCCACCCGTTTGTATTACGAGGCAGCAGCAAGCTGCCCAGCAGGCCCACCCCAGCCCGAAAGTAGTAAAGTACACAGCAAATGTACAAGCCAGGCACATCGCGGGCAAGGTAGGGTAAAAAAAATCATCTGGCTGTGGCCACCAATGGCCGTCCCCCACGGCTCACAAGTGCCTCTGTTGATTAAAGGCCCGTTTAATTTTAATGGAAACAAAGATACATAATGACTCTCAATGTGCCACTTCACTCCTTGCCTTACAGATATACTGGAGTTGCGATAGAAGTGCTTGATTGACATCTGAAGGTGGGATTTTCAGAGTATGCGGCAACACCCCAGCAGACTATGGAAGCTTATTTTGAAGCCTGATTTCACATATTTTGTAAAAAATTTTCTCCTTTCATTCATTGTCAGTGTTGTCAATATCATACTTTTCTGTGGTGTGTCTAATTTACAATAACTCTTTGGTCAGTTTTGTGGGACTTTTGCTTTTATAGGAGAGGTCCTTACCTGAAAGCCTCTGTTGCAGCAGCCTCTGCTGAAGCTGCCGCCTCAGCTGCAACCTCTGCTGCAGCCACGGCAGCTGCTGCAGCATTATTCAAGGTGGCCTCTAACCTCTGGATTGCTGAAGCCTCAACTGCGGAGCCACTGTTGCTGCCTGGTGGAGAGTATCAATTTCAAAAGTGAATTTATTCAACTGAATTTGGCACTCTCTCAGATGCTCGAAAGAAAGAAATGTTCTTTTGACTCTGATTTCTAACATGATTTGTCTGGAATTTAAATGTAAAATGAGTGTTGATGTTTTTGTTGTGCATTAGGTTTTCAACAGCTGAAAGCATGCTCACGAAGAGCAGAATACCATTATACAGGGTAGAAAGTGTGAGCTGCTGTATGAGGTTAGTGTTGCTGTCATCACAATACCCATAACAAGACCATTCTCGTTCAAAAAAGAAAACCTCATATAGTTTCATTGCTTTTTCTTCTATTCAGACATACTCCGACAGTCATTGCATCTTACAACAGCAGAATTAGTTTTTTTCTTTTTTTAAACTTTCCCATTATCATCATTGAGAGTATACATAAACAGCTTGACTAGCTCGTCTTCGCTCTATGTTGCCCAGTCCGCTTTGCTAACCAAACACAGGTAGTGGGTGGCGCTTAAGGACGCCATCATGACCAACAATGTTGACAGGCTGCATAAGTACATATGTGAATTGGATGGGTGGAGTGGCGAGTCTCCTGGATTCCCATTTTTTTGTGCGCAACACAAAATGTCTGCGCGCAGAGACCACATAAGCAGTACCCATTTGCCAGACACGCAGCTTAGAGGAAACTTTAGACATTTCAGTGGTATAAGAATTTCAGACTGACACTGAAAATGCACTTTTCAGCCATTTTTGGCAGGTGAAAGTTTCCGGTAACTCAGAAATTTATACTGGCCAGAGCTGGCCAGAGCACATAAGTGGTGGCTCGACACATCGGCGTAGTGGGTCCAGGCCAACGTTAACGTCAGACCCTGCCAGATACAGTACAATGTACACATGGGGGCAAGAAGTTTTGCTCATGCATGTGAAAACGCAAAAAGGCAGCAGGTCTTACCTACAGCACTCAGGGAAGTGACACCTCCATTGTTCTGTCTTGACAGGTGCTCCTTGTGGCAAACAGAGCACATGCCATTAGTCCTGGGGTTGCCATAGAAACCACAGCCGGTAGCACACAGCATAGGAGCTGGGCTCTGATTGGTCTCCTGGGCCATAGCAATGCCTGGTGAACTGACCTGAAGACAAATACAACACAGTTTTGTATGATTTGAATGGTTTGATACATGCCAAAAGAAACGAAAAGTTTCCGAATGTTGCCTAATTACAGACGATCCAGGATGATGCTCAGCGACTACCCAAAGAACTGAACACCCAATCGGTGTGTCACTACCATGAAGAACCTGTATTTTAATTAGCATTATGCAGGCCTTGACTTAATAGATGCTATAACTATATTTATTTATACTTTTGAATTAATTTCATGGTTTGGATATCTAATAAGCACCCCATGTTGGCATGGCAATGGAAAAAAATCATTTGGATTAAAACAATGTTATCCAACCAACTCCCAAGGCATACGTAGCAGTCACTCACATTTGAAAATGGTACGGTTGTGTTCAGTCATGCCTGCAAATATAAAGTTACAGGTGTGGTCAACCAGTCATGCCCGCAGATATAAAGTTGCGGATGTGATTAGGGACAGAATCTCAAGACCTTAAAATAACGTACTCAGTTGTTATACCCAAGTGTGTAGTTGTTACCTAATACCATAATTATAATGTATTGACACTGTACAGACTGAGACGGACATTTTTAAAGAGGTCAATAGACATTCACTTTCAAAAACAAATTTTCATATCATCAAATCATTTTATTTCATCATGATGTATTATTACGGCGCTATCAATTGTCAACCCATTGATGAAAGATAGCAGTAGATTATCTATATCTTCCTAAACCATGGAGAGGGGAAAAGGTTTCAACTTCAAGATAACGCGGTACCACAGGAGTAAATGATATGGACAGACTAGTCTAACATTAGAACTTTAAGTCAAAATATATAACAATCCCATACTTATTATATTTAGATACTGAAACAGTTGTTGTTTCTTTCGGCTTGTCCCTTTCGGGGTCGCCACAGTGTGTCATCTCAGATGAACGCACAGTATCTGCGTTATATCCCAGAAATGTTTTCAAAGTAACTCATCGGTGCCCAGATTTTTTTCCCCCATGATCTGGCGCAAAAACTGTGCCAAACAAATATGAGCATTTCATCTGAAATGTCACGCAGTGGCAACCCCTAATGGGACAAACCGAAAGAAACTTACTTACTTACTGTCTACTTTTGAAACAGCCAGCCTCTCGTGATCAACCTCCGGGGCGGGGGTGGCCAGGGGCGGGCGGCCGTACTATCGCTGCGACTGTCGTGAATAGGAGGCCGGCTTGCTAGAATGCGTCTTTATGTGCGTGCGCTCGACGTACTGGCCACAACTGAATCAAGCGATGATGTGGATTATATCTAACATCTTTTTTTGGGGGGGCACGGCGTCACACGATCAACGAAAACTGCCTTACGATTGACGCATTGAGCACCCCTGGTGTCACTGAATTGTCCGTAGACCTGCTTACATAGGCAGTGTGTGGGGTAATGGAAGCTTTTCCTGCTTACAGATGTGGAATGCAATCGTTCCTCCTTGCTTCGTGAGAAACATCATATGGTAGCTTACATACCTGTACACACTAAAACACATGCTGAAAATGTAACCAGTTTGTTCATGTGTATTTCATTGGACTAGTCACAGAACAACAATAATAGATTTTGGATTTAACTGTGCATATAGGGCATGCCACATTATAAGCCGCCTCTTCTATTTAGGAGGGAATTTAAGACTTCTAAGTGCATCGTGTGGTTGTAAAAATACAGTACATTATGGTGGGGGGGGTCAAAATCCATGAATAGCGGGGCCACGAAGGGTGAACCGCAAATGGGCAAGGGCACATTGTATTTGTTTATTTTCATATAATTTGGGTTTCCAGCACATGAAACCCACAAAACAAGAAATTCAAAAACATTTGAATACTATGAAGAAATTCCTATTTGCATCTCAGTTTTTGGAGAAAAGAAAAAAAATGTTTCACCTTATATCAATTAAAATATGATACTTTCAAAATTATGTTAATGTTCAACAATTGTTTGGAAATCACTTTGTTTTCATCACTGCCTCGATGCGCCATATCATTGAGGCAATCAGCCTGTGGCAGTGCCTGGGAGTTATTTTGATGACAGTTGATTGCAGTTTTGTGACGTTACGCTACATTAACGGTTTCCCTCTATAGTGAACATATACGAGTTGCCGAATGGTCTCCAATGTACTCGAACATGTTCCATTACATTCTGACACCAAGGCAACCTGGCTTGTCTACAGGAGATGTCACAGAAACGTCACCGCACTAGTGGAGACTCAAACCGTTATCAGGTCGCTAATTAAATGAGCCTGATTGAAAGGTTTTTTTTTAAATTCATTTTTTAATTTAAAATGTGGGGTCTGCAGCATATAAAACATTTTCTAAACTTAGTCAGCCACCCACCGGTGGGCAAAGGCTTCATTGAGCTCCCAAAACAGCACTCTCTACAGCAGTAGATTCTCAGTCACTCTCAGTGGAGTTATGAGTGAATCATGGCTACAGAAGCAAGTACATGAAGGATTGGAGGTGGCACCTCAGAAGGGAACAACAGATGTTTTCTGAACATGTTTTGATCTTGGGCAAGAGACTTTAATCAATAAGCCATATGTTAAGAGTTCTCTGCAGGGTAGTAATACAATCACTGTCGTCGGCTCAGCCATCTGAAAAAAAAATCCTGAAAAACGTCAAAACACTGGAGAAGGAACGTGATTCACTTGCTTAATCATTTCTCCAAATTGGCATTAAATACATTGAATGAACAATGACTGCAGAGAGGTCAGCCTGCTGTTGAACCTTTTTAGCTCTCCCAACAGTTGCACCAATACGAGGCAAAGGTTCAGAATTCTATTTTTTTATTTCATGGTAATTACATCTAGATGTAATATGACCAAAACGCATCTAATTGGGAGAAACTTCAACATGCAACAAGAAAATGACCCAAAACACATTGCCAACACAACAAATGACTTCATCATGGGAATATTTTGAAGCTCTTAAACTTAGTCCATCAACAGACCTTAACCCAGTAGAGCCTGTATTTTACCTCCTGAAGTACCAAGAGATTTTGAACAATTCCATGCTCCAAACTTTGAACTAACAGTTTCAGATTGGTGCCTTCCTGCTCCAATATGACAATGTACCAGTGTACAAAGCAAGGTTCAAAAATACACGGAATTTTTGCTGATTGGCAGATTTTAAATACTTATTTGCTGCAGCAACATAATTTTTTTTTAATCACACTGTGATTTCTAATGTTTTTTTTTAAGAATATGTCTCTCACAGTGGACATCCATCAAAGATTTAAAAAAAAAAAAAAATTCAGACCCCTCATTGATTTCAATGTGGAAGGACTTGCAAAATCGCAAGGTGTTCAAATACTTATTTTTCTCACTGAATGAATTTGAGAGTTTCAATAAATCAACTTCATTGGGCAGCAGAGAGTCCTGACCTCAACCCAATGGAAAAACTTGGGATGAATTAGAGTAGAGTGAGAGCCAGGCCTTCTTGGGCAACATCAGTGTGTAAGCACACAAACGCACTTTTGGAAAGGTAGCCAAAAATCCCTACAAACACAGATTTAAGCCTTATTAAGCCTTTTTTGATGTACAAGGTGGACAAAGAATTAAGAATAGGACCTCATTTTAGTTAATTTGAGAGTCATGTGTGAGCACCATCAAAAACCACACTGTAGCATGAGTACAATAATTAAACATGCACTTACACTTACTCAAGTGAGACCTGCAATCACGAGAGACGCCAAAATCTACTCAACAATTGCAGGCATCAGTTACCCCCAATTCAAGGTAGCACTAACTTCAGAACAACTACAATGTACCGTAAAATGTATATAACCCAAGGAAACATCACTTTTACACTATAAGCGCAGACCTGGGTAATAGATCGCAGGCAACATAGACAATGACTACAGACCCCAAAGTGTGGAGGCACTCGTAACCAGATGTTAAAAACGCAGCCCTAAATCATAATTAGACTCTCTACACTTTTTTTTTTAAATCTTTGATGAAGTTGAACAAAGAACAATTTGACCCGTTTGCAAAGACCAGTCACTTGCTTCGAAAGAGCAGGCCACAATCGTGTCACTTGAAAAAAAACACTGAGTCATGCTAGCACGCTAATTTCTATTACCAACAGTTACTGGTTGCTATAGGAAATCAGTTTTTAACGTAGTTGTGCGCAGCACGAACAATATATAGTAAGAACCTAGCTCAGCTATAACGCCCTAAGCACAAGGTTTACATTAATTTCCACAAAACTATATTGTGTTCAGTCGATACTAACGATAGTTAGCCAAATACACTCGTGATTTTGCTAAAATTAGCATGTGGTTAAGTTAGCGGGATAGATTTTTATTTCTCCATTGTGTTTATACGTTTCCCTGTACGGGACTTAGGTATTATCTAAATATTTAACAACCATATATACATTCCGGGCAGACAAATTGTAAAACCTATGAAATATGGATATAACTTAGTCGTACCTTTCTAGCTTGAACTAACATAGCTAGATCAACTAAACGGAGTACTAATTTCAGAAATTACAGTGAATATACAACAAAGAGCGGCACCTAATAATGTTCGTCACATTGTCAATGTATTTATTGTATCGGCATCACTTTATGAAGCAGTTTGTAAACGACGGACAGAATCGCTAAACATCCACTGACTTTTTGTTGTTGTTGAATCACCTCACTGGGTACAATGCAATTCAATCTATTATACATCTAATTTCCAAATAGTGAAAGTTGATTAGGTTTAGTTCATCAAGAAACTCACTAAACAACCAGCAATGCTTGCTTGCTCTCAGTAAGTTTACTTACCGCCTGCCAGATGACCGTTGGCTTCCTCAAAATAAACGGTATAAATAACGAATTGGATGTTAGTTAACAACTAGGGCAGTCTATGTAGCGGGTTTTTTTTTTTTTTTTTAGTCGTCTGACCCAAGACTAGACTCCACTCCCGTTGTTGTGCTTGACGTCCTCGTGTGAACTGTGTGGCAAATCTGTCGTAGCATCTGTTTTGTTTCACATGGAGCGCTTAGTGACGACGCTTACTTCCGTTGACGTCACGGATATTGTGGACTTCTGAATGCGAACAAAATGTGTTTGGATGCAGTCGCGGGATGTTTCAAGTAGTGCAAAACTCAAGTAAATAGCTCTCTGCTTTGCACATAATAATACCTCAACTGTACATTTAAATGTATGTGTAATTTGTAGGACTGTAAACGCATGGTCCGTTCATTAAATTCTCGTAAACAAAGCATTTGTTTAGTCTCATGCAACTACTGTACGTACTGTTTCACACCCTTGATTGTTCCAGGGTTAGTGCTTTAAATGTGGATTTTAAAAATTACAGTGTACACCACCAAGGAAACATATTAGTAAAACAATGAGGGCACCATCTCAATTTACTCACAGAGTGTGAAACTTGGCATTGTCTAACCCAGGAAGCCATCATTTCTTCTGTTACATGAATGACAGCAAGTGGTGAACCAGATTGATTGTGCCTTCTTCTATGTTTCGTTTCTTGCCTAACACACACACACACACACACATAAACACACAGTTGACAGTGGGATTTGAATCCACCACCCTTCGGTCACTTGACAACCAGCTCTCGCAACTGAGCTACTGCTGCTCTTTTATGGCTTGCCAACCATCGCGGCTCTCAGACAGAAGTCTTGGCTAACTATAATGGGCTGTGGCAAAAATGAGTTTGACACCCCTGACGTAAATAGATAAAGAAATCTTTTTATCTTTTTGGCCTGTCCCATTAGGGGTGGACACCGCATGTCATTTTGTCCACATAAGCCGATCTCTGGCATCTTCTTCCTCTCTAACACCAAAAGCCCTCATGTCAACCTTCTCTTTGGTTTCCCTCTTGCTTTTTTGCCTGGGAGCACCATCCTTATTATCCTTCTACCGATATAGTCACTCTCTCCCACCGAGATGTGTCAAAACCATTGAAGTCTGTACTCTTTGACCCACTCTAATGAGATCATTTATAATCCTATCCACCCTGATGACTCCTCGAGAGATCCTCAACACCTTTATTTCCACCACCTCCAGCTCTGCTTCCTGTTGTCTCTTCAGTACCACCGTCTCTAATCCGTACATCATGGCTGGCCTCACCACTGTATTGTAAACTTTGCCCTCCATCCAAGCAGAGACTCTTCTGTCACATATCACCACCATGCACATATATTCAGTCTTACATGGGCGAATCTTGATTCATCTCTTTTGCAGTGCATGCATCCACCTGTCCAATTGTTCCTCCATCTTCTCCCTGCGTTCACTGCAGATCACAATGTCATCTGCGAACATCATGTTCCAAAGGGATTCCAGTCTAACCTCATCTATCATTGTACCCATTACAACTGCTAACAGGTAGGGGCTCATAGCTGAGCCCTAAAGCAGTCCCACCACCACCTTAAATTATTGTCACGCTTAAATTCTTCTATCACACCTATGGCAAACCTCATCACCGTTCTGCTGCCCTCATACATGTCCTGTACTATTCTACCATACTTCTCTGCCAGTCCAGAATTCTGCATGCAATACCACAGTTCCTCCCTTGGTACTCTGTCATGGGCTTCTTCCACTCATAAAGAATCTTATCTGTAAATATGACTGACACATGCAGGGTCTTTTCCAGAATAACTCAGACCCTTAAGGGGATCAGCCATTTTTTGTCCCCGTAATTACCAGGGACAGATAGTTCATCAAAGAGATATGGCATGAAAAAAAAGTAGAAATATAAACTTAGTGAGACTAAAATGTGAATCTATCAAACCATCGACCTTTCCGATGGTGATCCTCCACTCCCTTAGCCATGTCCCACAAGCTTCGAAAATGGCGATTGAACAGAACATGTCTATCCCGTATTCAAAATAATATTGAGGTATGTTTTTTTTGCCAAATGCGTCAGACTTGTCCAAGAGAGTTCTACAGAGAGGTCTCAACTATTTCACACAAGGATGTACACAGAATAAAGATTTTCGACGGAGCAGGACGCAATGTCAGTGTAATCAATGCAAAAAAAGTTTGACGCCTCACAAACTTCAGTGGAATCGTACTGCGCATGTAAAGCAGGGTGAGTACTTTTTACTTGGAAAGATCACGAGTAATATCATTTTAGTCTTTATAAGTGAGTGGGTGTATTCATTTGACTTGGCTCGTAATCGAACCCAGTGCTCTGTCTTAAATGTCTGATGTGAAACAAATGGGCAAATAGACATTTCTCTTGTCACGACATCGCTCATTTATGTATCCCTAACCTGACGCTTCGGCATAAAACATTACACACTTCATTCAGCAGGTCAGTGATACACTAACAAAGTGAAAGTTGTTCTTCTGCAATGTATAAAGCTCTGATAATAATTCAATTCAACTCAGAGAAGATACTTCTCCCTCACTTACCTTCGAACATACATCTTTGTGTTTGCTGATATTGTCCACATTTAGTTGTATGTGTGGTTTTCCCCAAGCCTGAATCCATCATAGACACTTCCTCAACTGTGTTTTAGGCTTTGGAAAATGAATCAACTGGGCCCCTTGTAACCTAGGAGGATATCTTTCATCAGAATTGCCCGTTCCCCAAGAACATCTGAGGACCATTTTCTTCATAACATTAACTTTTCCAAGCGCACACGACTGACAACCAGCATTGCTTGTGGGACAATACGGCGAGAGCGGCGTGTCAAGCCAAGGGTTAAGACAATGTGCCTATCTGATTGGCTATTATTGTACGAGTGATTGACAGGTCGGAAAGGTCCATTGTCTCCAGTTATTTCTGTGAGATTAGCTTTTTTTAATGTCAGTTCATTGGGTAATAAATCAATGCTGATAAATGGTATCATTACAACCAATGATATGGACTTTTTGTTATTAAAGGTCAACTGTCATTCCTATAAACATTCTAAAATAGATATTTAAATGAAAAATACATATAACATTATTCACTTCAATGTTTATAATAAAAGACAAATATGAGCGGAGAGTGGGTCATCCATGCGCAAAGTTGCGGTAGTGTCATTCGACACCCAAGTGGTCGGCATATTGGCTGCATCTACTGTCCGTGACATGCCCCGGACATTCGCCATTGAAATCATGCATTTTTTCATTTTTCATTTTTCAGTGTTGAATAGGGAAAAAGTGGTGGTATTGCTGTTGTTTTAAGTCATTGTTTCAATGAAAAGAAATTACACTGGATTATTTCAGATCCTTGGAATATAATTTTTTTCTGTGTTTTAGTGAAAGGTAATCCAAAAATTATTGTTTTTATAATTAATAGACCTCCAAGATATAATAGAAAATGTATAGAAGATTTTTCAGAACTGCTGTGAACTATTTATACTGATTACAACTATTTTGTCATAACATGAGGCTTTAACATTCATGTTGACAACAACATGGATATAAAAACCAAAGAACTATTTGTGATACTGGATACATTGGACCTCTCTCAACATATTAAAAGTCCAACTCACACTTAAAGTCATATCTTAGACTGGATAATCTCTAAGAATACTGAGATTCTATCAATTTACATTGAGGAAATGGTTATTTATTTTTTAAAATATGGATTCTTCCAAAATTCACGACAACTTTAATGTCAATTCAGAAAAGGTTCATTAATGAGAGTACTGCCACTACATTTATGGAGACTGAAGCTGTGCCACAAACTCTGAATGCTGAGACGATTGAGAAAATTTCCGATAATTTCACTTAAGAAATCTCAAATACTATGAATGCTGTGGCTCCTGTTAAAACCAAGACCATCCTGAGGTAAACTAAAACACCTTGGAGGAGCACAATGATGGTCAAGCGCCTTAAATCAAAGTGTAGGAAAGCAGAATGCAAGTGGAGAAAAACTAAACTCCAAGTTGACTATGACCTCTACAGTCCATCCATCCATTTTCTTAGCCCCTTATCCTCACAAGGGTTGCGGGGAGTGCTGGAGCCTATCCCAGATGTCAACGGGCAGGAGGCAGGGTACACCCTGAACTGGTTGCCAGCCAATCGCAGGGCACATAGAGACAAACAGCCACACTCACGATCGCACCTAGGGGCAATTTAGAGTGTCCAATTAATGTTGCATGTTTTTTGGATGTGGGAGGGAACTGGAGTGCCCGGAGAAAATTCACGCAGGCACAGGGACAACATGCAAACTCCACACAGGGAGGGCTGGGATTGAACCCAGGTCCTCAGAACTGTGAAGCCAATTCTTTTCAGCTGAACCACTATGTCCCCTGACCTCTACAGTGTCTTTGTAATTTTACCCAAGAGTTAGTTGGGGCTACACAGCAACACTTTTCTGAAATCATCAATAAGAACCTCAACAATACTCGCACTCTGTTTGCTGTGGTTGACAAACTCACAACCCCCCTGAATCAAAACTCAAAACAACTGATAAATGCAATGAGTTTGCTTGCTATTTTTGTAAAAAAAAAAAATACGATCCATCGGGTCAAATATCAGCACAAATCAGCAAAATGTTACAACACTACATCTGAAGCAACCCAGTGAAACCTCTATTACCATGTCAGAATTTGATACAGTCGACCAAAAAACTGTTCTTCAGCTGAAACCATCAAAGTGTTGTCTTTACTCAATACCACCTGACTTTTTCAAAACGATTGTGAAATTAATGGTTGCTGATTTGTAACAAATAATCAATTGCTCACTTCAGTCTGGCGAGTTTCCAAAAGCTCCTAAAGTAGCTGTTGCTCAGAGTCTTCTAAAAAACAGACCACTGGATGCTTCCGTGTTAACAAACTATAGACCCAACTCTAATCCCCCACTTATACCCAAGATTGTTGAGAAAGTTATTTTTAAACAGCAATTTATTGAATTTAAATGGACTTTTTGACCAACTTCAATCAGTTTTCTGAACTTATCACAGTACAGAGTCTGCTCTAATCAAAGTGCTAAATGATATAAGATTGAATACAGATTCAGGAAAAGAGTCAGTTAGCATCTTGTTGGATCGTAGTGTGGCTTTTGAAACTGTAGATCACAATATAATGCTAAACGGGATGGAAACGTGGGTAGGACTAAATGGAACGGTCCTTCAATGGTTTAGGTCCTACATGGAAGAAAGGAGCTACTTTGAAACCATTGGCAGTGCTCAATCTCAAAAAATGTCAATGATGGGGTCCCTTAAGGGTCAGTTCTCGGAACCTTCCTGTTCAGCCCGTAAATGCTACCCTGAGGTGAAATTTTCCATAACTTCAGTTTTGACTATCATAGCTAGATGACACACAGTTATATGTAGCAGCGGCTCCAGATGAATATAGTTCAATCGAGGTGTTGTGTTTCTGTCTATAGCAGATACATAACTAAGTGAGCAAAAATTTCCTTCATCTACACTACAACAAAACTGACATAATTGTTTTAGGCAAAAAAGAAAAAAAGATTACTGTTTGTAAATACCTGGACTCACTATCTTTTAGAAGAAAAAAACAAGTCCAAAACCTTGGTATTCTGATAGTTTCCGACCTGACCTTTAACAGTCATATCAAATCAATTATTAAAACTGCCTTCTACCATCTGAAGAACATATCGAGAGTGAAGGTTTGCTTATATGTGTCAAGCGGAGCAGGAGAAGCTCATCCATGCTTTTATCTCAAGTAGACTTGACTATTGTAATGGTCTTCACAAAGAACATTAAACAAGTGGAGCTTGTTCAGAATGCTGCAGCTCGGGTTGTGACCAGAAAACATTAGTCAGAGCATATAACTCAAATTCTAAAGTGTTTATATTGGATTTCAGTTAGTTTTAGAAAATATTTTAAAATTCTGGTACTGGTCTATAAATCACTCAATGGTTTAGGTCCTGAATACATGAAAGAAATGCTCTTGGAATACAAACCCATTACGGCTTTGAGATCGACTGAATCCAGTCTAATAATGGAGTGAATAGTCCACAGCAAACGTGGTGAATCAGCTTTAAGCTATTATGCTGCAAAAAAACAAACAAACAAACGATGGAATAAGTTGTCAAGAGAGGTGACGTAAGCCCCAAATGTGTTTACACAAACAGATCAAAAACGTCAGCCCCAAGTGTCTTTCAAAGTCAGATCAAAAACTCTTATTTTTTTCTCAAGCGTTTGAGAGTACTTCCACTTTTCAGTGATATATCTTGCACCAATCACAACGCTCTCTGTGTCTGGGATGCTCAAGAACTACTTCATCTAGTTCCCACCAGAATCTCTATTTCACATCTAGGTCACATCATAACTGTGGGGCATAGCCGCTAATCACATTATACTTGACACCCTCAATTTCAAGTTTCACCCCCATCACTCCATCTGATACTCTTTTCACCTCCAAGACATTGTTAGCTAATTCTTCCTTTAAAATACCCCCTATTCCATTTATCTTTCCATCTACACCGTGGTCATTTAAACCCTGCTTCTAAACTTCTAGCCTTACTGCTTTTACAGCTGGTCTGCTGTACTCACAATATGTCAACCTTTCTCCTAATCATCATGTCAACCAACTCCCGAGCTCTTCCTGTCATAGTCCCACCATTCAAAGTCCCCACTCTTTGAATGTAGGGCTCTGCGCTTTCCTCTTCTCTTTCTGCCGTGGAATTCACTCTCCTTCTCTTCTTCGTCTTCGACTCACAGTCGATGAATTTTCACCAACGCCTTGCAGGTTTACAGTGCCGAGGGCAGATGTTGTTAACCATGACAGATTCGGTATTGGACTCTTTATATGGACATTTATATTTTTTTTCCAAAGTTTGAAGCCGGATGGCCTTCCTGATGCAACCCTCTGCATTTATCCGGGCTTGGGATACAATTGTTTTCAGAACTTTTTGTTTGAGTAGTTATTGAAAGAATGTATCCAAGTCATGATGGAAAGCATTACAATAATGTACATGTTTGTTGTACATGTTATATGATACAATGTTTCAACATAGGCAGTAAAGGATTTCTAAAGTAACAAGAATTTGTTTGGAAAATCGGAAGAAGATGGATGGATGGATTTTATTATCTTCAATGAGGCCCAACAATACATTCTTCCATGCAAGTACAATATTCCTTTCAACATTATTGTGAAGAAAATCACATAGTTTTTGCAAAAGAAGAATAACATATGGACAGTACCAAAATAGGTGGACAACTGTTCCTGGGTATTCATTACAAAAGCTGCAGGTCATATCAATATCTTTCTTAAATATTATTGTTTGTATAACATTTAGCTGGATGGAATTCATAGATGTGCTTAAATTATGTTTCTATAACTTTGTTCATTATTAAGGTATCTACTCAGTACGAGTCAGACCTTTTCCCATGGTATAGTATCCACAAACCGATTCCAGTGTGGAATAACAAAGTAGTGTTGTAATATCTATCTGGAACATGGTTCCTATTGATATATATGTCTAATGACTGGATGATTGGATAAACATACTTTCCCTGCAGTCATGTCTTTTGGAGATAAATAACGAAGTTTCTTTCAAGGCTTTGTTAGCTTTTGAAAATCAGACATACACCAAAGGTGATGGCCCCAAACACGTTTGCATACTCTCCAGGAGTTAAGCATTATTAAAGAAAGTCATCATTCGTGAACAAAATACCATCATTGTTGAATGATTGCTTTACCCGTAAGATGTTTGAAATAATATTTATAAAGAGATTTGTGCTTATATATTTTTTTTTAAATTCCAAACCAAATATTACGAGCTGAAAAATGATCGTGCATGCGAGAACATGAAAGAAATGCCTGTCGGTAAAAAGCAGGCATTTAAGCAGTGATTTTATTAACATCATAACTGCTTATAAGAAAAAAAAAATCAATACCATCAAGTTTTGACAATGAAGTGAAAACCACGAACTGCAGAGAAATACGTCACATAAAAACCGGAAAAGGAAAGAGTTTTAATAAGGTCATGTGACCACCGGCATTTGAAAACGTCAAATCTGGTATTCATTATGTTTATGAAGTAGTATAGAATATGTTTTCATTTTTTATATTTCTTATGTGCATTTAAGGCCTGAATGCATGGTGTATTTAAGTTTTCGTCTTCTTTCTTTATTGGAGTTTGGGAACGCATTTCGAGCCACTCGACCAATCAGGTGCTGCAATAGTTTGATCCAACCAATCGGCTGACAGTGCGGTAGGATTTAAACCAACACAGTCGTCTCAGTGTAGTGTGAGTTGTTGAGCATCGTGCAACGCAGACTTCTTAGTATAACTCTGTGTCGGTCTGAAGCAACGAACGTTTAAGAATGGCTCTTCGTGTTACAAGGGTAAGTACTTTACACCGTCTGGCTATTTGTTGTAACTCATGTATCTGGTTGCAGCGATGTAAACGCAAGCGTTACGGGTTTGTGTTCGTGATTCACTAGCTTGAACTGCTGTGCAGCGCTTCTACTTACTTATGTCGTCGCTACGGTGGGAATGAATCACATTTTTTTTCCTTCTCTCCTCCCCCCCTTCCAACCCAGAACCGCTTGGCTTCCTCAAGAACTAATCTAGCTGGAAAGACATGTACAGGTACTGGGCCAGCACTCAAGACGCGAGCCGCCCTTGAGGAAATTGGGAACGTCCCAGCTACCAGAGAGCCACAGAAGAAGGTACTTTTGTTTATCAAAATACTGGGAATAACTTTTAAGCGAGCAACTTTCAAAAAAGTTTAGCATTACAGTAGCCGTGGCTTTTGGGGCAGCTGTAATCACGATCCTGCAGCCATTTTATAACACCCACGCATCCTCTTTAAAAAAAAAAAAAAAAAAAAATTCAAAGCCTGCCACAGTAGACTTTGCTTAGTAATGTTTTTATTTAATTGATGCCCTTCTTGTCTCCACCCCCCCCTTTTTTTTTTCCCCCAAGACAATCAAGAAGGTCCAGCCTGTTAAAAAGACAAAGGCTCCTGTTGTGGTTGAAAAGGCAGAGTCCAAACTTAAAGATGTTCCTGTGGTACAGGTTAGTTATTTTATCAAAGGTAGCTAATGGAGGAAAAGTGCTTGAGCACATTTTCCTGTCACTGTTGCAGGCTGAACCTGAGCTTCAGCCTGAGCCCTTGTCCCCAAGTCCAATGGAGACTTCAGGCTGTGAGCCAGCTGATTTGTGCCAGGCATTTTCTGATGTCATTCTGCACAGTGCTGTCAGGGATGTGGATGCCGACGACTACGACAATCCGATGCTCTGCAGTGAATATGTGATAAATATATACAAGTACATGCGTCAACTGGAGGTGAGAAATGTGCTGATTCTTGCTAATGAGTCTGGAAATCCTTTACTTCTGTGCCTCATTAGTTTCAATTCTTTGCACCTTTAGGGACTGAGTCAGTCTTCTGAAGTTTCTATGTAGAGTACAAGGGTGTTAATGCTTTGGTATTCATGCAGTTTTAATTTGTCCTAAAATCCTACTATATAAAGGTGATATACTTTAGTTTGCATACAGTGAAACACATCTTGCAAATGTAAAGTGTCTCATCTTCAGGCTGAGCAGAATGTTAGAGAAAATTACCTCCAAGGCCAGGAAGTGACTGGCAACATGCGGGCCATACTTCTTGACTGGCTAGTTCAAGTATCCCTCAAGTTCCGCCTGCTGCAGGAAACTGTGTACATGACTGTGGGAATAATTGACCGATTTCTTCAGGTAAGTCCTCATCATGGTGCACTTGCCTCAAGAAACTCAAAATGTGACGGTAACGATTGGTTTTCCACTCTCGAAGGATAATCCAGTCTCAAAGAAACAGCTGCAGCTCGTTGGTGTTACTGCCATGTTTCTGGCTTGCAAATATGAGGAAATGTATCCACCAGAGATCTCAGACTTTGCCTTTGTGACAGACCGGGCATACACCACTGCCCAAATTAGAGAGATGGAAATGACCATCCTGCGCGTGCTGAAATTTCAACTCGGCCGCCCACTTCCCCTGCATTTCCTTCGACGGGCCTCAAAGATTCATGAAGTTTGTTGCTAAAATTACATTCCCCCCCAACCCTTCTGTGGGCTGAAACATTAAACTGTCTTTCATGTCTTCAAAGGTAACTACGGAGCAACACACCCTGGCTAAATACTTGCTTGAGTTAACCATGGTCGACTATGAAATGGCTCATTACCCTCCTTCATTGGTGGCCAGTGCAGCTATGGCGCTTACGCTCAAGCTCTTGGATGCTGGTGAATGGGTAAGTGTTGTACACCAATGACTGTTTACTTAATCTTTTTATAAAGACAAATTGTCATATCACATTAGGGGGTGGGGGACAGCTGCCAAATGTTGTGACTGGTTTGTGGTTTTGGTATTGAAACAGAATGCTTGCTGTTACAAGGTTAACTCAAAACACTTACAAATTGAAGCTCTAATGGTGATGGAATGAGTGGTTAAAGTAAGCAAAATGCATAATTGTCATTGAAATTTAGGCATTAGGTGAATTGCTATAGTTCAGTAATCCGGGGAAAAACTTCAAAGGTTTCAATTGGATGTCTCATTTACTCATGAGATGACCCATTGCAACCAGAAATGGTACGCTTTCAAACATAAATTAGGATGGCAGTCAAAGTGACAGACAAGCCTTCCAAAATGCTCACTTTTGGCACGAGAATCTATGCACAATGTTTGTATGTAGTGATCAGAAAATCCAATCTTGCACTCATCCTATCCAGCAGTGGTAAATTGCCTGTTGCTACTTTATTGACTGCTGGATGTCAAAAGAATAAAGCAGCACTAATTTCTCAAATCAGGAAAGCCTTCTACCAATGAACAATGCACACCACCATTTTGCTGCAACCCATATGCTCAAAATATTGGGAACTATATGAATTTCTATTTTGCTGGGTTTGTACTTGTATTTTTCAAAATTCTGTGCATGTACTGATGTATCACAGGACACTTGTCCTGGTCCCTCAACCAACCAAAAGACTCATTGGCATAACATTTTAATAGTTGATAAAGCTTATGAGTCTTAAACTATTTTACACTGTTCAATCACACTTTCCATTACATAGTTGTGGTAAAGATTACACATCCTTGGCCAAGACTTCAAAAGAACCATCTGGAAAAATATCAATTGTAGCTACCTTTTGTGCATCATTGACTTGGTCCAGTTCTGATGCCTCCTGCATTCATGAATAGTGATCCCATCTTCCCACCACAGCATGCCATCCATGGTGTTTATGGAAACTTTTTTTTTTTTTCGTCCCCCAATCCACACCTAAATATAATGTGCTCTGACTTTTTGAGACATTACAGTGTATATTCCTTTTGTTATGCCAAACTTAACTAGGTTAAGCATGTTTTCAGTTTAACCACAGTTGCAAATACAGTAAGTGGTACTGCTTGCCCCTGCACAATTCGTGACTAGCTGCATTCCCTGAGTGAGCCTGCATAGAAGTTTGTTGTATATTGATTACAGTTCTTAACCCGTAGTTTTCTAAAAGGAATTGATAAGTGGCCAAATCTGGTTTGTCATCTAAAAGCCCATCTGTATACATTTTATTTTACATACTTTGCTAACTTCAGACAGTGTGGCTCAAACCTGGAAATATATTCAGTGAAGGGTTTGATTTTTAGCTATAAAAAATGACTGCAGACTAATTGGTCACTCAGGGAAAACTTTTGTAAAACCTCACACTGCAGCAGCTAAATTAGGTTGATTTAAATTTTCTTACCAACCATAACATTTAAAAAAAAAAAAAATGGAAATTGTGTCACATTTAGCATTGTAGCAATTTGTGTGCAATGTGAAGACTCTACATATCCAGTTGTGACTACAAATGAGTATTCATCCATTTTCCTAGCCGCTTATCCTCACAAGGAGTGCTGGCAGGGTACACCCTGAACTGGTTGCCAGCCAATCTCAGGGCACATGGAGACAAACAGCCACACTCGCAATCACACCTAAGGGGGTATCTAGTGTCCAATTAATGGCACACTAGTATGAATTTGAAATTTAGAGACTCGGTGTGAAGGCTGTGCATTTTAATTGAACACACATGGGAACTGTTCTGCGGGATGCTGAGCTTAATTGTACCATGTCTAAGGTTTGGTCTGCTTGTCATTTTGCTGGCATAGATTTATTAAATCTATTTGACACTCACTTGTTTTGACTCTGTAGGATGCAACTCTGCAGCACTACATGGACTACACCCCAGACGCTTTGATACCTGTCATGGCCCACATTGCCAAGAATGTTGTGAAAGTGAATGAAGGCCAAACTAAGCATATGGTAAGAGGCTGCACCATGTCTGTCTTTACTTTAGAGTACATTTTTGAGTAATTTTGGCTTTCCTTTACAGGCTGTCAAGACAAAGTACTCATCTTTAAAGTATAAGAGAATTGCAACAATCTCACAGCTAAAGTCTTCTGTAGTGAAAGATCTTGCAAAGTAGCTCAAACAGTGAGTTTAAACTTGTGAAACTTTTTGTACAGATTTGACCTTGTTTCTCAACCCAAAGCTTTTAAACCTTATTTTAAGTCTTTTAACTCTTAAATTCTTAATCTTGACATGGATATCATTTAATCTGTCAAATGCTACTTTTGGTAATGATCCCAAATTGTTTGCAACTTACCTTTTTTTTGCCCAACAAGACCAGATTTTTGATGCCCTTTTCTGCTCTTCAAGTTATGTAAATTTACAGCAAGTTGTGTACATTCTTGAATGTGTTTGCAATTAAATGTTTTGACCAGAAGTTCTAGTCTACAATTTTCTCCCCTGATGAGGTTGCAGTAACATGTGATATTAGTTTCCTGCCAGCAGAGGGTACTCTTTACTATGAAAGCTTGTCATATTTAATGTCTTTACAATTTTTTTTAATACATTCAGTCACTCACTAATGGTAAATTCGAAGTCAGTTTTCAGGATTAAAAAAATCCAACCCACTTTGCGTTTATGATTTATGTACGATGTTTGTTTGCAAACTGCTCGTTAAGCTGTGCTTAACTAAAGTCTTAAGATGAACACATGGCTCAATTTTTGTTTAAAAAAAAAAAAAAAATTGCAACTTAACATCTTGTAATTATATACTGCCGAACTAAAATCACAATTGCCTGATTTTTAAAATGATCGTACTATGCAATTACTAAATTCCCTTGGTGCAGGTGAAATTTAAGACTTGGTCTATGTACAGTAGAATGCAATTGTGCTATATAAGATAATGGACTATGCTGATAGCTGTATCTCCAGTCACAGCTGGGACCCTGGTGGTACCATTTTTGACCCCTGATGCTACCATGCCCTAGAGGGCCCCCAGGGGCCATCCAGAGTAGGAGCACCTGCTGTATACATGAGCTAAGTCAGTGCTCATCATTCCCTAATCTCCTTGCTAATGGCTTGAAGGCAATTTTGTCTGAGACCTGCTACTGATTTAGGGAGTCAGTTAAAATGAGATCATCCAACACCACAGTTTATAGACTTTTCATATAAAATGAAGCACTATGACAAACTGACTTAACTATGCATTGAACCATCTGTTGTGTTACAGATTTGCAAGTTGGTTCATTTTTGTTTTGTCCTGAAAAGCAAAATGTTCACTTACTGATAAGAGATTTCATGCTTGGTTGCTGAAGTCATGACTTTGACAACTTTGAGTCCTCTTTAGCTGTTCTCCAAACCGTACATTTGCAGCTGCTTCACTTTCCCCATGCTCACTTGAAAATGTTCAACGCAAATGATGTAGATGTCGCTGTAACCTTAAATATTTTCCTTTCTGCTTGTCCACCTTTTTTTTTTTTCATGGTGCAACTTAATTGATTTAGAGGTGGTAGGGGCTCTAGATTCTCTGCAGAAATTGTGGAATTTCTCTCAAAAGGAATTTTTTTTATAAACCTGGGTTTTAATGCATTCACGGTTGGTGCTGTCATCTCTGTTGGCAACTTATTGCATTTTTATAATATGCCACATAATGGCTAAATGCTGCTTCACCATGTTTGCTTTGGACTCTTTACGATTTGACCTGAGTCTTTATCTTGGAGCCCTACTGCGTTTATATATTCAATTAGCATTTCTTTTATGTATTCAAGACCAAAAGCATAGTGATTTATAGCTGAACTTTCAAAACTCTCCTATCTGGTGAATACTTCAAGTCCCATCGCGAAGGCTATTAACTTAACAGATTTCAAAATCTTCATGTGAAGAAATTGACTGTGCTTGGCTTATATAAGGCTAGATGCAATATGCTTATTCAATATATTCTACCAATCTTGAAATCCCCCTTTTTAAAGATGGCAAATGCTCTATCTTCCTTGACAAGTTTCCAAATCAATGTTTTGGATCGTGGTAAATTTGTAGTGCCTAGCGAATACTTAAAGGGCCACTGTCATGAAATGCATGATTTTTAGTATGTTATTCATAAAAAGAAAAAACACAGCAGCCGACATGGACCCAAGTGTTTTTTCACCACAAAACATTATTTTGAGAGATCTTTTTGTAACTCCCGCCATGAAAATCCTCTTGAAGGGTTTGTTTTTGAGAAGAAGCAGGAAGTGATGTACATGGCAGGGCTGCCCTCAAGTGGACTCGTTTGTTTCTATTAGTTTTACCTCCGGGAAGGTAGCTCTTGTTCCTTCGTGCTAGCCAAAATGCCAGCTCGTTGCAGTGCTGAACTTAGCTTGAACACTCTGGAGGATAGATTTACCCTTCATAAGTTTACAAGAGACCTAGTTTGTCGTGAAAAATTGTTTGCACGGGTGCAATCGATGAGAGCTTCGTGGGTTCCAAATGACAGGTAGGTGTGTATACAGCTACTAAAAAAAAACTAAGTTTGGGGTGGACCACGTAATCAGTCTCTCATAATGTAACAAAAGATTCGCGTACGTATAACTGGTGCTAAATATGTCTGTGTGCGTCGGACAGCTTCCGCGTCGGGCTCGCCCGCGAAGGCTGCCGCATTGTGCCTCACGGATGAGCACGGCTTCGGCCAGGTTGGCTTATACATACTCTGTGGGAGTCTGCCGCGGCAGTATGTCCGCGAGGCACGACGCGGCAGCCTTCGCCAGCTTTGGCGCTGCATCCGCCGGTCGCGGCTTCAGCTGGGGTGGGTCATGTTCGGCGCCGAAGTGGCTTATCATGGTGCCAAGCCGGGCTGGTTTACGGTGTTATCACAGGCGGCTGAGTGCGCCATTGCCGGCAGGGTTGTTCATAGCCGCCGCCGTCGTCTGCGATGAACAACACCGCCGATGGCGGCAGTGATAATTGTTTATGGCAAAATAGTTCTGGTGTGGCCAAGCCAGTCTCCAGACCTAAACCCAATAGAAGATCTTTGGAGGGAGCTGAAACTCTGTGTTTCTCAGCGACAGCCCAGAAACCTGTCTGATCTCGAGAAGATCTGTGTGGAGGAGTGGGCCAAAATCCTTCAATGTGTGCAAACCTGGTGAACAACTCCAGGAAACGTTTGACCTCTGTAATTGCATACAAAGGCTACTGTACCACATATTAACATTGTTTTTCTCAGGTGTTCAAATACTTTTTTTTGCAGGTGTATCACACAAATCATTTTAAAAAATCATATATTGTGATTTGTGGATTTTTCTTTTTAGATTCTCTTTCACAGTGGACATACACCTACGATGAAAATTTCTGAGCCCTCCATGATTTCTAAGTGGGAGAACTTGCAATATAGCAGGGTGTTCAGATACTTATTTTCTTCACTGTATGTGACATGAAAGAAATACTGTACATGAGTTGTGGTGTGACAATATCATTAATAAAGCAAAACATTACAACACAGATGTACCTCCAGCACTGTGTTGATTTTACAAAATGCACTGCTCAAAACATACTGTTTAATATGAAAGGAAATTAATCCAACAATCTTGAAAATTCCAAGTAGGCGACAACAAAAACATAAACAATACACCCGCATCATGCTTAAAAATTACTTTTTGCTTGATTGTTGAAAAAACTGTATATAGTCTGAAAGTGAGAAAAAGTGAAACTTTGGATTTAGAGAGTTTGATTCATTTTTTCCCCCAGGATTATCTGAATTAATCCACGTGAAATACTGCATGGTAATATTGCCATTCAACTTGTATGTGTTAAGTGCTTAAAAGTTGAAACGTTGAGAAAAAGAGAACTTTCGTTAGCAGAGATAGGCTCTGGCACTCCCATGACCCTTTGTGAGGATAAGCAGCTTGTAAAATGGGCATGTACATGAATGCAGTGGCCAAGATTTGAAGGAACAACAAAGTGGATGACTACGACAGACAACTACCATACAACCATTAAACAATTCAAACAACTCTTCCTGGCTAACTGTAAGCAAAGAAAGACAGAGGCTGTTTTTCAATTACCCGGAGTAGGAGATATCTTGGATGAGTTTGGCTGAAACAGCATTGACCTTGCCTAATCAAAGAATCTTACATTTCCAATGTATTTGTTTTCAATGGGAGCTGCACGGTGCACAGCCGTAAAGCGTTGGCCTCACAGTTCTGTGGGCCAGGGTGTGAATCCCGGCTCTGCCTGTGTGGAGTTTACATGTTCTCCCCGTGCCTGAGTGGGTTTTCTCCGGGCACCCTGGTTTCCTCTACACCCACGACTCCTGTGAAGATAAGCAGGAAGGATGCAGCATGGATGGATTCTACGATGCAAAGAGATATCACACTTTTTTTATTAGCTTGACTGACAATTTTAAATTCAATTGAAGAGTTCAGATGCAAAAGCAGATATATCTGTTTTTGTTGTTTCTGTAGATTCTTTGATTTGTATATTATATATTCAATTGTTCTGGACATGAATGCATGCTCTCTGCCAATGTTTGCTTCAGTGACCTTAGCACTATTTTTTTTTTTTGTTTTGTTTTGTTTTTTAAACCCTTTACATGTTTCAGGTCTCATTTGTGAGAATTTGCAAGTCAGCATTGAGATCTAGCAAGAATGAAAACCCTAGAAAGCCTATAAAGTCTCAGAATTCCAGCAAGTCTAATTGTTGGAGATCAGTGTCAACCACTTGAGTCTTCCTCCCAGTCTAAACATGACTTGAAGTGAACGAGCCTTCTAACAAATTAACTGTTCACAAGGAGTAAATAGCCTGTCAGTAATTGCTGTCTCATGAAGTCAAACAAACTGTTAGCATTTCTGTGGGGTGCTAATAGGTTGGCAGAAAGCAAAATGGGGTGAGGTCTTCGGGAGTGGACTGGACTCTACCATATATCAGACAAACACAGCAGCATTCATTCCTACAGTGTTTATAGATTTCCAAGTAAATGTTCTAAAATTTTGGAGCATTTTACGTTTTTGTGTCTTAGGGGAACAAAAGCACCTTTTGTGACTTATTACAGAAAAGTGCTGGAAGCAGGCTTTTGTCCAGACCACCTAAGCCTCTTCGTGTTTATTTTTCAACAGAAAGTAATCTTTACTATCAAGGTTAAACTCACATTTGTTGAATTGCCTGAAAGGAGGGAGATTTCTAAAGTTGTCCAAAGGTATTTCACAAAAGCAAAACAGATTTTTGCTCCCAGGTCACTCTGCATATAGTTAATAAGATAACTGTGGTTAACTTGAGAAGGGCTAATGCTTACAAAACTTTATTTTTAAGTAAATAATTTTCAAGTCATCCATCCATTTTCTTAGCCGCTTATCCTCACAAGGGTCGTACAAGTGCAGTAGTCTATCCCAGCTGTCAACGGAGGAGGCGGGGTACACCCTGAACTGGTTGCCAGCCAATCGCAGGGCACATAGAGACAAATAGCCTCACTCACAATCACACCTAGGGGCAATTGAGAGTGTCCAATTAATGTTGCATGTTTTTGGGATGTGGGAGGCAACTGGAGTGCCCAGAGAAAACCCACGCAGGCACAGGGAGAACATGCAAACTCCACACAGGCGGGGGCGGGATTAAACCCGGGATCTCAGAACTGTGAGGCCAACTCTTTCCAGCTGAGCCTCCGTGTCGAATTTCCAAATCAATCAACAAATATTTACAATTACACTCTTAAAAGTACTGTATACTTGTACATTGTGCTACAATGACTTGAAATACTCCCTGTGCTGTTCCACAATTTACCTTTTTGGATTCTCTCAATACACACACTGAAGTAAAGTTTGTTGTTGCTGCTGGTTACATAGATGTAAATAGATTTCTATGAAGAAGAACTCCCCGGCAAGGTGTATTGAGATTACAATCAATTCCACAAATATTAATGTGCCATACACTCAGCAGGTCCAAGCAGCCAATTTTCTTCAATGAAAACAACAGCTGCTGGCAGCTCTGTTGATATGATGATTACACAAGGCTTACCGATTGGATTTTAAAGGGCATAAACATGGGGGAGCTACTTTAATTCGCCATTAGGACCACAAGAGTGGTATTTACTGATAATGGGCCTCCATTATACCTCCTGTAGATATTTTCAAAAAAGCCTATTTCTAGCTGAGAAATATTCACAATATTACTGTTGTGAATGTAGTTGTAATAGATTTAAAGTCATTATAAATGAATAAACATTTCCTTTTCATGCAGAATTACAGAAATATCAGCGCTCATCCAGTTCTTCAACAGTGTACGTATTTCAATTTCAGAAGCACTCTTCAACTCTTCTTTTGCTTATTTTTCTTTACCGAGATTAACGGGACTTTCCAGATAAACTCTTATCAATAATTGCAGCCTTCAAACAATGATTTTTAATGACAGTGGAGGAGCCAGATCATTTTCTGTGGGGTGGCCAAAACCAGTCGCTGAAGGGAGGATGGATACTGACTGAACTTGGAAAACATGAGAAGTGGACCCCAACTGGGTGTCTGGCTTATATCACATTGTATTTCTTGACACAAATCTAAAAATGTTATCTATTTTATAACAAATATCATAACCATTGACCTCTAATACTCCACTTGTTACATGTTGTGACTTCCTTAACTTCAACTGCTTTTTTTAAAAATACATTTCTGATCATCAGTTTGCACTGCCAAAGAGAGAATCTTTTTCTTTGTGTGATTACCGTTTGGTTGATGCAGGATTGCATCACTAAATTAAAAAGCATTTGGTGGCATTTTTAATGAAGGGTTTAATGTTTTTCTGATGTGTTAATTTAATGAATACTCATTCAGTGAGCATGAGTGGTGGCTGGTGGTATCTTAAATGTACTGTATTCTGACCTAAGCGGGGAACTCGGACCGCAAAGGTGATAAATACTTAAGATGTTTGGCATTCAAACAAGCATTCAAATACTAATAATTTTTTTATCAGAATATGTCTCTCAAGTTTAACAAGGATTTTGAAAACAAGTGGCAATGAGAAAATAACAGGATTTTGTTTTTATTTAGTGTAGTGCTACTTATACACTCCAAGGTGTGATGATGCCATCAATTGACTTTGAAGTTGTATTATGTAGGACTAGAAGTTAATATCCCTCTATTCATGCATATTTCGGCTCCGATGAGGCTCTGTGGATGTTCAAATAAGTGATGGCACCCTACAGGTTATCAAGTGGGCTTCCTTCCGTCATCAAGTGTTTCGCTGATAGGCCCACGACACTCTCGAGAGGGTTCAGAAGTGAATCCCAGCATCCCAGGTTCACCCCCTAGGTGCCATCAATTCTTCTGAAGGCCCAATTGGGGTCTTTCCTCTTTATTCACAGCCACTGGCTGTGCTCACTTTCTTTTCAAAATTAGGCACGTGCACAGACATTTCTTGGCGAAGGTGATCAATTAAAAAAAAACGGGAACACGTCAAGTTATTCATGCAATTAAGAAAAAAAAGAACAGTAGAACATGTATTATGTATTAATTGTATATTTCTAAGAATTAACCAATCAATTATAGAGCTATTAATAAAGGAGGGGAAGGGATGCTAGAGTGGATATGAGGTCAACACACCCCTTTCAAATGGCAGGTTTTAGTGGGCTAAAAAAAAATGAGACTAAGATAAATCATTTTAAAACTTGTACGATTAGTTAACCTATATCCTGTACAAATCAACTGAAAGGAAAAAAATAAAATATTTTAGAGAGGGGGCGTCAAAGTAAACCAACATAATGTTGTTGCATGACACCTTAGAAATGAGTATGTGGCTGTGTTCAGAATTACACACATTCAAACTCTCCTGGATATTTAGCTCATGCCTCTAATTAACCATGAATAAAGCTCAGTTGTTTAAGTAGGCTTTTCCTGATTTTATGCCATCACATCTTCCAACAAAAAACATGGTCAGCAGACAGCTTCTGCAGCATCAGACGGGTCTCATTCAAAAGTATTCATCAGAAAAAGGGTCCAAACAAAACAAAAAATAAAACATCAATGTCATGTATCATATCATATACATACTTCTCCCAAGGACTCAAATAAATGTCTGTCAGATATCAAAACACTTTGGGTGGAATTTATAGGGTTTTTTTTTTCAATATTAATGAAGAAAAAAATGTGTCCAGGAAAGGGCACCTTTTTCATCCATCGCAAAAGGGCAGGTGTTTGAGCACTCCTTGAGGTCTATAGATGCACATGCCTATTAACCAGTGTCCCAGAACAGATTGTATTGAGCCTCAGAGGTTCCACTTCAATACTTTTTTTTCACTCAACATCATATTTTCTTTGGTCAGCAAACCATATTGATTCAGTAATGTACAGAGTCCAATGAGTATACAGTAGACACTTTGCTGGGGACCAATTATGGGTGTACCTTGCCTCTCGCCCAAATCTGCTTGGATAGGTTCCCTCATACCCACGACCCAAGCACGTAAGCAGTGCTAAGAATGGATGGACAGTATGTGAAATGCTTTTACAAACTCTGAGAGACATTTAAATAGAGCGACTAGTGCAAACAGTTGATCCATCACCCGTTACATGAACATTCCAATACATCGACTTCAACAAATGAATGCAAAATTTTTTAATAACTTATTTGTCGTGTGAATTTAACACACACATACTTTGACGAAAAACAGTTTCTTGCTCCTGGAAAAAAAGTGTGGCATTGTTTTCAACAAACAGCATAATTTCTGATTCAGCCTCTCTGTAATGTGGTCTCCAAAGTCCAAGCATTTAGTGCAATGTATAGACCTTTTCTTGGGCCTCTATTTTCCACAAAAAGGGAAAAACATATTTACCCTGGTGGGGAAATTTAATTGACATATGGGGCAAACATTGATTTCCTTTTTTTTCAGGTGTTGACTCCCCACAAGTATGCTGTTATTCCTTACCTTTTACATTGATTGTTCGTGTGTGTGTGCGTGCATGCACGCGTGCGTAAATATGTGTTTTTACGGGTGTGTTGGGGGCCACTGTTCACATCATATTGCCTGCTCCCCTACCATTTAATACTAATAGGCTTCAGTTCTTGACCAGCTCTCATTAAGTTTTTGTATCTTAATATCTTTTTGTTTGATTACCAATGCAGATATGATTTAAGTCCTTATTATTAAATGTTTGTGTTATTTGAGCTACCTCATGTTCTGCACTTCATTGAAACAGATATTAAAACTTAGTTCTTAGCACTGTAACAATTCTCTGGGTAAAATTGGCGAAATGCTCCTGCACTTAAATTTCATTTCTTACATAAACCGTTTCTCTTTATACAGTGAAGAATGTATTCGAACGCCCTGCTATATTGGAGGTTCTCCCACTTAGGAATCATGGAGGAGTCTGAAATTTTCATCATAGGTGCATGTTCACTGTGAGAGAGATAATTTAAAAAGAAAAATCCAGAAATCACAATGTATGAATTTTTAACAATTTATTTGTGATACAGCTGCAAATAAGTATTTGAAAACCTGTCTATCAGCTAGATTTCTGACCCTCAAAGACCTGTTAGTCCGCCTTTAAATGTCCACCTCCATGTATTATCCTGAATTAAATGCACCTGTGTGAGGTCGTTAGCTGCATAAAGACACCTGTCCACCCCATCCCATTAGTAAGACTCAACCTTCTAACATGGAAAAGACGAAAGAGCTGTCCAAAAACACCAGAGACAAAATTGTACAACTCCACACGGCTGGAAAGGGCTATGGAGAAATTGCCAAGCAGCTTGCTGAAAAAAGGTCCACTGTTGGAGCAATCATTATAAAATGGAAGAAGGTAAACATGACGGTCAATCTCAATCGGAGTGGAAACCCATGCACCTCGTGGGGTCTCAATGATCCTTAGAAAGGTGAGGAATCAGCCCAGGACTATACAACAGGACTTGGTCAATGACCTGAAAAGAGCTGGGACCACCGTTTCCAAGGTGACTGTTGGTAATACACGAAGACGTCATGGTTTGAAATCATGCATAGCACGGAAGGTTTCCCTGCTTAAACCAGCACATGTCAAGGTCCGTCTTAAGTTTGCCAATGACTATTTGGATGATAGAGAGGAGTCATGGGAGAAAGTTTTGTGGTCAGATGAGACCAAATTGGAACTTTTTGGTCATAATTCCACTAACCATGTTTGGAGGAAGACGAATGATGAGTTCCATCCCAAGAACACCATCCCTACTGTGAAGCATGTGGGTGGTAGCATCATGCTTTGGGGGTGTTTTTCTGCACATGGGACAGGACGACTGCACTGTTTTCAGGAGAGGATGACCACGGCTATGTTTTGTGAGATTTTGGGGAACAACCGCTTACCCTCAGTCAGAGCATTTAAGATGGGTCATGGCTGGGTCTTTCAACAAGACAATGACCCGAAGCACACAGCCATGAAAACTTAGGTGTGGCTCTGTAATAAGCAGATCAAGGTTCTGGCGTGGCCTAGCCAGTCTCCAGACCTAAACCCAATAGAAAATCTTTGGAGGGAGCTGGAACTCCATGTTTTTCAGAGACAGCCCAGAAACCTGTCTGATCTAGAGAGGATCTGTGTGGAGGAGTGTGCCAAAATCCCTCCTGCAGTGTGTGAACAACTGCAGGAAACGTTTGACCTCTGTAATTGCAAACAAAGGCTACAGTAGCAAATCTTAACATTCGTGTTCTCATCTGTTGAATTACTTATTTGCAGCTGTATCACACAAATAAATCGTTAAAAAATCATACATTGTGATTTCTGGATTTTTCTATTTAGATTATCGCTCTCACAGTGGCCATGGACCTACGATGAAAATTTCAGACCCCTCCATGATTTCTAAGTGGGAGAACTTGCAATATTGCAGCTTGTTCAAATACTTATTTCCTTCACTGTATGTGCCCTGCGACTGACTGGCGACCAATTCAGGGTGTAGTCCACCATTCGGCCGTAGTTAGCGGGGATAGGCTCCGGGACTCCTGTGACCCTTGTAGGATCTGTGTGGAGGAGTGGGAACACACTGCAGGAGGGATTTTGGTCTCTAACCCATCCCTGGGTTAGAGCATCTGCCTCAGAGTTCTGAAGACCAGGGTTCAAACCCCAACCCTGCCTGTGTGGAGTTTGGATGTTCACCCCATGCCATTCTTTTAGAGGCATATTTCTTCAGAATATTTTTTCCACGATTCAAATGGAAGAACTTGTCCAACCACAGCAGTAGAACTGTATTTATAACCACTATGTGTGGGTTCAAAAACACTAATTTCAAATTTATAGCCAATAATGGGATCCCTGCATGCTAATTATCAATTAAGAAACTAATGTTCTATAAAAGTATTTTTAGGTGAGCTCCACTTTAGTATATTTCCATGAATAATGGCACAATTAACTGTATTATTCCTACCCTAAGTGCTAAAATGACATGGAATTTACTCGATTAAAGAGCTTTCAGCACATTAAATTCATTAGCCCTTCACATACAAACCACAATGCTTGAGGCTTGTCTTCACCGTAAGGAATTATGAATGATGAAGGCTCCACATTCGACAACACAAAAGAATGAATGACTGAATCAATTCCTTCCAAAATATTCCTTGCCGAGAAAGATAATTTTGCTGAGAAACAGGCATGAGTTACTTTTCATCAAAAATCCATCCATCCACCCATGCATTTTCTAAGCTGCTTATCCTCACAAGGGTCGCGGGAGTGCTGGAGCCAATCCTAGCTGTTATCGGGCAGGAGGCAGGGTACACCCTCAACTGGTTGCCAGCCAATCACAAGGCACATTGAGATGGACAACAGCCGCACTCACAATCACACCAAGGGACAATTTAGAGTCTCCAATTAATACATGCTTTTAGGGTGTGGGAGAAAACCAGAGTGCCTGGAGAAAACCCACGCAGGCACAGGGAGAACACGCAAACTCCACACTGGCGGGGCGGGGATTTGAATCCAGGTCCTCATAACTCTGAGAAAAGAGCTCCAACCAGTTCCTTCACCATGCCACCCTTTTCATCAGAAATATATTTTTATTCATTCTCATTAGGAACTTCAGAAAATTCAACACTTCAGCTTCCCTACACACACTCCAAGGACTTAACATGCATCAGAAGCACAGTTACTGATTGTAGTGGTCAATAAAGACCAGTTTCCTCTTGGACTATTAGACTAATGCGCTTGGGGTAAATGTCAAAGTGAGCATTGGAGTGAGGTTATAAAGTGCACCCGAGTGTCTTAATTATTCACAAACCCCCCATACCGGCTCTGGCCCTCCATTAGAGACAGAAGAGGAAGGACGAATGGGAGTGGGCATGATGATGTCACTTTTCCCTATTGACCCAAGTGGGGACATCTGGGACTGAATGATGAAAAAAAAAAAAATGGTGGAGGTGGGGATACAGAGTGGGTCTGTTATCCAGGAAATGAGTTTGGCCCCTTATTTCCATTTGAAATGAACTCTGAATCCTTCAGCATACCCGGTCATTTTGGACAGTACCATGCTCCCAACTTTGTGGGAACGGTTTTGGAGCTAGCACCTTCCTCTTCCAATGTGATGGTCCATAAAGACAAGGATGAAAGAATCTGGTGTGGATCAACTCAACCTACCCATACCGAGTCCTGACCCAACAGAACACCTTTGGGAGGAATGAGAAGACAATGTGACCATGTTGAATATGCCTTGCTCCACCAACCTTGTACAGGGAGTTCTCGGGTTAAGACGGTCTCGACCTAAGACATTTCGACTTTACAACGCCCGTCCCCCGTCCGCCATTTTGTCTGGCTAATGCTTGTCCATGTTTGTGCACTGGGTGTATCTTCGCATTTTTCGGCCTTCTTTTTAGACATTAGCGCCCAAAGAAAAAAACTCTGTTTTAGCAATGCTTCTGCAGCCAAAAGAAAATCCATTACCATGGAAATGAAGTTCAATATCATAAAATTGGAGAAAGGAGAGACAGCAACACCACCAAGGCTTCAGTCGGTCCACCGTGGTTGCAATTATTAATTTATTTTATTTTAGCGCATGTGAAGGTTTCCTTTCCAAGGTCGAATACAAAGATCACAAAACAAGGTTCTTTGATACTGGTCGAGATGGAGAGGATTGAGGACCAGGTTCCTTTGCAATAGCTAAGCACAGCCTCCCCTTCTTCTTCTCCATCCACATCTCAGCAGTAACGCTAACTACATCATCTTGTTTATTTCAATGTATATGTTTTTTATCCAAAGTATTTTGATGTAAATTCTGACTATAACGGTGGAATCCGACTTAAGTCAAAATTCGAGTTTAGTTGATACTGTAGGAACAGATCTCAGTCGTAGACCGAGGACTCCCTGTACTTCATTTGGTGATTTTATCCTTTTGTTGTATCCCAGCATAGATTACATCTCAAACTCAACCTATTTGGGTGGACTCTGACTGTTTCATCAGATTGGCTGGGATTAAATTAGTAATGGACATTTTAGATCTCTTTGGCACCATTTGACCAAGCTATATTAGATTTATCTTGTGAGAGTACACAAAAAGGGGGGAAGCTCTAATTAGATCTTAGAGTCAGATTTCACATGGTGAGTACTAGTCAATGACTATTACAGACAAGTTTTATTGCTTGAGACAGATGGTGAGGGATGTACATGTTTTAAATTAACTGGACACTTAAAACTGTCAATTTTTCCGCTTTATTTGACTTTGCCAAAAAATATATCCATGTTCAACGTTGTCATTTCTTAAGATATAGACTTATATAGATAGGAAACCTCAATAATTTAATCCCCTTTTGTGTTCTTTAACTGATCAACACCCATGGTAAGACGTATTATGTTGTTCGTTATTGTCCACTATGGTACAGTACGAACTATTTATTTATTCATTTTGCATTTGCCTTATCCTCACTGGGATATACAGTACTTATTTTATATATTCATATATATATCTATGTATGTGTGTGTGTGTATCTCGGTGACGTGGCTGGTTAGTGGGTTTAGCTTCACAGTTCTGAGGGCTGAGGTTCAAATCCCACAAATCAAAGTCCTGCCTGTGGGGAGTTTGCATGTTCTCCCTGTGCCTGCGTGGGTTTTCTCCGGGCACTCCGGTTTCCTCCCAGATCCCAAAGACATGGATTAATTGGGGATTCTCCATTACCCTTAAGTGTGATTGTGAGTGGGGATGGTTGTTTGTTTCTATGTGCTTTGCGATTGGCTGGCAACCAGTTCAGGGTGTACACTGTCTCGTGCTCGTTCATAGCCCCAGCACTCCCGATGGTTGGATGGATGGATGAAATGCACAATATAAATAAATATACTTTGCTCTGCTAGATTTAACCTTCAAAAAAGGTTGAAATAATTTGGCAACTGGTTCTCTTACAGTTGGGTATATTCTTTAGGAGTACACAATATCAAGTCAGGAATCAATCCTGAAATGAAAATTCTACAGCTAGACTTGGTCTAAAACTATGCAATTTATCAAGTTTTCCCATATACATTGGCAACTTTGAGAATGACTGGCAACCATTCCCAGGTATGTGGTTGCTTCTTGCCCAAAGTCATCTGAGAGGTTCAATCTCACCTCACCCACAACCCTAATGAGAACAAGCAGTATAATAAATGGACAGATGGATACACTCAAAGCAAGCCAGATAGACTCAGACATCATACGTCAAGTCGTGCACAGCTTTTTCTTTTTTGGGCCGCAGATTTGGACTCTTTCCTGGACTCATTGCCAGTGAATCACAGGCAAATTTCTGGTAAGTATTGATGGGAAATTAATCCAACCAGAGCCCATAGCAGACAACGAATATAAGATGACCAGGAAAACTTAACCACTTACCAGTGACTGAGCATATTTTCAGTTTCTGTGTGTGATTTAGCAAAAAACAAATACTAAAGATACTCATCAGATTACAATAGTTTTTAATCGCCAGGATGCAATCAAGTAACGATGGACACATCGTCCAGAATGTTTTACACTTCAGCACAATAAAATCTGTCCATACTGTCTTAGACTTCCCAGCATGGCCGGTACACCCGTCCCACCATGCATCGCATGGTGTCCCGCCTCAGGATGGGGATACTCAGGTCCTGGCCGCTGTTTGTGCGTTCGACGACCTGGCTGTTGTCATCCGCTCGTCGCTTGTAGACAGGCAGTCCATTGTGCAGCACTCGAAGGTCGTGCCAAAGACTCGGATCGGCAACAACAATGACCCGCCGTCCTCTTGTTTTGCCATCAGTGATGAGATTTGTCTCATCGCGGTTACTTTCTGTCACCTCCCCGCTCAGTAAGGAGGTGAACGAATCCTGCTCCATGGAGCTGTCTTCGGCCAGGCCCACGGGCGACGCACAAGATGAGTGTAGCAAGAGAGCTGTGGCAAAGACGACGCATATGACGGACTGTCTCATGGTGAAGATTTTTTTGGAGGTAGCTCTGCTTCAAGGAAGAATCTCTCTGCAAGATGCCTCAGTTTCTTGTTGTGACTTAGAGGAACTGGGATGTTCCTTTATACTATTTGAGATACACAGCATTTTACACGTAGGCTTTTGTCCTTAACGTTATCATAGGTTCTCCTGTTGTGCTCAGGAAATTAGCTGAAACTCTTGCACTGTTCAAGTGTGTTCTCTTCACAAAAGTTAATTAAAGTCTTGTGATGGATGACTTCGGACCATTGCTAACAAAACAGTGGGAATTCTTTGATTAGGTGCAGGCAAGGAGAATTGAATCAAAAATAACTGGCCTTTAAAATAATGGACTTGGATTAACCCCGCCGTGACGCGCATTGTGGTTTTGTACTGTGATTAAGGCTTAGCGCTTTTACTCATTGTTCACTCTTATTTTTACAGCAATATCCAAAAAGGATTCGTGGAAGAAGATAAATGATTTTTGAAGTGTTTGTTTGTCGTGTTGGCAGTTTCTCATCAACGTGACAGAGTCAAAGTTAAATTTGAAGATGATCTTAAAGGAGAATATTGCAACAAATTTGTTGGGCAGAAAATAGTTGCATCTCTTTCCATAAATATGTTGCCCGGATGGAATCTAGGAGCTGCAGATATCCGCACATATGTTGCGTAACGTTGAGACAATTAAGACCCCAAAAGCAGGCGCGTGGTTATGTTACATTCACTCAATTCAATAACAAAATGCAGTATATAACGTACAAGGTGCAGCAGAGTGGTGCAGAGGAAGCGTGCTGGGCCCATAACCCAGAGCTCAATGGATTGAAAACATCCTCTGCTAACTCCACTATGAAGAGCCCCCATAGCTCAGTGGTTAGAGCAGTGGTCGGGAACCGTTTTGACTGAGGGAGCCATAAATGCCAAATATTTTAAAAAGTAATTTCAAAAAAGCCATGCAATATTTAAAAAACCAAATACAGGTGTATTTCCGCATTTATGTCGAACCAACACTTTTAGAGTACAATACAGTCTCTGAATTCTTTTAAATAACATTATGATGTTGTGAACCAATGATGACAAAAGCATTAATACCACTTCAGGTGCTTCCTGGTTTTGCTAATGGCTTGACAGTGTGTTTCATACAATGTCAGATTAATCTTCACGTAGGTGTTGAGATTTCCATCCGTTAATCGTGAACGTAGTTCAATTTGATTTTCTATCATGCTGGTAGGATGGTGAATAGTTCTTGCCAACAAAGGCGTGTCTTTTATTCGTTTGATCATCTTGTTTTTATGTGAAGTCGGCAAATGGTTATTGGCAACGTCGAATACGAATGCTTTGGCATACTTTCCATCTGTGGATTTAAACACACAGCAGAACCCTCCATCTCCACAATGGCTGTCCATTCTTGTTGAAAACTTCGGTGGTACTCGTATTCTTTTCTTTGAGCGACCTTTGTCAAAAGCGTTTCCATAAATAGTTGTTCCGATAAGATCAGCATTAGACCCTTCTGCACCACTGAACTTCGACTACCACGCAAAAACTACGGCAACCCACTATGGCAAACTGTCTCTACGTCATTTGCGTTGCCTCCCACACTTAACTACAGCAATGCCACTAGGACAAACCTTCTCTGCACCACAAAAATCACATGGACAGCGTGTCGTTATGAGGGCTTGGCGAGCTATATGCAACCACCAAAAGAGCCAGGTATGGCTCGCGAGCCATAGGTTCCTGACCCCTGGGTTAGAGCTTTGGTTTGGTAAACCAGGAGTCGTGAGTCCATCTCTTGCTAGGGGCCTCTACTCTCCAAGAGGGGTTGCGTCAGGAAGGGCATCCAGTGTAAAAACTGCCAAACCAATATGAGCATTCATCTCCGATGTTACCCTGTGGTGACCCCTAATGGGATAAACCGAAAGAAAGTATAGGACATACGAGGAGAAAAGGAAACTAAAAGTGCATGTAACACGCAAGCAGAAGTCATAACAGTATAAATCAAAGAAAACACTGACAAAGTTTTAGATCATAATACAAAAAACACCAGTTGACTGACAGTGAGGGGTTGACCTTTGAACTTTGAAATACGTATTACTCTTATCACAGGTGAAATTCACAGTTTTTGCAGATAGCTATAACAACTCTTGGATAACTTTGTATCTATATAAGTTATGATTGAATAACTTGCTTGTTTACATATATTCTAAGGCAGTGGACTATAATCTATTATGTAATGGCACATTGTGTATGCTGTGAGGAAAATTATCCAATTTCCCTTTATTGGTCTGAAAATGATAAGAGTATTTACCTACTACAAATAATGTAGTAATAATAATCATAATAATTAATACAGCCATGCCAGCGACGTACAATGACTGTCAAAACATTTCATGCTCTTCCACTAGATGGCGAAAGGTTCAATTAAGTTGTCTCCAAAGGTTGACTAAACATTCGTAGATTTCACACTAAGCAAGAAAATTCGTAAATTGAGATGAGATCATCAGTATTTCTGTAAACTGACACTTTGCAACCTTTTTGTTTGGTTGTGTGCTGTCAGAGCTTTGTAATATAAAATAATGTACGTGTCTTGCCTCAGTAAAGGTTGGGAAACACTATTTTAAGAACTATTAATTGTCATAAGTACTGGCAGAAGAAAACTCAGAGGTCCTTATTTTTTTAAATTTAATGACAATCTAAATTCCAAAAGACCTCAACCAAAGCAAGGAGGACAACAGAAATAGCAGAAAACACAGACGATGAGACCTCACACTAAAGATTTGAAAAGAAACTGGAACTAAACATACTCAGACAATGACAAAACAAGTTAGGGCTGAGCAGGGCACACAACGAGCAGAAACGCTTATTAGCTGATATACAGAGGGGGCTAAGGGAAAACTTCCAAACAGGACTGGTACAACTAATGAAATACAGTGACAAACACAATAAAGGTTGACAAAATTACAATCATAAATCCAGAAACTACAGGAAATCATCCAACCGAGGCTGCAGGACAAAAAATGAAAGAAGTCTACAGCAAACAATAATTTCATTGTATGACATAGCTAATACAAGCCCTGCACACAACTTTGAAGAGCAACGCTCATCCCCATGATCATTAATCCATCCATCCATCCATCCATCCATTTTCTTAGCCGTTTATCCTCAGGAGGAGTGCTGGAGCCTATCCCAGCAGTTAACAAGCAGGAGCCGGGGTACACCCTGAGCTGGTTGCCAGCCAAACGCAGGGCACACAGAGACAGACAACAGCCACACTCAGAATCACACTTAGCGGCAATTTAACATTGTTAATCAAAAAGCGTGTGACAAAAAACATTTTTTCCCTGCTCAATTCACTTCCGCGGCAGGGATGAACAACGCCGCAGGTGAGTGAGGATAATGCCTCGGCCACGCACATCGACACATTTAGTACCCCTGACCTACGTACTTTAAGTTATTATGACAAGGATCTTTTGTTACTTCTGAGATTATCACGTTGTACCCCCCAACTATTTTTTTTTTAGTAGCTCTCTACACACCGACCTGTCATTTGGAACCCACGAAGCTCTCGTCCGTTTTTCAATCCATTTTTCACAATGAACTGGCAAACTTGACAAACTTACGTCAAACCTGCCCAATGACTTCATATTACAAAAATCATGTTTCTGGACAAGGAGAGCTGAAACAAAATATAGAAAGCCAGAAAGTACAATTTTAGCAGGGGATCCTCTTCAATCTGAACAACAAGGAGGTATTCTTGTGAGGGATAACTATGAAACCAGGAAAAATGTACTTTGGTGTTTGCTAGACATTAAAAGCACCCTGGAATGTTGAACTAACTCATGATGGAAAACAACCGAAGTCTGAAGAGTGCGAAGATGAAAGCTCAACTCTGCTTTCAGCAATTATCTGAGCTTCGTGTTGGTAATGGGAGTTGGTGTGAGTCGGTACAAGGTCACGAAAAAGGTGAAAGCAAAGAGAGGAAAGATGGCCATGGATCTGTTGCCATGGAATGATATCATTAAGAAAGGAGAGTTAGAATAACTATACAATAATAAAAAAAGGGAAGTCTCACTGCAGCTAGTACGCAAACTGAAACATACTCTACACATAATGATCATGCAATACAAGCACACATAATTTACCTATAATTTATTTTTCTAAAGTCTCCCTTGCTGTAATAATACCGTTTTGTTGTGGTATCTATGAGAAAATGTAACACAAGCTAATGTCTGCTATTTTGTGGACCCATTAGACTGTAATGATAGGTTTAAAATAATCCAACATGGGAAGCATCTGAATCACTCCTCCTTTCTGCTGTCTACAATGACGACTGGTTCTGAGTCTTTGCTGATGTTCATGTTGCCATGGAGACCAGTTGTTGAGCAGATTGCACACAACCTTGCCCACACAGGCCAGATTAAGCACACTAACTTCGAGGTGCAGACCTCGAAGGAAATGGTTACTAAGGAAGGACTGTTTCTTTTTATGTCAATGTCTCGGATTTGCTCGTTGCTCATAAAAATCTGAATAAAAAATACAAATCAAATATGCTTTTCAAAGATAAAAAATCAAGCGTTATGAAAAATGGTGGCTCTGACAAAGATAAGAAACCTAATATTGTTTTAGTTACTTGGGTGTGTATAATCAATGTTGCGATGCATAAACTCAAAGCATGACGCACAATACATCTTTAATTGCCTTGTAAAAGAATTTTGTTGGATTGCTGTAGATTGAAACACCTCCCACCACCCATCACTGTCTCAGCCCTCCCCCTCCAACACATAGACACACACACACACAACACACACACACACACACACACACAACTTTGTGGAATGGCAGTCCTGCATTATATGTTGTATGGTTTTAACAGCCCACAAAAAGTTTGCTCACGATGAACACCTGGTAACCGATTAGTCAGAGTGTTTAGCCCAACGAAGCACAGTTTGATCGTTTGGCGCGTTCTGACTGAGCTTTCCTGCTGAGCTGGCAGCCTGTTCCAGACATACTGGCTGCCTGACAGTGAAAACTCTGCTGCAGCAACTTAGCAACAAGCTCTGCGGTTTTGACTTGGTCTCACATCAACTGTAACAGGATCAGGGTGTTATATTTAGCAGGGTCTGCATCACTTGAATAAAGGCAGAGGGGATGTGATAAAAAATGAGTTGGAGGTGAAGGCAAAACTGAAGAAATCTGAGCCGTTTCAATGGGGTTATCGTGTTGGGCACTGATGTTTGAGTGGGTCATTCAACTGCAGCATTGGTTCAGTTTCCAGTCAGCGATGGCATGAATGTGTATATGGATGGATGGATGGATGGATGGATAGTGGATATTTTAGACCATCACGAGGTGTTGCATAAATGACCTTTTCCACAGAAGTCACTTGGACTGACACAGGTGTTGATACAGTAAGGGGTCTTTTTTATTCAAAAAAGCTGCTTCTGGTTAATGCGGGATATACAGCGCATACATATACAGGGATTTCTAATGAGTTCCGTTCCTATGCTGGCAATGTAACTCGGGGGACAAAGCTGTTAACTAAAGCAAAAACTTGGACGCTTCCTCTGCAGACATTTGAAGAAATGTAAGATTATTTAGCATTCATCCTCTGCAGTTAAGAAAATTCATTTCACAATTTTGTTTACAAATTTTAAATTGTGGCTGCCATGGTCAAAACAGTTGTGTGCACTTGCTAGCCAGAGTATATCCCACAATTGGAGGGTACAATCAAATACAAAACCAAGACAAGAGTTGTGTGGCTTACAACATTCGGACAACATTAGATTAATTACAGACTCCTAAATTGATGAGCAAATCGATCAGATATGAAACAATCCAAAGGAAATATTAAAAAATAAACATGGCATCTGGTTTCTTCAGGTCAGAATCAGAATCTCTGGATTTACACGACAGTTTCAATTTTGATATTATACCTTTTCCCAATGTTAAATGTACTGTACAGTCCAATATGGCTGTCTTTACACTCTTATTTACTTAACACATGAAATGATGCATGTGGTCAGAAGCTCAGATTGCACACAAATTACTCGTCAAGGGTCAACACTGGACAGTTACACAAACAAGTAAAACAACAATTCATAAATAATGCACACATTAAGCATCCTACTGTTTATTTGGCTTGATTGTCTTTCTAGTCTGTATTAAAAGTAGGAAGTAGACAGTAATGTGCTTAAATACCAAACTAAAAAGGAAAAAATATCTATAAATAAAATATATTATAGTATTGTATTTAAAGTAATTATATATAATTATAATATATTATCATAAAAATATAATACAAATACAAATCTATCTATTTTTTTACTTTAAATTTTACATCTATTTTCACTTGACACAAAGGAAAAAAATCTCAAAATGTCCCTCTTTTTTTTTACGTACATGGCATATCGATGCAACGCATTTGCTGCTTGTAACACTCAAAATAAAGAAGCAAAGCTGTTTTTATTTTTCACTCCAAGGAAAGAACAGAGGAAAGATTATTTACATAGCAAACATTTAGGACAGAACCGTCTCATCCGTCAGGTGTTTTGGACCAACTACAATAGACATATACAATATTTAGAATACAATTTCCCGAGGAAGTAAATGATGCTCATATTGTGCTCCCGCTGAAAAGAAGAACATTTGTAAGATTACACGTTGTAGTATTGGATTGACTTTTATATTGTGGACTGAGTGGGGGGGGAAATGCACATTTAGCGTATAGTAACAAATGAAAAAATATATCTTTAAACACTTAAAAAATGCCGCGGATGGGAAATATCTTGGTTCCCAGAAACAGTTTCCGTTGTCTCTAATGCTCCCTGGTTCATGTTTCTACTGTTCGTCTTGTTTGTTTTTGCTTGTAAGTATCAAGAAGTTCTGAATCAAGCTCTCAATCAAAAGTGACTAATGAATACAGATACCCGGAAAAAAACAACTTAAAATGACATAGTATATTTGTGACTTTCCTGTTTTATTGAAATGCTGTTTGAGATAATAGTCAAGCAGGTTACGTGATCGGTAAAACGAAAGTAATGTTGCTGTGCAGAACATGGACATGACCGTCAAAAAAAAAAAAATCGTATTCAAGCCTCTTCAGTTGAAGGAATGCACAAGATGATGTCACATTCGCTCGCCACGCGCATGATTTCCTGAAAGGGTTACAAAGTCCTGTGTGTTTACACCGTGACCATGGAGACACCCCCATCGTCGGGACGCGGCTTGTTGCTGCGGAGAATTCATTTCAAAGCAGTTCACTGACGCCCGTCTCATCCTCGTCTTGTTTTCCACGAGGTACTTTCCTAAAATTGCTGAAATGGAGAACGGCGCGGTAGTTGTCAATCAAAATCAAAATAATGACGGGCCCGAAGAGGTGAGTGAGGTTATCTATCTATCTATCTATCTATCTATCTATCTATCTATCTATCTATCTATCTATCTATCTATCTATCTATATATCTATCTATCTATCTATCTATCTATCTATCTATCTATCTATCTATCTGTCCGTCCGTCCGTCCGTCCGTCCGTCCGTCCGTCCGTCCGTCCGTCCGTCCGTCCGTCCGTCCGTCATCTATCTATCTATCTATCTATCTATCTATCTATCTATCTATCTATCTATCTATCTATCTATCTATCTATCTATCTATCTATCTATCTATCTATCTATCTATCTATCTATCTAGAACAACTGTAGTCTCATCCTTTTGTCCACTTGGAGACAAAGCTGCAATCTTTTATAAATATGTCAAACTCCCAATAGTTGTGCTCATAAGTTTTCATACCTCGGCAGAATTCGTACTGAATAAGGACCACCTCATTATTTTCTTTTTATTTTGTTTCATGATTGTGCTTTCCTGAAAGCCCTTCTAGTTCACATTGAATCACATTCATCCATCCATTATCTGGGCTGCTTATCCTCACACGGGTTGAGAAATAAATTGAATCCCATTGAAAATAAAAATTGAATTGTCTTTCACCTGAAGAATTTACATATCTAAATTTAAGAAATATTAATAACTGAAACATTTTAGAGGTTATACTTGTTCAAAATCTGTATGTTATTGTTGTTGTTTTTTTTGTTTTTTTTTTTACAAAAACTGTTTCACGTAGTGGCACGGTGGATAAGCTGGAAAGCGTTGGCCTCACAGTTCTGAGAACCCGGATTCAATCTCAGCCCTCCCTGTGTCGAGTTTGCATGTTCTCCCTGTGCCTGCATGAGTTTTCTCCGGGCACTCCGGTTTCCTCCCACATCCCCAAAACATGCAACATTAACTGGACGCTCTAAATTGCCCATAGGTGTGATTATGTGCGCAGGTGTTTGTCTCTATGTGCCCTCCGATTGGCTGGCAACCAGTTCAGGGTGTACTCCGCCTCGTGCCCGTTGACAGCTGAGATAGGCTCCAGCTCTCCCGTGACTCTTGTGAGGATTAAGAGGCTAAAAAATGGATGGTGTTTCACATACATGCACTTTTAACCAGTGCTAACAGTAAGTAGTAACAGAACTTCCCTCTGAGAAGTACAAACAACAATGAGGCTAAACATTTTTGTTCCAAATGGTCATTTTTGCGATCCTTCCGCATATTTACCCAAGTCCTCCTCAGTGCTATGTTTCTCATCTCTATCTGGGCTACGTGCAGTCAGTTATTACGGCTTGAGATGTGGATTTAACTGGCCAAAGGGGGTGGCTGGACTCAGAAGTGATTGGTTGATCCGGTTAATCACTACTTTAAAGGGCAAATGTCATGAAATGCATGATATTTGGTATGTTATTCATGAAAAAACGACAGCCAACATGGGCCCATGGGTTTTTTCACCACAAAACAGGATTTTGACGTATACAGCTTTTTGTAACTCCCGCCATGAAAATCCTCTCGAGGGATTTGTTTTCGAGAAGAAGCAGGAAGTGACGTACATGGCAGGACCACCCTCAAGTGGACTCTTTTGTTTCTATTAGTTTTACCTCCGGGAAGGTAGCTCGTTGTTCCTTCATGCTAGCCAAAATGCCAGCTCGTTGCATTGCTGGACATAGCTTGAACACTCGGGAGGATGGATTTACCCTTCATAAGTTTGCAAGAGACCCGGTTCGTCGTGAAAAATTGATTGCACGGGTGCAGAGGACGAGAGCTTCGTGGGTTCCAAATGACAGGTAGGTGTGTACACAGCTACTAAAAAAAAATAATAGTTTGGGGCGGACCACGTAATCCGTCTCTCATAATGTAACAAAACATCCGCGTAGGTATGACAGGGGTGCTAAATATGTCGATGTGCGCATTGGACGGCTTACGCCCCCGAAGGCTGCCGTGTCGGCTGGCCCGCGAAGGCTGCCCTGACGGCTCGCCAGTGAAGGCTGCTGCATCGGATGAGCATGGCTTCGGCCAGGCTGGGTCATACATACTCTCTGGGAGTCTGTTGCCGCTGCGGTAGTATGTATGAGCCAGCCCTACCAGCCCTGCTGAAGCCACGCTCGTCCGCGAGGCATGATGCGGCAGCCTTCGCCAGCTTCGGTGCCGCATCTGCCGGTCACGGCTTTGGCTGGGGTGGCTCATCTTCGGCACCGAGGTGGCTTATCACGGTGCCGAGCCGGGCGGCTTTACGGTGTTGTTGTCGCACGCGGCTGAGTTTGCCATTGCCGACAGGGTTGTTCACAGTCTCCACCGTCGTCCGGGATCAACAACACCGCCGATGGCGGCAGCGATAAATAATTGTTTATGGTGCACTCAGCTGCGATTGACGATAACGCTGTAAAGCGGCCCAGCTCGGAGCTGTGATAACCCACAACGGCGGCGAAAATGAGCCACACCAATCGGGCCGCGATGGCTCATCTGCGCCGCAGAAGCGTTTCGGACAGAGAGGCGTTTTGGCCATGATTGCGTATCATCTGAATATAGCTCAAAAACAATAGGGTAATATTGCCCCAGTAACTTCACTCGGTTGTGTGATATTCTCTTCTTTGAAAAGAGCTTCTGTGTCAGAAGGGGCGTGTTCATCTCCCATAGTAGGGTCCACAGCGTATTTTCAATGGCGAATGTCTGGGGTGACGTCAGGGACAGGGATTCAGCCAATGTGGCGACCACTTGAATGTCGAATGACACTTCCGCAACTTTGCGCATAGATGACGCGCTCTCCACTCATATTTATTTTTTCGTATAGACATTGAAGTGAATAATGTTATATGTATTTTTCATTACAGTGTCTATTTTATCATTTTTATAGGGATGACACTTGACCTTTAAAGTTTCTAATGCTGTGCCACTTAAAATAGGAGTGCCGGGCCAAGTCCTGAATCATAAGTAACCTTTGTTTTCTGGCTTTTGCCTTTGGGATAACTCCTGGATCCAGACCATGGTCCACCCAATTACTGATCTTGTCATGACCCATCGAAACGGGAGTAGGACCCAAATGCAAGGCTCGGTAGATGCAAGGTAGTTCGGGAAGAAACGTTTATTATTCCGTGGTCGGGGATCGGGCAGGCAGTCAGGTGCAGTAGCGGGAGTTGGGACGTCAGGCGAAGAGAGCAGGTGAGCGGGCAGGCAGGAATCGGTACACGGGAGATCGATCAAGACAGGCAGAAGTCTTAAAGGAGTCAGGCTTACGGGGTCGGTCGGAGAACAGGCGAAGGTCGGTGCACACGGGTTGACGATCAGGGATACGGAAGTACTCGAACGGGGCATGAAGCTCAACGATCTGGCGGGGACCAGTCGTCATCGGGGTCATATAAATACACAGGATAATCAGCCTGCATGAGGCGCAGGTGTGCGCCTCCCAATCAGCGCAACCGCGCGGGCACCCGCACAGCACGGGCTGGAGCGGCAGGATCATGACAGATCTCTGGCGAAGTGCTTTGTTCTCACGACTTCAATGCAGGCAGCGTGGGTTCAGGTCCCACTCAGTTAAAGGTGTGAGTGAGAGTGGACAGTGGTGTCCCTCTATATGTGCCCTGTGACTGACTGGTGACCAGTCCTGGGTGTAGTCCACCTTTAGCCTAAAGTCAGCTGGGATAGGCTCCAGCTCACTTCAGGACAAAGGTTATGGAAATCAGATGGATGAATTGCTTGGTAATATTCATTCTAAAGACAGGTGGATGTAGTTGGAATTTCCATGCAGTGTTGGGTTTTGTGTCCATAACGATATGTATGAAACAAACGAGACGCTTCAACAGCTAAATATAAAATGTGGCCTTATCTTTTTCACATTTTGTCATTCAAATATCATATTTATCCGACGCCAAGCAAACAAGAGAGCAAATCCTGAGGCACGGACACAAGGGAATACTCACCATGAACACGGGGGCGAAAATGGAGAGTATCACCACCCTGAAAGCAACATATCCCCCTCCAAAGAGTCCAGGGGTGAGACTGCGAGGTATGTGCAGTTCTCTTTTTTTGGGCAAACATTTTCTGCAATCATGACAGTACTACTCCCTTTATTTATTTGGTTTTCACCTGTTTTGTTCCTTTAGGCATCAGGACTGAACTTTTGGAAAGAAGAATTGCTCAGATAATAAAGTAGGTATTAATACACCTCTGAACATCTTCATTTTCCTTGTACCTGTTATAATTACACTAAAAGCAGTCTTGTCACAGCTTTCATTTACTAACTGGAAACTTCATTTAAGGTAAAAAAAAAAAATGGTGCCATTACTTTTTTCACATTTGGTATAGAAGTGCACTGTATGTGAGGGGTTTCTAATAATTTACCCGTGTCATCCAAAATTGACTCGAAGAATTCTCTCACCCTCTCTCTCATGACATTAGTGAGGATTAATGATACAGAAAATTAATGAATAGATTCTGTCACCTATTGAAATTGAAAGTCCATCCTTATTTTCTGCCTGGAAATATGCAGCCTCGTAGAGCTTCCTTCTAAAGAGACTCAAAGGGTTTCAATAGAGTTGAGGTCAGGAAATCATACCCACAACAGCAACATTCTCTCAGGTCCAACATCCAATGGTTTCATTCATTTCGCAAGGGACTGGACTATTTCAGCCTTCTTTTCACCGTTACATGCATAAAAATCTTCACTTGTTTATGATGACCTTAAACTTCATTTGAGTGTGCTCTGCTGTAAAAAAAGAAAAAAAATCAACATAGCTGCGTGATATATCAGTGAGCCGAACAGACAGAAGATCCAACATATAGAAACATTTGCCCAGGAAAAGTGCAACTCAAAAATCATTTAACACAACTTTTACATCCATACTTATCCAGTTTATTCAGCATCCTGTCAAAATCTTTTCCAAATCGTTTGATGTTTCCGCAGAGACAAGATTCATGCAGAGCGCAACCCCCCCCTTCCCCAAACTGATTTCTCGACCACAACCCAGAGGGATTTTCGAGTTGAGGGCTTTGTGGCCCAAACTACAAAAAATAACCGCGTATGTATCCTTGAATAGTATTCAAGTATCATGTACTTACTGTCTGTTCATGTCTTCATGAGGAGTTGTGCAAGTTCCATGTTCTTCCCTTTGGTGTAGGAAGACATTTGATATCACAAATATGGATTCATTATGGATATAAAGTACAATTAGCCTGTTTATGTCAGTTGTATTTTTGAAAATCCCGATTTTTTCATTTTGTTGCTTTCCAGTTTCATGATTATAAAACTGAGCAGGCCATCAGCTACTGGAGTGAAAATTACCAGCGGATTCAGGTGGGTTGCCATTGTTCACTGTTTGGGTTTGTTTCATTTCATTGAGAACTTTTTTGGGGTGGTTAGTCAAAACAAAATCTTTTTTCCCCTTTGGAAAGCTTGTAGTCCTTCTATTTCTCTTACATGCAGCACTCATAATACCATCTATTTTGCAACAAGTAATAACCACAGCAGCCCTGTGAATGAGACGTTTGTGCACCAAGGTCAAAAGAAGGACGATTGGAGACTGGTGGAAGATTCCTCCCAATTATTCTCTTTTTGAAGAATCCACAGCCTCAAAAAATTGTGAAAAGAAGCCACAGCCTAACAGGTTCAATATGCGTTTCAGTATTGAAAAATATTTCTTATGTTTCAGGGTGTGAGTCCAGTAGAGTGCCCAAACACGCCCTTCAGAAAGTCGGCCCAGTTTTCCACACCCATCGGTGAACAGCGGGAAGACGTTGACTCCTTCATTTAGTAATTGTCAAGATGTCTGCATTTTAAATGGACTTGGACAATCAATTCTATGCTTCTATTGCGTTGCATTTCTTATGACTAGCTATCGTCACACATTTTTCTAAACCGCGTGTACGAGTGGTACTGATACTAGTTTTCCCTTTGATGCACTAAACTAGAGGTCTATTCAATTTTCTGAGCTGCTTATCCTCACAAGGGTCACGAGAGTGCTGGAGCCTATCCCAGCTTTCATCGGGGAAGGGTACACCCTGAGTTGGTTGCCGGCCGATCGCAGGGCACAGAGACAGACAACAGTGACACTCACAATCACACCTAGGGGCAATTTAGTCTCCAATTAATGCATGTTTTGGGGGATGTGGGAGGAAACCGGAGTGCTCGGAGAAAACCCTCACGCACGGGGAGAACATGCAAACTCCACACAGGCCGGGATCGAACCCAGATCCTCAGAACTGTGAGGACAACGCTCTAACCAGTTGCCACCAAAACTAAAGGTAGCAAACAAATTTTTGTTGTGGCCCACATCATACTTATGGCTTCCCTCAAAAGTCTGTTCTGACGGAAAATCACCTGAGTGTATAGTCTCATAACGTATACACAATTGCCCCAACATTTCATTGGTTTTACAGCAAGTGGAATTTGAAATAATTGGTAATAAGTCATACATATACAAGAATAAATATTCAGTTCATGGTGGGGAAAAATGCTTGTAATATATCTAAAGGACTAAAATCTTATTTATCACACAATGTAAAAAATGCATTTAGCAATCAACAGGTGGTAAGCACTTGATTTGATTAATTGGCACACACACACCAAAATAAATAAATACTGTAAATAAATAAATACATGCGTGACCACTGTGCACTAAGCCATACCTTTCAGTTTTGCATTTTTAGTTTTTGTTTCTTCACCTCACAGACTGGGGAGTTTTACACGATCTACTTAACCTTTTGTGTAGACTAATTGCAATTATTTAAGAGCCGGACAGAAAAAACTGCACACAAGCCACCGACAGCAAGAAAAGTCCCGTGAAATGAGGCTTGAACAAGCACCTTGAAGCGTCTCCATCGCTGCTTGTAAGACGTGGACCTTTCATGCAGATTGTGGAAGCCGGTGATGCCACAACGGGGCTTTGCTGGTAAATCTCACGTGTTGTGTCAATCACAGGACAAAGCCGGGAGATACTGATTCTTTATGAGCATTCAGCTCGGATTAGTGGGCGGTAGCTATGGCGACAAGTAATTTTAGCTTATACAGTATCTTATGCATATTTTCTGTCAGAACATTAGATCATAGCAGAAAGCCCTAGAGATAAATCTAACTTGTCATTTTAGATTTTATGTTTTGCATCAGTTTATCACCCCCCCACCTCATGTTTATTTGTATGTATGGGGGGGGCTAAGAAAAAAAAAACATCTGCATCTGAACTGCACACCGAAACCGACTATCGCGCAGTGTGGCAGCTAATCAAAAATCCACAAGAGCTTTCAGAAATAAATACATTTGCAGGTTCCAAAGCATGGGCAAGACTCACCTAGGTGGTGAAAATACAAGGGTTCAGTGAATAAACCACAGTCAACAGCCTCTGAAAATATTCCCCCCCTCGTTAGTATTATCACCTGCTGTTTGTGTTGTCCCTCTTCCTTGACAATTGCACCGTTGATGCAGCGTTGCACTTTTCCATTGCCGTGCGTCGCTTGTTAGGCAGCAAACAGTTGCCAACTGTAGGTTTTTTTTGTTGTAATTTTCCACTTCGGTCAAATTGGATCATGTGACTTGATGCAGTGAGCCTTAATTGACTTCAGAGCTTCATGCTATTATATATTTAGTAAAGTTATTTTCCCAACAGATACAGTAAATGCTCACCTTCATTTCAAACTCATAGAAAATATTTTTCCCCCATTTTTTATCCATCCATTTTCTTCACCGCTTATCCTCACAAGGGTCACGGGGAGTGCTGGAGCCTATCCCAGCGGTCAAAGGGCAGGAGCTGGGGTACACCCTGAACTGGTTGCCAGCCAATCGCAGGCACATAGAGACAAACAGCCGCACTCACAATCACACCTGGGGCCAATTTAGAGTGTCCAATTAATGTTGCATATTTTTGGGGTGTGGGAAGAATTCGGAGTGCCCGGAGGAAACCCACGCAGGCACAGGGAGAACATGCAAACTCCACACAGACTTCAGAACTGTGAGGCCAATGCTTTACCAGCTGCCCCAACTGCCGCCGCCATTTTTAATTTCATATATAATTATTTTCCACACATTACCATTACTCTTTCTAGACTATCATTAAATGTTAGGTTTATTACACAGCATGGTAATTTCCATAACATTTGGGTGTTTTTTTTTTCTCGTGGTTACTACAGAAGTTGGCAATTTTACTAAATTATATTATGCATTATTTATTGAATATGTCAAATTATTTACTCACTGACATTCCTTAATGTTCACATGTTATGCTTCTCAAAGAAGTCCAGTGAGCTGGGTTTAATGTGGCTATAAAAAGCGGAATTCAAATTCCTTGTATGTGTTCATTGAAAGTGAAATAGTCCACATTAAAGCACTTCATGAGGCTGGATGGCCTCTTGATTTTATGGCAGGTGTTATTTTTTTTCCCCAGTATGACACACACACACACGCACACGTACACACGCACGCGCGCGCGCACACACACACACACACAAAGATTAAGTCATTCAAATGTCAAGATAGTCAAAATATTCCCATCAGCAATGAGAAATGCCGCATGGACGGGATGTCATTAAGTCCTCTGTCGAGGAAAAGCGCTGCAAACATCAATAGGATTGACACTGGGGCCACTTGTGTGAAGTTAGCAGGCAAACGAACGTGTGGATCAGCCGAGAGTCGCTCTGATGCTCTTCCCCTCACAGGCATCAGTTACCAGGACGAAGTGGGCGGTAATTACAGTCACGCAGTGGGGGACGATGGTTCCTGCAGAGACACACATCCGAGTCCAAGTGCCACTGCTGAAAATGAGCATCTAATGAGCGGTGATGTCATGACAACACAGATGCTTACTGCAAACTCATTTATTTCCCGACTTCCTCTCAAATGTCCTCAGCTAAATACGCAGAATTGGCTTGTATTGTAGTGTTAAAAATAATCTGAAGAGGCTACGACTTGAGAAAAATCTGAACCACCGGATAAGCACACTGATTACACTCAATACCAGACATAATAATGCGGAACTTAAATGCTGAGGTTACTCCATAATGAGCTACTATTTCTTTTTTTTTGTCATTCTGTTGCTGTTGGGTCAAACAGAAAGGAGTTTCTTTATCCCTTTTCTGCCAAAACAGTTTTACTGTGCTACAGTGGAGTTTTTAATCTGCCAGTGTGGTTCTTTGCATTCTGATGTTTTTTTTAATTGAAAATATTTGTCAAACAAAGCAAAATTATAAAAGGGGAAAGAGATTGAAAAGATAACTACCGGTAAATAATATGGGAAGAGAAGACAACAAAAGACATTCATTAGCTGTAATAAAGAGGAGAAAAACAAATCATTATATTCCTAGTACTATAACACAGATTTGAGTGTTGTACTGAATGTGGCAGTAGTGGAGGCATGTCAAAACACATTTTTATCACGAGCCACATTGTAGTTACGCTTACTCTCAGAGGGCCGTTATGTGGGCCGTAATATCAACGTTATCATTTATGATATGACAGTTTTGGAACAGACTTTTAACAAGAATCATTGAAGTTGACACACATGATTTGGCTCCGCGGGCCGCAAAAAATCATGTGGTGGGTCTGATCTGGCCCCCGGGCCTTGACTTTGACACCTGTGCTGTATAGGAAGGACTGGGAGAGAAGCATGCAGCATGAAAGTAGTGGACCCACCCAAGAGGCAAAACGGTTGACGTAATACCCATCTGCCAGTATGACTACAGTGGGAGAGGACTGTTGCACCCAGAGTGACGATTTCTAACATAATGATTGAAAGAGGGAATATTTTAATGAGTTTATTGAACAAAATATTTTACAGTATCTTGGATATACATATATACACATCTTGTATTGTACTGTATGACACAATTAAAGCCTGCCAGCAGTGTACATACAGTAAACACTATTCTGAAGGATGTTCCAAGAAAATATTAATACATCATTGACTTCAAAACACATCATACAAATATGAATATAGAAAGCACAAAAAACAAGATATTTTCTGGGAAAAGCACTCACTTTTACGACAGAAAATTCCCTTTATACAAAAAAAAAAGAGAAAAAAAAACTCGCAGCATTCAGGTCATAAAAATACCTGGTATTTCCACTTTCTTTGTTTTGTTTTGGGTTTTTTTTGGTGTGTGGTTTATGTTCCTCTGCATGGAAATCGTACACAGAAACTTATTCTAGAACAAATAAAGATGTGGCTCGGCCACCTGATCTTCTGATGTCATTTCCACCTCTCAGATAACATACACATCAGACTTCTCCCCGAGAAGCCAATAGGTTCTCATTTTACCTTTGCCCTGAAACACACAAATGAATAAGTTCATCAATAGGAGAAAATAAGGGAGCGGGAGGGCTCTTTAAGGTTATATGCTCAGCCTGCTTTCCTGGGCATCCAAGATCACATTCCAAAACTCAGAGCGACATCCTTTTTCGTTGCCACATACTGGACGATGTTGTTGAGATGTTCACGATCATATTTAATCTGCTGTACTTTTCCCCAAAAGATAACATTCCGATGTTTAATAACGTAAATTATTTTACATATCATGACATTTGCGTGGTGGTTGGTGCCATTTGTATGGACTATGGACTTGGCATTCAGAGGATTCGGTCTCAAAACTGGTTGCGAAATTGGGACTGGTTGTTGAAGACTCCTGATGGGCAAAGTCCCCTTGAGGAAGGCACAGACCCCCCCACCACAATAAAAAGCTCAAGTTCACCTCAAGTTATGCCATCAATTTCTGGCTTCCCTTTCCTGTATACATATAGAATCTGATTGTGCATGCGTCTAAAAAAGGATTAAGATTAAACTGAAAATTGCATAAATTGCTTACTTTCATTTCAACATCTCCCCGTAACTGGAGATCAAAGTAGCCAAACTCATCCAGCACTTCTTTGGTCGCTGAGGATACATGGATCTTCAAAGCTGGAAAACACACATTATAATTTTTTTCAGTCCCACAGAACTCCACTTACAAGTCTTTATTATAAAATTTCCACTTGGGTGTTTCTGTCCAAGACTTTAGAAGAAACTTTAAAAATAAAGTACTTAACAGCCATTTTCGGTATTGTCTGACATGTAGCTGAAATGCTGACAAGTCTTTATTATTCGGAGCAGTTGATGCACAGTGTAGATATTTGAGACCTGGATCTTGACAGCGGCATCGGGCTGCAGTTTATCGGTGGCTAAGGGCCCCTACGCTTTAAGTGCTATCAATTATTTACCAGCAGAGGCAGAACACAGGAAGCGACTTAGCAGTTAATCAATATGTCCAATGACTTGCTCCAGTGATATCCCACCACACTTTCAGAACATGAGTTCCTGCAGGTTAAGAATAGAACCATCACAATAAAAGGCTTGTCGGTCTTATATTACAAATAGTTACTGAGGGATGATGGCGGCGAAATTGGACTCCACCTCATGGTTTGTGAAACGAAAAAACATTCCCATTGTAAAACGCTTTGTTCTATTATGCCCTACAAATTGAAGAAACAAGAGTTCCTCGGGGTATACAATTATCATTAATATTTAGTTAATAATCTTATAAACTAAGAATGGCAGCTTAACCTCCAAAATATCACTGCATGGTAAAATATAAATATAAAACATTACAATAAAACATAATAACAAAGAACATAAAGCAACAAGCATTTTATTAAGTGTAATCAAAGGTAGAGTTTGCAGTTAAAAAAATTTGAATACTGTATACATTAAAATTGTTTGTATGACCTGACAGTTCAATACTCTATTATTAAAATGATGTTTTGAAAATTCCTCCCTCTTTGGCTCCGGTTTATGTCTCTAATGTAATCATAACTATTGTTGTACATCTGGTCAAAGCACAACAAGAATAGCTAATCAGAGACTGTAAAGACAGGAGGTGTGACTGAATCATTTGACCACATGCAACGTGCCCTCTCGTGCAGACACACTGCAGCCTCTTGCAAACAAGTCTATTATACTTTCTTGGCTGTATTATTTAACTCTGGTTATCAAGAAAAGGTCCAAAGAAGGCACTGGACAGCTCTCGAGACAAATAAAGGGTAAACATATGTAACGGAGGTTTCCTATACGCAGACGGCTGCATATGGCTTGGCTTGAAAAAGCACCTCTTACGTCACCATTCTCACAAGGGTTCGTCAGGTAAGTTGATCAACTCCTTTATATTTTGAATTGGCTGTACATTCCAAAAACCTACATCAAACCAGCAGCACTTCATGTACAGCAAGATTCGATCATGAATAAGGCATCCTAGAAATGTAGCTGCCTTGGCATGCCGCCCGACAAACGTTAGTAAGCTGAGGCCGTTTCTTTGGGCCAAAAAGAGAGGGGGTGGAGAGTGAAGTCAATCACGTGAAATGAAATGCTCACCAATTAAGAAGCGACCTGAAGTCCATGTTATGGCCGAACATAAACAGTGTTGAGTGTTTGTCACTTTTGTTGCCAGTTATTTAGGCAGTCATGGCTGCCTGTTATTTTGAGAGGTGAGTAAGAAATATATGTAAACTCCTGTACGCTGACTACTCTAAAATATATCCATGCTTCATTCTATCGTGTGCTATCATGTTATTCCCTGAGAAGATAAAATAAAAATGTTGCTGAAATGTGGGGCGTATGCACATTTTTGTGAGATGCTGTATTTTCAGGTTTGAAAAATGTGTTTCAAAGTGGGAGTTTACTAAAATGACAATATTAGCAAAAGTATATAGTTCTGAGAAGCAGAAAGATGACAAAAGACATTAATATTACAATTTGATATTTAGCTCTGGTCTTTGCAAAAATTAGTGACGATAAGAAACATAAAAATGAAACAAATGGAAACACTCAACCAAAAATAAACTTTATCATTCCTTAGTAAAACAAGTACACTAATACAAGTCACTTAAGAAACAATATTGCACAACTAAGGGGCAACAAGTAGAAAGAAAAAAGTAACAGGCATAAATTTGCACCAGTAGCAGAGGTGTTCATTTCAAAAAAAAAAAAAGCCAGATGCGTGAAGCCCCTTGAGGGGTTCTGAGAAAAATAATAACTGAGGATTCTGACACTCACCCTCTCCATTCGACTCCATTCGGGATGCCGTGTTGACGGTATCACCAAACAAACAGTATCTGGGCATTTTCAAACCAACCACTCCAGCACAGACTGGACCTAAAACAAACAAACAAAAAAACATGATTATATATTGTAGTTATGTATGAAGATAAATTAGATCGATTACATAGATAGATAGCTATATAGCAAGGTAGATGGATACAAATTGACTTGGATCGCACTGTCAGTTGGGACAGGTTCCAGCTCGCTTGATGTCCCCTGCAGGAGAAATGGATGAATGTTTGGTGATACATCACCCAACCTCCCAAGAGAGAATGTTTTTGAAAGAGGTTACAGAGTTGTGGGTGAACTTCAAGAGCAGTTGACAAGGTTTGAAAATTGTGGTTATGCAAAGTATAGGGCAACACTGACTGCTACGTGTCAGGTGTGAGTCAAAACCAAATGGGTCATTGGTTTATAGTCCAGTGTGTCATTTGTAAATTGCATCAGGCTACATATTGCAGCTGCAATTATATTTCATAATAATTATGTAATAACTAAACATATGTACCACAGCACGGCATGCACAAACATACACACTTGATTTTTTTTCAATCCCAGTATGTGCCACACAGGTAAAAACTGCTTCATCAAAGAGTGCACATATTGTGATTTGAGGTGAAGGATCGCATTTTCTTTAAAAACCGTTTATCCATCTGAGCACCCATCTGTTTAGTCTCACCTGTGTGGATACCTATCCTGAGTCTCAGCTGGTCATTGGGTCTATGTCGGATCTTGAACGTTTTGACTTGCTCTAACAATGCGAGTGACATTCCGGCAATCTCTCTGGCGTGGAGTTTTCCGTTCCGTACCGGCAGCCCCGATACCACCATGTAGGCGTCACCAATTGTCTCCACCTGAAGGACAAATTGGATGTGACTCATTTCATGATCCTGTATTGAGTGAGATTTTCATCTCAGCTGTGCGACTCTGACTTACTTTGTAAACGTCAAAGTTATCAATGATGGCGTCAAAACAGGTGTACAGGTCGTTGAGTAATGTGACCACCTGAAGACGTACAGAGCAGTTTGTGAATATTGATGATGTTGGTCTTGTGGGTCAATTCCTTGGCTCTGCGTATTCTATATACAGCGCAAACAGCCATTCACTCACACATTATATTCATATATCATATGGGCAGTTCAGTCGTTAATAAATGTCACATGCACATGCAATGGCAGAGTACCCAAATAAAATCTACACAAGCATGGGGAGAACATGCAAATGCCACGAGGAAGGCCTGTGCTAATATTTGCTCCAAGGACCGATTGACTGTGTGAGGCCAATGTGCTAACCACTGCACTGTACATCATTCAAGATGATCAAAAAAATCTAAATCAAAAGCCTTTATTGTCATTATATACTGTGCATACAATGAAATGATAAGTGCTTCTCCACAAGGTGCGATAAAATAGAATAAAAATTGAAGTACATCTCAGGTAAAAACAATAAATAAAACAAGGCACAGTTGTTGCTAAAATAAATGCACAAAAGTGCAATTGCAAAATATTACATTACATTGTTGTTATCTTAATGAACATAATGTAATAAAAGTTGCAAAACTGTGCCTTGATGTTTTTAAAAAACAATAGATCAAGGCAGATTTGTTGCTAAAACAAATAAATAAATGCACAAAAGTGCAGTTGCAAAATATTACATTACATTGTTGTTATGTTAAAGTCATATATTACATTACATTAACATAACCACATTGTAAAGTAATATGTAAAGTAATATTTTGCAAAGTTGCAAACCTGTGCCTTGATGTTTTATCGATTGTTTTTCTACCCAAGATGTACTTTGATTTTTATTCTATTTTATTACACCTTGTGAATAAGCACTCATCATTTCATTGTATGCACAGCATATAATCACAATAAAGGCTTTTAATTTTGATTTTTTTGATTGATTTGATCATTTTGAATGATAGGCACTTCTGCCCATCATTCAAGGTGATCAAATTAATCAAAGAAACAATTGGATGATTAGTAGTTACAGTATTCTTTTAAGGATTTCGTGTTTTGCGGAGAACTGGTTGATGACATTTTAGAAGGTGATCAAATAAACACTAAAATCAAATAAAAATCAAACAAATACATAAATAAACTCCACACAGAAACGTCTTAAGTGGGATTCTGGATCCAGAGGACATTCTCGATGTAGTTGAAAATCGAACAATATTCTTGCCATTAGAAATGCTTATCTGTACAAGTCTTGGCAGGGGTACATACTTCACAAGTGCTATGGTATCCTAAGAAGACAGCAGTTGTAAATACTTAACTAGTCCTGCACGTTTTCAAACAGGCTCATCATGCACAGAAATATACTCAGACAAGTAACTAAGGTCATTCCATCAGGATGAGGTCATACGTTTGTCTAAACATGACTCGGGTTGGACATCATTACAAGTTTTACCTGGAAAATAACCTCTTTTTAGAAATGGTCGTAGTGGTTATTTTTCAGTATGACTCGAATCTGTGTCAACATACTTTGCCAGATTTACTATCGTGATTTGCAGTTAGCGTGTAGGAACTAACCCTGGGAAGAGTAAGTGGTACTTCAGATACTGTGTTGAAATTGGTCAAAAATAATGAAGACTCTTTTTTTTTTTTTTTCTTTCAAATGAGTACCTGAAGCGGCGTGCTTTCTGCCGACATGGACGTGAAGCCCACGATGTCACTGAAGTAAATGGTGACACTGTCGAAGGCTTCCGCCTGCACTGTCTCCCCTCGCTTGAGCTGCTCTGCTACTGAACTGTGTGCATAGAAACAGAGGAGTTCAAAACTTCAATCAAATAGTCAGCCAATAAGAATCTGGCGGCGGTGGTGCTATCCGTTTGTTGCTGTTACATGGATAAGTGTAAGTTAAAGTCTGTTTGACTTTTAAAACAGAATGCCCGCTAGGTTGAAATGCCAGTTTGTCTTTGCTAATTGTGGTCATGTTTCTCTCAAACAAAACAAAAGGCTGTGGAAGAGGACACTAATGTGAAACAAATGGCAGGGAAAGTAATATCTGTCCTTTCTCTCAGGTTTATCTCTTGCTGACTATGTGCCTTTGTACGAGGGAGCATTTTTCAGACGGAAATGGGTAGAATGTCTGAGAAAAATGGGATTTCCTTGTGATGTTTCCCAGGCTCCTAAGCCCCACTGTCTGGTCTTTTTCTCACCTTCATTAGTAGGTCGCCTGTCAGCCCTTTCTGTTCCCTTTCATCTACACTAAGAGTGAAACAGAAATGTGGTGTGGTGGAGGAAATATCTTTAATTAATACAAGCATTTACCACAGTTGACTGTCTGTTAAGTACCAATGGAGAGATTGAAGAGATTTGCAGAGTTCATGCTGGAGTTATATATGCTAGCCTTGACATACACTTGACATACACTATAGGCTCTATTTTTGTGATTAAGAAAATGCAGAGCTGGAGAATCTGCGAGGTGGTGGGCTGGACCTGGTTTTAGTAATTTTATGGACTGGTGTATACCAGTGCAATTAAAAATGGGACATCTACACTGATCTGGGTTCTCAACAGATCCTGTACAATCAAATGGGCCCCTTTCGTTCACGTCATTGTCTCGCATGAACTCGTCTCTCTTTGTGGAAGGAGACTCATTTTACGTGGCTGACTGATCCAATGAACGTTAGCGTGTTCCTTCTATTTTTTATCACCAAAGTACAAATGATGATTACATTGACAAGAAAAAGATTAGTTGCTACCTACCATTAAAAACTTTGAAAAACTAACACTAGATTTGCATTTTACACAATTCAACATACACATTCAGCGTGAATAATAACTGAGACGATTTAGCAATATTTTTATGCTAAGTCTTTATAGTAACCCTTGTTTGTGTTTAGTTTTTCATGCCCTAAAATAAACATGAATAGAAAATATGTGTTTTATACTTAATATGCGATGGCACTTTCTCCAATTTTCCCCTTCATTTGAATATCATAAGTCACTCTACAAAAGACCCATTTTCCTCCCCACTTTCCATCCCTCTGATGCTGCTCTTAATAAACAGGTCCAAGGACATGAAACATTTATCTTGCCTGATAAATATTTAAGATCTGAATTTTGGGAAATTGTGCATGTGTGTTGTTGCAGATAAGCACTGCAAAACAGTGATATTGTATGTGTCACATTTAGATAAATATAAATATCATTATATAAGCACTAAATGGGAATTTGGTAATATGTCATACAGTTTAAACCCAACCTCAGTGGGGAAAGACGAGAGTGTGTGCAAGTGCTTTCTTTACTTCTTACTGTGGCAAAATTTGATAGAGAAGATTTTCTGCTTTCCTTTTCTCCTCCAAGTAGGCTTGCGTTCGCTCCTCCACCAGATTCTCCAGATTATTAGCGTACTGCTCCATCCTGGACAACAGGTTGTTAAGAATACTGGTGCTGCCTTCCCTGTGGAATACACCCCCACAGGTCACAATTAGTTTGGCGTAGGCAACTGAAGACATGTACAGTTTGGACTTTCGACCCCTGCAAAGTCAAGCATCTTGGATCAAAATGTTGCATCTCACCATGAGAGGCCTTGTGCAACTCTCGAAAGAGGCGAGATTAAGGGAGATCCATCATAATTCCATAATAGCAAAGAATGTGCTTAATTTAAACCAATACGAGAATACAGTACTGCACTTTGGACACTCTTATCAAATATAATTCCTGATGAATATTGTAATGATATTCTATTTATCTTTTATTCGTGCATCTCTTACAGATACACAAAGTCGTGCTCCATGACAATTGTCATGATTATGGAATATTTTGTGTAATGTGGCATCCCAAGTGATGTCTGTATTCATACGCATCCACGCATAAGCAAGCACACACAGAAGAGAGTCCATATTCTGGAATTTACACAAACGAAAAAAAAGATTGTGAGTCACATGCACCGCATTGGTGGTTTAACGTATCAATGCCTGGCTTCCTGCCATGTTTCTTCTGTGCTGCACATCCTACAAACACCCATGTTTAGGTTTAAAGAACAACTACGTCAGCGACATGAAACACACCAAGGACCAACAACACGATGAGTGCAATCACGCTGTTTGGTCTATATGTTGCTGTCCTTCATATGAACTTGTAGAACAGGGAAAAGTGTAAACATCCTCATGCCAAAAAGTAATCATCCAAGCAACGGTACATTTTTCGTATTAATTGTATTCTTATTAAAACACTTAAAATGTGTATTGGAAAAAATCAGGCTAAAAATGTACATTAATTATTGCGGTAATATGAGTATTAGGAGCACTTGAAAAAAAAATAACAGCAAAAATCCAGAAACAAAGACAGCTGTTCATTTGTCTCAATGTAAATTTTAAGGTGTGTTTATTTCAAATTAATGAGTTGTTTCTCAGAAACGTGCTTCGTTCTCATTTGTAAGTCACTGAATGATAAACTGGCATCTTGTCAAGTTACACTTTAGATTCACAAATAAAATGGTTTGGAATCTCAACAAAACCTTTAGTATCAACAGTGAACATTTTTGTCCGTTTCTGAGAACTGAATGAAATCACCTCTTTTGGGTCATGTTTGAACATCTAACTTAAATATTTAATGATATTAGCTGATAAATTCTGTGTCAGGTCCCGAGATAGAGGAGGCGTCTGCTGGTCTCAGAATGTTGTGTTGAGGTTTGTCTGGTAAATTTTTCTAGTATGACGTTTTAAAACCAATATTTGTTTTTCTAATCTGTTTAGTGCAGAACTCATACTCCCTTGGCACAACTTACTGAAACAGGCAATCGTCCAATTTTGCCTACAAGGCGACGGTACAGTTCTTTAGTCTATACCGTATATTAATGTCGCCCTTATTTTCCCACACAAGATTTTGATCATTTCAGGAAAACATCAGGCCCAGTCACAGAGTTGAATGTGTATTATTAAGCAGTTCTAGATCCAGTCGCAGATAGAACAAAATAAGCATCAGGTCCAGTACACCGTGCAGTTTGGTGGCGACTGCCCGAGTGCCTTCTTGTTTACAAAGTGGTTAAACATACTTGTTGTAGTATAGAGCAAGCAGTATACACGCAGTTGGACTTTGCACAGTGAGAGGTCAGCTTTCGTGGGGAGTTTCAACTCTGTACAAGTTAAACAAACTGTTTGGTGCTGAACACGCCTCTTGTTACTGCGCCCTTCAAGCTCGTGAGCAGGCCAAATATAACAGCACATCCATCACGTCACGTCAACGCCATACATTTACTTAATGAAAATAACCAGCAAACAGTGTATTAACGCGCTGCTTGCGTAATGAAGGGCTTCGTGCATGGACTCCATGCCGCTGTCAAGATCATCCTTGAGTGATTCAGAGGTTATGAATCAAACTGGAGCTCTCTGCTCCAGGCCACTCCAAATGGAAAGCTGTACGTCACTAAGATGAGCCTGCATTTGACTTCTGGAGCCAGTAGAGGGGCGGTCGTACACAAATTGGTGCAAAAACATCTTACTTCAAATTTCTTCAAATGCAAAGAGAAGAGCGCAGCATCTTAATTTGAGACATGGACAAAACTAATGCAAACAGAATAAAGTATGAAGATTGATCTTGTACGTTGGGAAGCAAGTTGAACAACTGATTCTTTATTTTGCTACTACAGATCACAGTGCATTATAGTTACAGATAAGTTGTATTTATATTGAATTGCTTATTTGGTAAATGGCTCCAAGTCTGTGTTCAGCCTAATGAAGCACAAAGAATGTTTGGATCTCAATGTCAACGCTGTCAGAACGGCAGCTGCTGTTGGAAGGCAGACCAACAAAACCTCAAACAGCATTAAGTGTTTGCGCAAGCTCACCAGCGCTGATTGAGGCCTTTAAACTAGGCCTGCCAACGAGGAGCCAGCCGATGGAATAACGTGATGTGGAATCTGAGAATTTCTACTGATCTCTCTTATTGAAGATTTCAAGTCTCAATGTAAACAATTTTGAAATGAAACATTATTTACTGGTGTTGTCCATGCGAATCGCCTGAAAAACACAACATTTTATATCCAATCAAATGCAAAACCACACAACTTCATTTTGTTTCTAAATTGAGTATTTTAGGTTTCATGCTAACTCTTAATTTTTTTTTACTAAGGTTAATATGTAGTTTATGAAGAAATTATGAGGCTTTTATTGAAAAGGTCTTTCAAAGAAGTCTTGAATATAATTTATTCACAAAACCAGACCACTCTGAGACAATTACTTAGTCCACAATATTGTATGCTATAAAACCATAAAGCAATAACTAGCACCGTTTTTCTTTACCTTCTCATTTTTCACTTCACTTTTCAGTAAAAACATTTGCCTTTTTCACCACCTTTATAATCAGCAATCATTTTATCATTATGGGCTGGTGTTACCTCCTGCAGCTTCAGTGTAGTCCAGCACTTGCCAAGACCCCAATATGTAGCAGTGTGTGAGGTATTAGTTGAATCGATTAAGTCATTTCCTAAAATATTTTTAATAGCCCATTCCCTGGTCCATTTGTGAATCGAAGTTTTGACAATCTGCTTTTTCAGGGTTGATCTTTCTGGCAGATCTTGGTGCTCAGGGAAATAATATCAACTTGGATCATTGCACAAAAATACTTTTATGACGGCTTTTTTTGTGTGTTGTAAAGGACTTTAAAAGAATACACTTATTGAGAGAATATTAAATAATCTGAAGGAGGTTACTTTCGGCTTGTCCCTTTCGGGGTCGCCACAGCGTGTCATCTCAGATGAACGCACATATATGTTTGGCACAATTTTTACGCCGGATGCCCTTCCTGACGCAACCCTTCTCAGGGAGTGGAGGCCCCAGTGGGATACGAACCCACAACCCCTGGTTTACCAAACCAGTGCTCTCACCACTGAGCTACGGGGCCTCTCATATTAAATAATCTGAAATGAATGTTAATTGTTTTAAGAATGTGATTGAGCCCAAACCAACTCCCTTTTCATCCAAGGCGAAAGTATCTTACTTATTGAGTTTGGCCATGTAGATCTTGATGTGGCCAAAGTCGGGTCTCTCTGCAGGGTCCTCGGCCCAGCAGCCATCCATCAGGATGGTCAGCTCCTCCGAGTGACATCTCGTGTCCGTCGTTGGCCGAAAGTAAGGCTTCTGGCCGTTTCTGACCTTCTGCACAATCTCTGTGGTGGAGAGGTAACATTTTTTTCAGTTGCAGTTCAATTGCAATTGAGTCAAATGGGGAGAAAAAGAAATTTAATCTCAGGACTTGAGGAAACATTGGGCTGTACTTAAAACCTGAACACCACTCCTTCTTTTTTTGTTATTAGTGTTTGGAAAAACAATAGCTCTTTCCAATAAATGTTTTAAGATTCTGCTTTATTTTAGCAGACCTTGGAACGGTGGCAGGCTCCTTCAGCCTGTTAATGGATGAGTGGCTATTGTAGATTCACCACTGAGCATGATTGTGAATAAACACATAACATACATCATCCTATGACCGAAATCCCTCAAGGGGATTTAAAAAAAAAACATTGTGGTTTTGTAAAGGCTCAACACTTGTTCTTGAATTGCATTCAAGTCTTTTGTTTCCCATTCAGGCGTTGTCTTCACCTAACAACCAGCAGGTGGTTATGATTTTAAGTTCAATGGAAATATCATACAGCAGGATTGTGTGTGTGTGTGTGTTTTTTTTTTTCAAGAAAACTGTTGTAAATGTTCTTGAAAAGATATATACTATAATAACATTGGTTTAACGTCTAAGTGCTATGCTGTTCAGATCTGCAGTCAGTGACCAAACTCTTTTCATTTTATGTAAAAGGTAGCAGCTCTACTTTTAATATATACCAGATGAGCAATTTTGTTCTGACTAGTCTTAGGACTAGTCCTTTTTAGAAATCATGTTACCCTTCACCTTTATTTAATACAACCAGCTCCATTGCTGAAAAGGAACTTCAGGGCGAGACAGCAGGCAGGTCTCTACTGGCTGGTCCTGATGCCTGAAAACTGGAAGGTGGTCGAGCTTTTGTGGTCACGGGCCCCCCACCTCTGGAATGCCCCGCCCGAGGCTCTGAAAATCTCCTTTCAAAATATCTGAAGACTTTGGAGCGGCACTTAAAACACGAATCAGTCAGTGTGTGCTTATTGTTCGTGTCAAATTAAGCTGCCAACTGCAGTAGTGTCCAACTCAATTATTGTTTGACTATATACTACAGCAAAGCACTTTTAATTTCGGAATTCTATTCAAAATGTCCTCCATGCAGGTACAATTATATACTGTACTGTATATAAGCATATTGTAGCTTTGTTCTGAAAATATATACATATATAGCACTGAAGTTCATGTATTTCTTTTAACTCTACTGAGCAAGATGTCATACCATCATACTGACAATGACTTCAGTCCAGACAGAAATAGAGGTGTTTATGGGCAATTCATAACAATCAAATATATAAAAAAAAAACATCTTTATTTGAATTCTCAATAAGGAAGAAAAATACACAAGTAAAAAAATTAAACGTAACTATTTGAAAGCTCCAGCGAGAGTTTGATTTCTTGTTCACAGCACACAGAGACTCTGGAATGACTTGGCCTACTTGCATTGAGGTAAGGTGGCTCCAAGAGGTCACAAAGGCTTTATATTGATCTGCTTCAAGAGATTCCTGCTTTAGGTCCACGTTAGTGTCTGAATAACTTGACTTACCCCGGGGACATGCAATCCACTGCTGCCAGCGTTAGTACAAATGTGCAAATAAAAACATGTTCAGCTCGAAAGAGCAAAATTGTCCCTTTCGTGATATGTTGATATAAAATATATCTGAAAGAGCATTGATTTGTTTTAAAACAATGAGAAAAAAGAAAATTCTGAAAGAGTGCCTTAGGTGCAGACCTTGTTTTTAGGCCAGGGGTCAGGAACCTATGGCTCGCAACGCATACCTGTCTCTTTTGATGGTTGGATATGGCTCGCAGAGCCCTCATAACGACATACTGTACATGTGATTTCTGTTGTGCACGCAACGCAAATGACGCAGAGATAGTTTGTGCGAGTAGGGCTGTCGTAGTTTGGTCTTGGCAGTAGATGTAGCCGCAGAAGGGTCGAATGCCGATCCGGTCGGAACAAGTAATTATGGAAACGCTTTTGACAAAGGTCACTCAAAGAAAAAAATATGAGGAGAACTGAAGTTTTCAACAAGAATGGACAGCCTTTGTGGAGGGGAATGGGTGCTGCTGTGTGTCAACATTCACAGACGGGGAGTATGCCAAAGCATTCGTACTTGACGTTGCCCATAAACATTTTGACAACTTTGCATAAAGACAAGATAATCAAACAAATGAAAGATATTCCTTTGTCGGCAAGAACTGTTCACCATCGTACCAGCATGATGGCAAATCAATTGAATTATGGTCACGATGAACAGATAGAAGTCTCAACCCCTGCATGAAGCTTAATCTAACGACATATGAAACAGACAACAAAGCCTGCAAAAGTCCCTCAGAAACCGTGCAGCACCAGATGTCGCATTAATGGTAAGAAGTACTTTTATCATCATTGGTTAGCAACATCAGAATTTTATTTAAAATAATTCAGACTTATTGCACTCTAAAAGTGTCGGTCTTACATAAATGCAAAAATACTTAGTTTTTAAAATACTGTATGGCTCTTTTGAAATAATGCTTTAAAATATTTGGCATTTCATTTTTGGCTCTCTCTGTCAAAAAGGGTCCCGACCCCTGTTTTAGGCCTTTTAACACCAGAAAGGAGGGGTAAATGTAGAAAAAAAACCTTCAATCTTTAAGATTTATCCACACTAAAACCTCCCACCATTCCAGGTATTATAGAAATCAGTCTGAGAAAACATTTTGGCAGCGGTAAGTGCAATAATCACAGTTTTCCCTATCTCCAATTTTGGTATATAATATATCAAGTTGGAAAGTGTTTTTCAAGTATCTTGTTGCTCATTGGCTTTCAACATCTGGTGAACGTGTTCTGTGTTTTCACATGCCCTAGAGCTAGTGCTCGGACCTGACAAAGCCAGACACAACGTAATGAATTTCCCCTTATGCTAATCTCTGTGCCCTGGTCTATCAAGCCTTAACGCAAATATACTTTCCTTGAACTTATTTATCTCAATATTTTCTGACTGACAACAAATCATTTAGTCAATTCAATTGAACAACAGGGTAGAGTTCATCTTACCTTTGGGGCTGAGGTCCATGCCTTCCACATAGAAAGGACCATTCCTTAAAGCTATTTCCTGTAGGATGATGCCAAAACTGTACACATCACCCTTTTGTGTCCCCTGAGGAGGATGATGGTCATATATGAGCAGCTCAGGTGCTGTCCACAGCTTTTCTAAAAAGTGCGGGTCAGTCAAAAATGCAGCAAAATAAGTGGAAATACTGATTGGTGCAAAGTCAACTCACTTGCATACAGAGCATGAGAGTCATCGTTTTCGCAGGATGAGCGAAAGCTGGCTAATCCATAATCCGTGATTTTCAACACAAACCGGCTGTCCACCACACAATTAGATGACTTCAGATTTCCATGGCAGCCAAAATAGCTGTTGTGGAGATAGTTCATGCCCTGGAGAGCAGAGGAGAATTCATGCATGTATCAAAGCAATCTCCGGTTTACAATCAACATGAGGGTTGCGTTCCGCATTCAGGAACTCTCGACATCTGCAAACAAGAATCTTTGACAAGTGGATGTATGTTTGGAAAATAGGCCAGGTTTCAAGGATATCGCAGTCCCAGGGGAATTTCTGTGAAATTACTGTTAATTCCTCTGAGAGGAGGGGCAGTAGAGATGGACTAATGTTCAATATTTTGTGGAAACAGTTGAGTCAGTTAGTGGAAACATCCCTCAAAGCTTCGGCAGTGTTTGCTCTATGAAGGGCTCTCCTATCTGTATGGAACGATTCAGTTGAAACACTTCATTATGCATGCAGTTCAATGTTGAACCAGTCCAAGTCCGATGGTGTGAAAAAGAGCCTCTGTGTTCTGGAGGTTTGAAATAATCTTTTAAAGTCAATCCATGATTAGATTTGATGAAGCTGGAAGAAAATTGGCACCGTTTCGAATGATGTTTTCTCTCCCGCACCATGTTGTGTGGCGGGAATATTTACTGAATGCTATGTTGTGCCAATTCATATTGTCTGTACTCCTCCCTTACACACAATCCATCTGATACCATGGCAACAACCTAATGTAGGTTGTTTCTCTGTTTCTGTGAGGCTCACAAAAGATATTTACAGTTGAAAATGCCTTTGTGACTTCACCCCACCCACATTGTACCTTCACTATGTCATTGATCAGTGAGTAGCGGAACATCCAGTCCAGGTTGATGCTCTCATTCTCCAGAATGTCCTGCAACACATTCACACAACCTCATCATTAGCCAAAAGCAGAAAATAAGCAGAATTTTTTTTTCAGCTTCTCTTCAGCTCTCGATTGCTTGAAAGTTTATTTTGGGATTTGATTGAGAAAACACCTTTACGCCAGACCCCTCACATTGTTTCATATGCTCAGGGCCTCATATGCCAACCCACAAGATGGTCATGAACTGGCTGGTTAGTCACATCATAACAGTTGCTTCTATTGACAGAGAAATCCCTTTATACAGTATGTGAGCGATCAAGCCCACAGTTGGGTTCAATATCAGTCCCCAGCTTGTTTCTACAAGACAAAGACACATACGGCTCTCTTTTCATAGACGGCCCAACTGTGGCAGAGTATAAAAACTGTCGTATTGATCTTCATGGAAGCATGTGGCTCTCTGCGCGTTTGTCAATTTGAATCAAGTTGGGAGTTTGGGCACAACGAGGGTGTGTGCTTGGAGATGCGCCTGAGGGCATGACAATTCGGTGGCAGAAGGTCATTCTGAACTTGGGCCTGCTGAGAGGACATCTACCTTTTGTCTCAGCTGCACTCATAAATATGTGTATCGCAGGCATCAAGCCCTCTGAATCATTGCATAAATCAATTAATTGAACATGTCATTATTATGTTTGTGTTTTATATCATCCCAGTAGCTGGCATAGCTATGATGAGGGGGTGGGGGTCACATGCATGATCTGGGATGGGTAACAATTTCCACATCCCCACTTCATGGTGCAGATTTGTGATCTCTATCCAGACCAACTTTATATCACTCACCTGTGGAGGTCTGCTTGTAGTTCCATATAAATATACTTTGCACACTTTGACATCCCAGATTCAAGGAAATCAGTTTCTTATTCCGCCATTTCAAAGACTGTCAGTGTGGTAAATCCAGCGTAGCATTTAAAGGGAATGAGGAGAGCCACTTTGACTGAAGTCGGCTGTGATCACGCCCATAGCAATGCAGATGTCACTCTTTGAAATGTGCTGCGGTGCGACGAAAATTATGAATTTATTATAAAATAGTTAAGTTAATTAATAAAAAAGACAAGCCTGGATTTGATGAAAATGGACCCAAAACTGAAAAAACTAAAAAGTTACTTGGGGTCAACATTAAATAGAACAATAGAAGAAGAGGAAGAAGAAGAAAAAAAAATGGAACCCAATAGCTTTAAAGCACTCTCCATCATAAGATTTCACCATGAGGGGAATATTTTTTAAACCATTAAATCCAGAACCCTCCAAGCTTTGTAAAGTTATATAACAGGGGATAAGTGAAGTGCTGTAGAACTGCTGCTCACTAGTCAAATGTGCAGAATATTTTTCTTTTTCATATACTTTTTTTTTTCCAGTGACAGTTCTATTATTTAGTTTTAAGGACTAACCCACAATCATGAAGGATATACTCATTTTATTCCCTCAAGGGAAAATTCTCTATTTACCAATTTCACTTTCTGTGGTCACTTTGCTGGGATAAATCCGAACTGTTGCCTAAAATATGAAACTGGAATTAAATTGGTTAGGGCTTTTTTTAAATGTAGATTGCTTTTGTAAACCTTAAGCATTCTTAAAATAGTGAAGACTACCTGCAAACTGCCTCTGGGACAGTACTCCGTTATGATGCATATGTTGGGAGGGTCGATGCAGGCTCCAATGAAGCGGGTGAAATGGTTAAACTGGACATCTCTCATCTGAAAATAACACACAAACACAGTGTAACTTTCCAAACGTCACATTTCTCCAACACTGCGGAAACCGAGGACAGGGGAAAGGAGCAGCAGTTCATTTATATTCAGAGCTGGGATTACCCCTGCCAGCATTTCATCAAAATCTTGTATTTGCAGTCAGCTAGTTGGCACAATGTCCATTTCTACGTGCTGAGACGGATTCCTGCACAGGGCACCTAGTTGAAACGTGCAAGTGCATAAATTGGTCTTAGTGGTAATGAATGAGGCAGTGTGTGTGTGTGTGTGTGGATGGGGGGGGGGGGTTGAGATGTGTTGAGAGGATGTGCAAGCAGTAACACCAAAGCCGAGCAGAATCTGAAAGATGAAATCTTCCTGGTATGAAGGATTTACAGATCAAATCTGAGCACTCACCATAGGAAATGGTTTGAAAAAACAAAAATGAGGTAAACTGGCTGTACAGTACTGTAGATAATTGATTGAGGGACTTCGCTTTTGTGAGGTCTTCCTTGGCCATATTTCTGAAGCCAGTGAGAAAAATGTTTTTTGTAGTTTTAGCAGGTACTTTTCTCCCTCCACGTCTATGACTGACAGTCGTTCTCACAGCAAAACCAGGGAGTCGGTTGCTCCAGTTTTACAGCCTGGGAGATGTTGGTCTACCCTTTGGCCTATATAATTCCCCCTGCTGAACACTGACTGGTGAAGGGATAGGGGGGAGAGCTGGGAGACAAGTGGTTAAGTTTCCACCAGCAGCCACCATCTGGTTGGCTTTTTCATGAGCTGAGGTTTGACGGGCAATCGGGCCTCTGGGAGGTCTGAGAAGTTGCCAGTTCAGACAGCAGCCCCTCTCCCATGTGGCCTGCTGACGGACTGACTGAGACGCCACACAGGCTTCCAGGAAGCCATAACTGATCTTCTCTAACTGGCTGTGAATTACGTGGAAGGAATATATATGTATATATACTGTACAGAAAGCTGAGACACACAATTTGAATGAACAAGTACGCGGCATCTAAAAAAATAATGATGTTCCTTTCCTATGTTTTTTTTATAATGAATACAGGTGAGGTTAGGAAAGTTGTCACACAATCTCTGTTGTGCTGGTTTCGAAGGAATCTTTTGAATTTCTTTACTTGTCTTTTCTGTTATGTAGAGAAGTAGACCGCTGGAGCTCAAACTCCCAAGAAAACTGTATGGTGGTCATGATCCGAATATGCCAAGTGTAGAAAAAAATGTGCATCTGTCATGCTATAAATGCAACAAGGCTCCAGGTCCGACAGTTCATGGGTTATTGGACTCAGCCACAATATAATAAGTGGTTGATGCCCTACCCATTTTTAACACACATCAGGACTGAATACTAGTGTCCATATATCACATATTCATCAAGTCAACAAGTATTTTTTTCACAGTCAGTATACAACTCTGATAGCATTTCTATCAGTAAAATATGCTATATACTTGAGCTCTATAATTGCACAATGCCTACCTAATAGGTAGGTAGGTTGTTACCTACCTCTAGCTGTTTACTCTTGCTGACACCATTTTTTTTCATGATTATTCCAATATCATACGACATCATAATGAATTTGTATTTTTTTTTCTTACAAGCTAAATTAGCAATCGCACAAGCTTTTGTGGTGGTGTCGTGCAGTTGTTAGGATGCAACGCTATATGATAGTAGCATAAAGTATATGTTTGGGAACTCCTGCAAAATGAGATTTTTATTTTTTTCCTGAAAAGTATTGATATGGGAGGTGTGAGGATTCCGTCTGAGAGCAACAATAAACAATATCTTTGGATTAATTTTAAATGTATTTATTTCAGCTGTAGAGTCATCGACCACAGTGCAATTGTAAAAGTCGTTTGGTTCATGTAGTTCACTCACTGTGAAGCCGAGAAGTGACATAATCAGACTGCATTTTTGTATTGAGGCTGAAATGACTGCTCGAGAAAATCAAATCATTTGATTAGAAAAAGGTTGGAACAAAATCTCTGCCTTGTGGCTTTGTTTCAGCCGCGTAATGTGAACTGTTCAGGCGAATGCACAACGCTCCATTCAGAAATAGGTTGGCGCAATGACAGACAGAAAGACAAGAAATGGTCTGTAAAACACAAAGAATGTCCAAAGTTTGGGATCATTTCACGCAGCATGTCTAGGATGATTTAACATCTCAACACATAGTCGTTAACTCCAGCATGAAAAATGTCACGAATGCAAGGTAACATAGACATTAATACTAGCTCACTTAATAGGTTACCACTGCTTGTCAGAATGTATTTTTGTGAAGATTTTGTTAGATATATACCTAGATATCCACATGATATTGAGTTAGCCTGATAGTTATCATGTTAACATGAGGAGAGTTGGAAACTAATTTCAGTTAAATTGCAAGGTAGTAGTGGGCAATAGCAAATCATTCATTTTCAGACCATAAATGCCCCCCCCCCACACACACACACGCATGCACACACATACTCACAAACACACATCCTTTGTACGATTTACAAAGTAGAGGAGTTTATCGCAACACCAAAAAGGCCAACTCCAGACAATTATTTGTCGATTTTGTTTATTTTGGTAGTGATGGTTACTGCAGCAAAATCGCAGAAGATACCATCGACCCATCCATTTGTACCGCTTATCCGAGCTCGGGTCGCGGGAGCTGGAGCTTCAGCAGGGACACCTAGACTTCTCTTTCCCCAGCCAGTTCATCTAGCTCTACCGGTTGAATCCCGAGGCGTTCCCAGGCCAGCTGAGAAACGTGGTCTCTCTAACGTGCCCTGAGTTGTGCTTAGAACACCTCACCAGGGAGATGTCCGGGAATCCTCCGAATCAGATGCCCCAGCCACCTCCTCTGCTTCTCTCAATATGCAAGAGCAGCGGCTGTACTCTGAGATCCTCGCAGATGACTGAGCTTCTCTCAGGGAGCACCCATAACATGAGCAAAGTTCTGTCGGAGGTGGGAGTTGAAACCCCTTCAGACAGGGGATTCTGCCAGACGCTCCCAGCAGACGCTCACTATATATTTGGGCCTGTCACATCTTCCCCACAATCCATTATTCAATTTTCTAACACTTCTCTGGGTCGGGTTGCAGGGGAAGTAGCTTCAGTAGGGATACCTAGACTTCCCTTTCCCCCACCACTTCTTCCAGAGGGAGGTGTTCCCAGGCCAGCCAAGAGACATAGTCTCTCCAGCATGTCCTGGGTCATCCCCGAGGTCTCTTTCCGGCCTCACCTCACCAGGGAGGCGTCCTGGGTGCATCCGGATCAGATGCCCCAGCCACGTCATCTGGCTCCTTTCAATGCGGAGGAGCAGTGGCTTGACACTGAGCCCTTCCCGGATGACCGAGCTTCTCACCCTATCTCTAAGGGAGAGCCCGGACACACTGTGGTGGAAACTCATTGTGGCCGCTTGTATCCGGGAACTTGTTCTTTTAGTCATGAACCACAACTCGTGCCCATAGGTGAGGGTTGGAACGTAGATCGACTGATAAATTGAGAGCTTCGCCTTTCGACATAGCTCCCTCTTCACCACAATGGACCGAAACAAAGTCCACATCACTGCAGACACTGCACTGATCCATCTGTTGATATTCCGCTCCATTCTTCCCTCACTTGTTAACCAGTCCCCAAGATACTTGAATACCTCCACTTGAGGCAGGAGCTCATCCCCGACGCGGAGAGGGAAAGCCACCCTTTTCCGACTGAAAACCATGGTCTCAGATTTGGAGGTGCCGATTCTCATCCCAGCCACTTCACACTCGGCTCCGAACTGCTCCAGTGAGCATTGGAGATCACAGCTTGATGAAGCCAACAGAACCACATCATGTTCAAAGAGCAGAGATGTGATGCTGAGGCCACCAAACCAGACACCCGCTACACCTCGCCGGCGCCTAGAAATTCTGTCCATAAAAGTTATGAACAAAATCGGTGACAAAGGGGAGCCCTGACGGAGTCTAACTCTCACCCGAAAGAAGTCTAAATTATTACAATGCAATGCGGACCAAACTCTGACAGCGGTCGTACAGGGATGAAATAGCCCGTATCAGTGGGTTCCGGTACAGCATACTCCCAAAGAACCCCCCACAAGACTCCCAAGGGACACGGTCAAACGCCTTCTCCAAGTCCACAAAACACATGTAGACTGGTTGGGCGAGCTCCCATGCACCCTCGAGGATCCTGTCCAGGGTGTAGAGCTGATCTGAGATTCGACTTCCCAATGGACCCTCCTCTCCAGCACCCCTGAATAGACCTTACCAGGAAGGTTGAGGAGTGTGCTCCCCTATATTTGGAAGACACCCTCTGGTCTCCCTTCTTAAAAGGGGTACCACCGCCCCAGTCTGCCAATCCAGTGGGACTGTCCCCGATGTCCATGCTATGTTGAGAAGGTGTGTCAACCAGGACAGCTCCACAACATCCAGAGCCTTTCGGAACTCCCATCCAATCTCATCCATCCCCGGGGTCCTGCCACCAAGGAGCTTTTTAACCACCTCAGTGACCTCAACCCCAGAGCTAGAAGAGCCCGCTTCAGAAAACCCAGACTCAGCTTCCTCATGGGAAGCCGTTTTGGTGGAATTGAGGAGGTATTCAAAGTATTCTCCCCATCGACTCACAATATCCTGAGTTGAGGTCAGCAGTGCCCCATCCCCACTATACACAGTGTTGATGGTCCACTGCTTCCCCCTCCTGAGACGCCGGATGGTGGACCAGAATTTCGTTGAAGCCGTCTTGAAGTCGTTCTCCATGGCATCACCAAACACCTACCACACCTGGATTTTTGCCTCTGTGACCACCAAAGCTGCATTCCACTTGGCGAGCCGGTACTTTTCAGCTCCCTCGGCAGTCCTACAGGCCAAAAATGCCCGATAGGACTCCTTCTTCAGCTTGACAGCATCCCTCACTGTTGGTGTCAACCAACGTGTTCGGGGGTTGCCGCCACTACAGGCACTGACCAACTTACGGCCACAGCTCCATTCGGCCGCCTCAGCAATGGAGGCTCTGAACATTGTCCACTCAGACTCAATGTCCCACACCTCCCCTGGAATGTGACCAAAGTTCTTTCAGAGGAGGGAGTTGAAATTATTTCTGGCAGGGGAATCTGCCAGCTGTTCCCAGCGGACCCTCACAATACGTTTGGGCCTGCCACGTCATACCGGCATCTTCCCCCACCATTGGAGCCAACTCACCACCAGGTAGTAATCAGCTGCCACCTCCACCCCTCTCTTCACCCACGTGTCGAAGACATGCGGTCGCAAGTCTGATGACATGACTACAAAGTCAATCATCGAACTGCGGCCTTGGGTGTCCTGGTGCCAGGTGCACTTGTGGACACCCTTATGCCTGAACATGCTGTTCATCATGGACAATCCTTGATGAGCACAGAAGTCCAGTAACAGAACACCACAGAACACCACTCGGGGGCCGTCCTTCCCAATCACGACCTTCCAGGTCTAACTATCATTGCCCACGTGAGCATTGAAGTCCAGCAGAATGATGGAGTCCCCAGAGGGAGCACTCTCCAGGACTCCCAGTAAGGACTCCAAAAAGCTGTTTGGCACATAAGCACAAACAACAGTCAGGAACCATCCCCCTACCTGAAGGCGGACGGAGACTACCCTCTCATCCACCGGGGTAAACCCCAACCTAAAGGCCCTGAGCCAGGGGGCAATAAGTATACCCACACTTGTTTGGCGTCTCTCACCGTGGGCAACTCCAGAGTGGAAGAGACTCCAACCCCTCTCAAGAGGACTGGTACCAGAGCCTAAACATTGTGTGGAAAAGAGTCTGACTATATCTCGACAGAACTTCTTGAAGACCAGGTGCTCCCGTTCAAACCCCACCTCCAGGTCTCACTCCAGAAGGGGGCCCCGGTGATCTGCATCCAGGCAAAGCAAAGGTCTATCCATTTGTATTTATCTTTATATGAGTCTTACAGCTGTGCTTTGTCTGGTCACTCACCTAGGACCTGTTTGTTCACATCCTCACAGCAACTCATCTCTTAGGATCATTGGGACACAGAAACTCCAAGCCAATACCAACTAGCAAACCTGCTCTAAAAACTAATCAAAACTATGTGAATTTGAAAAAACTAATGTCAAACGGAAATAAAACTGATGACAAATCCCAACCTTTTATAACCCTAGTTCTAACCTCTCAATTCCTGCTACCTGAATAAACATTAATCTCTCCATGTTCTATTCCACTTATCCTATTAAGAGTCATGGGAGCTAGAGCCTATCTTTAGCTGACTTTGAGCAAAAGGCAGACTACATCCTGGACTGATTGCCAGTTAGTCCCAGGGCACGTATAGAGACAACCATTCACACTCACATTCACAGTGTCATTGAGTGGGAACTGAACCCACTCTGTTTGCACAAAACTCAGGCATATGTAACTACCACTACGCCATCAGGGACTCACTTCATATTCAATGACAAATAAAAAGCTTCATGTGCAATTTTATCATATTTTGCGATTATATTTACAGTTTTCCATTTTTTAAATGAAGACAAGAGATTCAATCTTGTGCGATGGAATAGACCTGTTAGTAAATATGCCTCCTTTATAACACAACACCCAAGGTTGTCTTCAAACTGAAAGCACAAGCCAGTGGTTTTCTCACTTGCACTTGATGGGTGGATATATGAATTCATGGCTTCCAAAAAGGCTTACATTGAACCGGCCTCTCTGTTAAGAGTGTGTGTGTGTGTGTGCGTTGGGGGCGGGGGCGGGGGGGGGGGGGGATTTCCATCTGAAATGTCCGTACCTCCTAAACAGGATGTCTGGCAAACATTTTGTTGCATTAGTGTTATCAGGTAGTTGTTACCATTGATGAAATGGTCTTTATATTGGTCCTGATTTACACATCTCAATTCTAATGAAGTTAGTACGTTGTGTAAAAGAACACAATGATTGGCAAGGTCTCTCTAAACACCACCAAGAAACGTTGCCAGGTAAGGAAGTGTTTTTCATGACGCAACGTGGAAAAGTGTGCTTCAAACTGTTTTTGGGAATCATGGAAGTCTGGTCTTCCGGGCCAATGACAAAAAAGGGCCATGCAGATTGTTATCAGCGTACGGTTCAAAAGCCAACTGTTGTGATTGTATCGGGGTGTGAGTACCCATGACATAGGACAACTGTAACATTGGCTTTGGAAATACAAAGTAGTTTCATACTGTATAGTGATATTGATTCATATGGCCACAAAAAAAAGTGCTTCAATATAATGGACAATCCCCCACACCTATTAGCCCGTTACACTAAGGTTACACTGTAGTTAAATTTTACGTACTAACTAACTAATAACTAATTGATTGGGAACATGCATACCTTAAACCACAAAAACAAACAATATATACTAGAATGAGGATATTACAATATAAATGGCTGATGAAGACTTATGTGACTCCTCTTAAACTTAAACATCAGTGGACCACATTCCAGACACGTCTAGTAAGTGCTCTAATGACAAGGGTACTTCATATCATTGTTTATGGTATTGTTGGAACGTCAAAGATCTTGTATCTTAGGTATATATCCCAATGATTTTGCTGTTAATAAAAAGAAGGCCACACTTATAGACTTTGGTCTCCTGTAGGCCAGGACAACAATTGCTTTATTTTGGAAAAAAGTGGACGTTCCTCCAATAAAAGTATTGATGTTGGAAATGGCATCTTGTGTTGCACTGGAAAGACTCACGTATATTACGAGAGGAAGAGCTCAGGATTTTGAGGACATATGGAGACCCTTAGAAGAGTTTTTGAAAAAAATGTGAATTATTTGTGATTTGTGTGCTTTCTTTTTTTTTAACACTATTGTCTGAGCATACTGTTTTTTTGTTGGTTTTTTTTGTTTTTGTTTTACTGTTATTGTGTTGTTTTTGTAAAATTATATATGAAAAATCTAATAAATATATTGTTTAAAAAAAAAGGTTCCACTGTAGTTTGAAAAGGATTTAGAAATCCTTATACAGTACATTATGCCTTTGCCCATTGGCGGTTCACTCTTTGTGGCCTGGTATATTTGCGGATTTCGCTCTCAAAGTTTGTTTTTTTTCCCACAGTACTGTACCATATTTCCACAATGATATATTGCACTTAAAAGTTGGGGCCTGTCACGTCACAAATTTTCTCATAAAAAGACAGGGCACCTTAGAATGTGCATCTTGTGCGCACACCAAGTTCCAAGATCTGTAAATGTTGTTGTGTGACTACTCCAATGATGGATTGTGAGGATAAGCGGCTCAGATAATTTATGGATGAGTGCAGTACTTGCTTTTTGAACCAATGACTGACAATTGTTACATCTATAGATCATTTTTAATACACGTATATACATGTTGTTTGGAACGATTGTGTGAAAAATGTGGTCCAAAACTGACCAGAGCAACAGTGAAATGAATCTAATGGTCAAATCCGATATACAAGCAACACTTACATGTTTGAGTTCCAATAAAACCTGTCTGGTTAGCTCGATTCTTTTCTTGTTGACGTGTTTAATGGCCACCAGGTTGCCCTGCAATCAAGAGACAGTGACAGCACACGTAAATAGGATGTCAAGTTATCAGATTTCTGCCATTTAAAGACTAATAATCACGGATATTGGAAATAAAGATGAAGAGGGGATATCTAGCCACACATTAAAATAAAAATGTATGGTGATTTTACCCAACCATATCAGCTCAAAAATCAGTTTGATGGTACACTTGCTTCGAAAACAAAGGCTTAGAATCTTATTGTCATGGCAACGTGTCTCCCATGTTATGTTAACGCTACCATCTGTATAATTTACTGTTCAGAGATGTGTGCAGTGCGAGTAAGTTTGTTTCACAACAAATGGATCAGGCCCTGTTTATATCCAAGCATGATGATAATCATCATGCTTGGATCATAATACAAGACAAATTTGGTCTTTCAATGATTCCACTATGTCTGAGTATCCATCCATCCATCCATTTGCTGACTTGCTTATCCTCACTAGGGTTGTGGGGGTGATAGAGCCGATCCCAGCTATCTTAGGGTGAGAGGAAGGGTATACCCTGAATTGGTTTCCAGCCAATCGCATAGAGGCAGACAACACTTGCACCCACAATCACACCTACGGGCAATTTAGAGTCTCCAATTAATGTCATAAGCTAGGCTGGACCACACCCAAGAAGGGTGTGACCACTGTCACCACTCACAGCGGTTTCATATTGAGACTGTAATTAGATGGTGTATTTAAGTTGGAGTTTTGGTCACTGGCATTCGCCAGTTCGTTGTGTGTTGTGCCCTGAGTTAGTGAGTTGCATTCGTTGACAGTAGGAATCTCCACCACTGAAAATAGTGTAGTGTTGAGCTATCCTTGTCATAGTGTTTCTGTGCCACCTTAGTTTAGTCCTGTCTTAGTTTATGTTCCATAGTCAAATCCGAGTTCACAGTTTGTTTCCTAGTCATCAGAGCTCGCTTCACGTTTTTGGATCCTGCCTTTGCTTAGCGTTTCTGTACCTCTGCCTTCTCGGACTGCTTACATCGTATATGACCTCAGCTTTGAATAAAACTACGCCTAACGTCATGTCCTTGTCCCAGAGTTCTGCATTTGGATCCAGCCCTGTTCTGGAGGTTCGTGACAATTAATGGATGCTTTTGGGATGTGGGAGGAAACTGGAGTGCCCAGAGAAAACCGACACAGGCGTGGGGAGACGATGGAAATTCCACACAGGCGGGGTTGGGATTTGAACCCTGATCCTCAGAACTGTGAGGTAGATGTGCGAACCATTCATAGAAAACCTACCGTAAATAACCATCTTGTCATATTTCGGTCAGCCATTTGCAACACTACACAACATTTATTAGGACATGACCATATTCCATCTCTTATGATCACTGGGCTTTATCTTGTCAAATCAAACACTGTCATTGAGGTGGGACCGGAAAACACAGCAAAGAGACATACCTTTTACCATGGCAACAAAAACAACATTGAATGATGACAATGTGGGTTGGTAAAAAGAAGAAAAAGTGGGGAAAATGGTTGGCACGGTCACTGAGTGTGAACAGGTGGGTGCCATGAGTGGGTATAAAAGGAACTTACCTGACTTGTTCTGTCATTCATAACCAAAGACAGGACAAAATTAACCTCTTTGTGAAAAAGTGCATGAGAAAATACAGTAGTCCAACACTTTCAGGGAAATGTTCGTCAACATCTAATTGCAAGGAATTTAGGGATTTCATCATGTACAGTCCATAATATCATTAAAAGTTTCAGAGAATCTGGAGAAATCACTGCATGTAAGCAACAAGGCCAAAAATCAACACTGAATGTCCGTGACCTTCGATCCTTCAGTCAGCACTGGATAAAAAACTGACGTCAATGTGTAAAAGACATCAACATATGGGGTCAGGAACACTTCAGAAAACCAATGTCAGGAAAGAAAGTTAGGCGCTATATCAGTAAGTGCCACTAAAAACTTTACAATAAAAGGCAAAATTCATTTACAGTGAAGAAAATAAGTATTTGAACACCCTTCTATATTGCAAGTTCTCCCACTTAGAAATCATAGAGGGTGAGACAAATATATGTAAAACCATATTATTAAATGTAATGTTCCAATACTCTCAAATATAGTTCCAATATTACAATAAACAATATTAACCATATATCCACATACCCTACATTTACCCCCACACACATAATTGTATACTAATCATATTATGCACTTATTTCATTAAAACAATCTCAGTTTAAAGGAAGAACACGTTAAGTACAATTATGGGAACACAGGACACTGCCACACACACTTAGGTGAGGGCAGCTGTTGTAATGACAAATAAACTAAACTGTTGTGATGTTTTCATCACTGTCTATGTAATCTCATGTTGACGTCTGTATCGATTGACCGGTGTGATTCTTAATAAAAGGCTCAGGTAGAGTATGAAGCTACAGAGATCAGGCCAACTGACTGTGACTACATCTCTCCTGGCCAGAATATTGCCTTTGGTGTCCATGTCTGTTGTCTCTAAACTTCCTACTTGTTGTGGCAAGGGATACTCTTCCACTCAAGGTGTGATTCTCCCATGACAAGGGGTTTAAAATTTTCATCGTAGGTGCATGTCCACTGTGAAAGAAATAATCTAAAAAGCCAGAAATCACAATGTATGATTTGTTTTAATAATTTATTTGTGTGATACAGCTGCAAATAAACATCTGAACACCTGAGAAAACCAATGTTAATATTTGGTACAGGAGAACGTTGCTTGCAATTACAGAGGTCAAACATTTTCTGTAGTTGTTCACCAGGTTTGCATAGACTGCAGGAGGGATTTTGGCCCACTCCTCCACACAGATCTGTAGATCAGACAGGTTTCTGGGCTGTCGCTGAGAAACACAGTTTCAGCTCCCTCCAAAGATTTTGTATTGGGTTTAGGTCTGGAGACTGGCTCGGCCATGCCAAAACCTTGATATGCTTCTTACAGAGCCACTCCTTGATTTTCCTGGCTGTGTGCTTTGGGTCATTGTCATGTTGAAAGATCCAGCCACGACCCATCTTCAATGCACTGACTGAGGGAAAGAGGTTGTTCCCCAAAATCTCACAATACATGGCCGCGGTCATCCTTTCCTTAATACAGTCCAGTCGTCCTGTTCCAGAAAAATACCCCCAAAGCATGATGCTACCACCCCGATGCTTCACAGTAGGGATGGTGTTCTTGGGATGGAACTCATCATTCGTCTTCCTCCAAACACGGTAAGTGGAATTATGCCCATAAAGTTCTATTTTGGTCTCATTTGACCACAAAACATTCTCCCATGACTCCTCTGTATCATCCAAATGGTCAGTGGCAAAGTTAAGATGGGTCTTGACATGTGCTGGTTTAAGCAGGGGAACCTTCCATGCCATGCATGATTTCTAATCATGACATCTTAGTGTATTACCAACAGTCACCTTGGAAACGGTGGTCCCAGCTCATTTCAGGTCATTGACCAAGTCCTGTCGTGTAGTCCTGGGCTGATTCTTCACCTTTCTAAGGATCATTGAGACCCCACGAGGCGATATGTTTCATGGGGATCCACTCCGATTGAGATTGAATGTCATGTTTAGCTTCTTCCATTTTCTAATGATTGCTCCAACGGTGGACCTTTTTTCACCAAGCTGCTTGGCAATTTCTCCATAGCCCTTTCCAGCCGTGTGGAGTTCTACTTTGGTGTCTTAGGCCATGTTACAAGTTTGAGTCTTACTGATTGTATGGGGTGGACAGGGGTCTTTATGCAGCTAACGACCTCACACAGGTGCATCTGATTCAGGATAATACATGGAGTGGAGGTGGACTTTTAAAGGCAGACTAACAGGTCTTTGAGGGTCAGAATTCTAGCTGATAATACTTATTTGCAGCTGTATCACACAAATAATCCATCCAGCCATCCATCCATTTTCTTCACCGCTTATCCTCACGAGGGTCGCGGGGAGTGCTGGAGTCTATCCCAGCTGTCAACGGGCAGGAGGCAGGGTACACCTTGAACTGGTTGCCAGGCAATTGCAGGGCACATAGAGACAAACAGCCGCACTCACAGTCACACCTTGGAGCAATTTAGAGTGTCCAATTAATGTTGCATGTTTTTGGAATGTGGGAGGAAACCCAGGCACGGGGAGAACATGCAAACTCCGCACAGGAGGGTCTGGGATTGAACCCAGGACCTCAGAACTGTGAGGCCAATGCTTTAGCATCTGATCCACCGTGCCGTCTTCACACAAATAAATCGTTAAAAAAATCATATATTGTGATTTCTGGATTTTTCTTTTTAGATTATCTCTCTCACAGTGGACATGCACCCACAATGAATATTTCAGACCCCTCCATAATTTCTAAGTGTGAGTAATAGGAATGGGAGCACACATTAAAAGTTAGTAGATGAGGGTTCAATGTTTCTTTTAATGCCAGTTATCCACAGATTTTACCAAGAAACATCTCTAAATTGGAAAAGTATTATCGAAATTCCTCTCACACTCAGACATTCCGATGAGCCCGGCTGGAAAACTGACAGGGAATCAGCATTTGCCACGACTGCAGTGCTTCCTGCTCCGAAACCCCACCGCCACCGCCCCCATTGCTAGTGGATACATTTCAAAGAACAGACAATGTCCACGATCTGGCATTTTGAGGCAGATTTTTATGAAAAATAATTACAAACGAAACAAAAATAGCATAATGTACAATGTCTATGCATTTGAGCCAGAATACGGAACTTGATGTGTTGGAGAGGGGGCGTGAATCGCTGTAGATAGGAGCCGGGTCGTGTTGTGTGGTAAGAGCCAATAAAGTATAAGAGTATAACAGCGAGTCGATGCTCCGTGTTATTACTACTGCCACCATTGAGCAAACAAAACAATGTACAATGTTCAAGCCTTTTGCGTTTGAGCCAGAATACAAAGGCGTGTTGGAGAGGGGCGTGACGCTGAAGGAGGAGCATAACATGGACCTCGGAGATGTACCAGACAGGCTCGTTTCGAAAGAGTGGTGTTCGTGTTCTCTTTGTGACCTAATGCACACTGTGGCGGAATGCCTGTGTTGTTGTGAGTTTGAAAAGGTGGAACAAAAGCGCAGTGTATCGGGATGAACTTAGGTCACGATCAACATGTCTGTATGACATAGATACTAGATAAGATACGAAGTTGTCTGTTTGGACAAAGATGTGTTACATATCAATTTACTTATGATCCATGACAGTTTAATGAAAGGACAACTCCTACATCCAGAGGAAAATGGGTGAGTACACATTTTTAACGGTCTTGGAATCCTATGTGAATGCTATATGAGCTATATGAATGTTATGGGCTATGTCCAACGTTTATCAAGAATGCAAGCTTAATTTCTGAGTATGGCGTAGGACCATCTAATGGTTTATTTATATCTGGAATATAAAATGCAAAAAAAAAAAAAAAAATTGGGACTTCCCTAAAGTGGTTCCATGTATATATCCATCCATCCATTTTCTTAGCCGCACGAGGGTAGCGGGAGTGCTATATCCTATCCCAGCTGTCAACGGGCAGGAGGCAAGTTATACACATGCAGACACGGGGAGAATATGCAAACTCCACACAGGGAGGTCCGGGATTCAATCCAGGTCCTCATAACTGTGAGGCCAACGCTTTACAGCTGCTCTACTCTGCCGCCTCATAAAGTATGTTGTTGCTTATACATTACCGGCACGAGACACTATAGCTAAGTGGCTAATAACCAGTAATGGTTAGATGAACGAGCCTCAACTATGACACCCACAGCTTTATATGTCACGGTGACCCCAGGGGAGGTTAAAGAAGGACAAATTTGGATGCGTTTTCTCAGTTTTTTTGCAGTTGGTGCAAAACATGTCAGCATCTTGGCCGAGCTAAAACGAATGGTCTGTAATGCTAAGCACCAGAGACGTCAGAGGCGGGGTCAAGGACGTTTCTTCCGGGTCTGGCTGTGAAAACTGGAACATATCCAAATTTTCCTTGGATTTAAAAAATGTTCTTTGTTTTCATTTTTTTTCAACTGATGTCCAAAATACTTGTAATAATAATATTACTTCACATTGGAGGGTTTATTGTACATATGATTTTTGCTGAAAGTCTTCCTTTAGTACTGAAATCCTGAAAATACAGGTTCTGGAAAAATACATGCTGCCATCCAAGCAACATCTTTTTCATGGACGCTCCTGCTTATTTCAGGTAAACAATGCCAAACAACATTCTGCACGTGTTACGACAGCATGGCTTAGCTGTAAAAGAGTATGGGTACAAGACTGTTCTGCCTGCAGTTCAGACCTCTTTTCCATTAACAATGTGTGGCAGATTATCCATCCATCCATTTTCTTAGCTGCTTATCCTCACATGGGTTGCGGGGAGTCATGGAGCCTATCCCAGCTGTCAACAGGCAGGAGGGAGGGTACACCCTGAACTGCTTGCCAGCCATTCGCAGGGCACATAGAGATAAACAGCCGCACTCACAATCTCACCTAGGGGCAATTGAGAGTGTCCAAATAATGTCACATGTTTTTGGGATGTGGGAGAAACCCGCGTGCCCAGAGGAAACACACGCAAGTACGGGGAGAACATGCAAACTCCACACAGGCGGGTCCTGGATTGTACCCGGGACCTCAAACCTGTGAGGCCAACGCTTTCCAGTGGATCCACCGCACTGCCTTGTGGCAGATTATTTAGCGTAAAATATGACAACTGAGATCCCAGACTGTTGAACAGCTGAAGCTGTACATAAGGCAAGAATGGAAAAGAGTTCCGACTACAAAGCTTCAACAATTGGTGCCCTCAGTTTCCAAACATTTATTGAATGTTGTTCAAAGAAAAGATGATGGAACACAATGATAAACATGACCCTGTCCCAGCTTTTTGGGAAAATGTTGCAGTCAATAATTCCAAGTTAATAATTATTTGCTAAAAACAACAATGTTTATCAGTTTGAACATTAAATATCTCATATTTTTAGTGTTCAATTAAATATAGGTTGAACATGAATTGCACATAAGTGAATTCTGTTTTTATTTGTTTAACACAATGTCCCAACTTCATTGGAATTGTTTTTTTTTAATATAAATGGTTCAGCCTTATATGTCTCCATTCTTGTCATAAAATATATGAAGCAATAAGTCACTAGGCAACTTAGAATCTCTAAAGTGCCTCTGAAAAAGAACAATATAGATGAAAATTTACAATGCATGAGGCCCATGAGCACCTTCACTATGCTTTTGTCATTGATCTTTATATTAGGATTGACTGCGTTATTATTTTTACAAAACTTGTATAAGTGGCGGCACGTTGGAAGACTGATTAGAGCATCTGTCTCACAGTTCTGAGAACCTGAGAACAATATGTACTAGTCTTAATTTAACTAACTCTACACGGCTGCAGCATGTCAGTAAACAGCTTGATGCACTCTCTTCTGACTTTTTGGGAGGAATTGTTGGCTACTTGTCAAACTAATCACCACATGCTCATGGAGGACAGTTTTATGGAATTATATGACTGGTTGGTAAAGTGGTATCAGGTGTCACAGTATTGGAGTATTTTTACTTGGACGAGCACAGACGTGGGGTGGCTGCATCCATAACAATAACTGGTGCTAATGCAGAAGTAAAGTCATTGTTATAATAAATATTTGCATGAAAAACAGTTGTAGAAGTCAGTTTAAATAATGATAAACTGTAAGTATAGCAATTACTGAGCATGCAATCTCGTGTCGCGTGATGCCATATTCTTACGCTGCTGCCAAACTAGTTATTTGTGCAATATTTGTAACCTTGAAATGTCATGATTACAGTACGTAAATATTTACGTGAAAAACACTTCCGAGGGGAAAATATAGAACAATCAAATGAAAAAAGTATGGCGGTACATGAGTGTACTGTTTTGAAGCATTTGATATGCCGTTTGTAACCTCAGGATATTGTATGGTGGGCTCGTTTTGAACTTCTCCACTTAAAAAAAAAATCCCTGTACAGGTTTTGTGAGGGTGATAGTTTGACCCTGGAGGAGTTTATTTTATTTCTATTATTGCCAAGGCAAAATATTACCTGAAATATGAACAAACCGAAAGTCAACCAGTGTCCCTGAACAGTTTGTGTTTGATCTTAGCAGGTCAAACCTCCTCCACCATAAACAGACAAATTAAGATCAGTAACAAGTTGATTGTTATGTCCAGACTACAAGGCAGGCGAGTCAAAAGAGACAAAGAAGAAGGAGGAAAGAAAAGGAGGAAAAAAAAAACTGAATACAGTACTGACGCATTCTGCAGCTCATATTAAAGGCAACTACCTAAATTCGCCCACACACTTTCTCCTCTCCAGCTTTCTGAGCAAGCATGTACATGAGTAGGTGGCAAAAGAGAGAGAGTTGAAAATGTCAGAACTCACCAAGCCTTACCTTAAAATAGCCCGTTTTTGCAAATAGCTGATATTTTCCATGAGCAGTTATCAAGGAGCCATAACTGGAGCCTCTCTGAGAAGAAAAGGATGAAAAATAGTTTGCCTTGAGTCAATCTGAGCAAAGAGGATTAAATTCTGTCCACTTTCAACAGTGTCACTTAGCTACAAAATAAATTCATCAAAAACTAAAGTGTGTTCGGGTCTTCAATACAGCAGCTCAAGGCCTTGTGTAAATATGTTCTCACAGAGTGAATCAGTGCAGTGCGGAGGCAGTGCATGCAGACATTGAGCTTCATCTTTTTCACAATTGGATAGAATGCAAACACTGGGAGCGCAGAGCACATTGGAAAATATGATCTGGAAAAGATGTACACACTACATTTTGTTCCAAGTTACTAAGCATATGCTGTTTGTGACATTTTCCAATGTACACAATGCAAATCACAATGAAATTTTCCACTTTCATCAACAATTATTTTAGCCTCAATATATAATTCATGGGATTTAACGGAACAGAACCACTTAAAACACTAAGCTCCAAATTATTATGCATGCAGACCAGTAATAAAAAAATATGGGCTTATCAATTGACAGGTACCAGGCAGTATGAGTCTTCAAATGACGAAAACCAAATTTTGCATTTTCCACTTAACTGTTTTTCCATCACACCCAAAGGAGAAATAGGTAGGAACCTGTTACATGTACTCCTTTGCGTTTACTCAAATAGCATTTTAGATAAAGAGTACTTCTCAGAGTAGTTTTAATGCAGCATATATTTTACTTTACTTGAGAATCTGTGTCATGAAGAAATGGTTCTTTTACTCCCCTTACAATGATCTAAATCCCGCTCTGTACTTTTATTTACCAATTATTGCTCATTTATAGATTTTTTTTTTTCCATGTGCGAACTGTTTTGACTTTTGCGGTGGTTTGCTCCAATACCATGTAAGGGCTTGCAACACTGAACACAATTCCACCAAATCGAGCAACACAAGAAGACAGTTACATGATTGCACACTTCTTCTATAGGGCTTGACGGGGGGAGTGTACATATAAACACTAGATTTCCCAGCCCGTTCACACACACGCACTTGGAATTTAGTTTTAGTTGTATTTTTTTTTTTACGTTTATGTTTTGACAAATGAGAAGTTACTCACCATTTACTCACTAGAGTACTTTCTTACTCTTACAAAAGTAATGTATGCGAAGACTACTTTTTACTTTTACTTGACTCATATTACTTTCAAGTCACAGTACTCTTACAATCGTACTCGTACAATATTTGGCTACAATACTCACCTCTGCCTGAAAGTTATACAATTACACAAGAGAACCCTCCCACTCCACCCAACATGACAAAGTCGTCTGATATGAGAGATTTGACTAACAGACAATAATCGACTCATCATGACTGGAGTCAAGTCCCAAGTTCATAACTCCCAAGTCCGAGTCAAGTCTTAGGTCACAAGTTATCAAAACAATGACGTGAGTCGACCCGAGTCCAAGTCGACAAATTACTTGATTCCCTATATCTAGTACTAGATAGTTTCTACCGATATCTTAGTTCAGGATGTCATCCACTCTAACACATAACCCTTTTCAGGCTTCCTCACAGGTTCTGAATAAGGTTAAGGTCAGGGGATGATTGTAGCCACGCCATGAGTTTTTCTCCCATTAAACCAGAGCATCTGAAATTTCCATAGTATGTTTGCAGAGTGAGATGATTTCTTGTTTTGCATGAGAAGGATTTTATTGCGGAAGGTTCTCCTTTTGATAAAATGGCATGAAATGGTCGCTTGGGCTGTCCACGTATAATGCAAAGGTATTTTTGGCTAAGCCTAAAGGAGCTTCCCTTCTTCCTCTCAATAAAAACAGTGGTCTAAAAAGACAGGATAAACCACTTGGGCAAAAAATTCCTCAGAAAAACGAAAACTCAAATGTTTACATTTTTGGGATCCCATATGTATCATAATACTGTACACAGTGTAAATCTCAGAGTGAAGAACAAAAAAAGTGGAAAAAGCTCCTTTTCACAATCGCTTGTGGGACAAGGCTCAACCCGCAGAAGATGCATGAGCCCTCACACAACAGAACCTGATACTTGAAGAACGTGACAAGGTATTAAAAACAAAGGGACAAGGGCCAGGCAAAAGCTTATTTTAATGATCACTTAATATGTTTTTGCCACCACAAACCCAGCCACCTTCAACAAACCATCGCCAATGCAATCTGGAATGTGTAAACAAAAGCTCTCCACTCTTTCAAGGCTGCTACTTGGCTTTTTCTATGCCTACAACTAAACACTGAATGTGTCAAATGATCATTTTTGGGTTCCTGGCAGACAAACAACAGACTCACAGTAAGGCTGATGTAAAAGAAGGCAGTTGGATGTTGTCTTGTGTTGGGTTATCAAGAAACTGCCAGAGGAGCAAGAACTTGTTAATTGCACAGTGGAGGCTGTGCCAGCGACACTGTCAGAGAAGGCAATATAAAGTAGAGAATTATGATGACATTTTCAGGTCTGCCAGCTTTAATATGAGCTCATGTGGGTGTAACTGTGCTTGTCTACCTCGCAACAATTTAAGCTCTTTGGAACTTTATGTTTCTTTAACCCGATGTGGACAGTTTGTATTAATTTGTTGCCCTTATTGTAATTAAATCATGCAGTAAAATATTTACCTGTGAGAGAGTGAGGCGACTGCCGGCTCGTTTGTGGTATTTATTGGGGCTCTCAAACTGGAGTTCCTCCCACCGAATCCTCCACAGCATTCCGGCCAGCTCTTTCTCCAACTTTAGTTTCCTATGTAAGGGGAAATGTGCAATTGTGGTAAAACCAGCAAAGGGCTAACAGTGTCACTAAGAACAGAGGGGGAAAAAACTCATCTCAAGTGTGTTGGCTTTGTATCCTTGTAAATTTAGAGACCACAATAAAAATAAAAATAAAAAGAATGTTTTTTTTGGTCATTAGCCTAACCCTAACCCTTATTTGTAATTTCCCGTCTTTTTCGGACTATAATTCGCAGTTTTTTTTCATAGTTTGGCCGGTGGTGCGACTTATTCTCCAGAGCGCCTTATATGTGAAATTATTAACACATTATTACACCCATCCATCCATTTTCCGAGTTGCTTATTGGTTATTTTCAGACTGACGACCGTAAGAGGGTAGTCTAGGCCCGTGTATCTGATTTTTTGTTTGATTATCATGTTTTTATGCAAAGTTGGCAAAATGTTTAATGGCAACATTGAGGATGAATCCTTTGGCATACTCCCCATCTGTGAATGTAGACACACAGCAGAACCCTCCATCTCCACAAAGGCTGTCCATTCTTGTTGAAAACTTCGGTACTCCACATATTTGTTTCCATAATTAGTTGTTCCGACACGATCGGCGTTCAACCCGAAGCCTGTGGACTACCCTACTAAGACAAACCTTCTCTGCGTCATTTGCGTTTCCCGCACAACAGAAATCGGATGTACAACATGTCATTATGAGAGCTCTACGAGCCGTTATGCAACCACCAAAAGAGCCAGGTATGGGTCGCGAGCCATATATTTCCGACCCCTATCAGTGTGGGAGCAGTGGATGACGGCTGGGGAGCACAGCTTCCGGGTGAATTTGCCATACAACATTCTGGGAATTAATTGGATGGCTCGACAAAGTATGGGCTTCCGTGACAACCAAAACCATCCTGTAAGGACTCAAAAAGATTGGAATAGGCTAATTGTAACTGCAACTGACGATGAGTCTGACGTAAGCGATGTAGAAGAGGAAGCGTCTTCTATCAGTGGAGTTGGCGGACACTGATAGAAGTGACACTGAGGGTGAAGATTTCATTGGATTTTAGTTACCCGACATTTGGAGTGACACGGATGGTTTTGGTAAACTTCTTAGTATGTTTATCCTATAGTTACCGGAATAATATGTTATGTTAACATACCAGGCACGTTCTCAGTTGTGTCATGTAACGTAACCATAACGTTCAGCCTGTTGTTGCCTCTGTTCTATTTTTATTTTAAATTGTTCGTCATTTAAATTTTAAATGACATCTGTTCTTGGTGTTGGATTTTATTAAATAAATTTCCCCCAAAAATGTGACTTATACTCCAGTGCGATTATTATTCCTTCTTTTTATGTATTTTATGGCTAGTGCGACTTGTACTGCAGAGCGACGTATAGTCCGGAAAATACTATACCAAAGGCTCATGGTAGATCTTACACAGAAAGAATAGTCAATAGTTTGTAAGAAAAGACTCACAAACTTTGAAGCATGGATGTCATTAGCAGGATGACCTCGCATTGCTATTGGAGGATTGGAATGCTAGCTTTGTAAAAGCGTAACACAATAAATCTTGGGCATGCTGTAGGTTACGTTTGTCTTACTTTTTTTTATACAGTATTCCTCTCCACTTACAACATGGCTACTATTAATTTGCGGTTTTAGAATGTAATTTATCTATTGTACCGTACTTGACTTCACAAGTGCGTTTCATAATTGCCATAGCATGCACAAAATAGTGATGTTTTTGAATATTGAGAAAATTATTTTGGTTATTGTTCTCATTTGAGTGTATACGTTTCCTAATCTTCATTGAAGGAAGGTCCCCAATTTAAACTAGAAGTCTCATTCCATCAAAACAAAAAAAAAAGAAAGTCACAAAATGTATGACAACTAAAATCATGATAATCTCGTCTGATTTTACTCACAGATTGATTTTACTCAGTGTGAAATTTGGGCCCGTTTAGTTGAACACCAAATTGACAATCACAAGAAGCACTGACTTATTCTATTTTATGAATGACATGAATGAGGTGGTTGGACAAACAGGTTCAGGTTCATCTTCTGCCATCTGAATTTAACAGTGTGTATTTGTTCTACCTGTCACTGTACGTCACCGGCATGGATAGCTGTACAAAGATATATTTGGAGCTAATTTCTGACAAATTTGGCAAAAAAGTGGATCTTTTGCTGGAGCACCCTTTAGGATCTCTTATAACACCCAAAGGTACCATGACACTGTGGTTGGTAACTACTGGTTTATAAGAGTGTTTACGTTGTTACGCCTGTACATTTAACTGGTAAAAATATTCCCTCACCTGCCTTGACTTAAATATGAATTTAAGTGATAGCCCATTTTTAATCAGTCAAGTTCATTGACATCTAACTCTTTTGTCCATATCTTTATAAAAATTGCTTTCTGCACCGATGCAGACATGTTGGAACAGGAAGTGAACATCTCCAAACTTTTCCCACAAAGTTGGAAATGCTCAAAGTGAAGGACTCTGAATGCTTCGGCGTAACAAGAGATCTTGTACAATCAAACAGTTTGGGGATTACCCAACGTAGCCCTGTTCCAACATGCGTATGCACCAGTGCACAAAGCAAGGTCCATAAAGACATGGATGAAAAAAATTGGTAACTTGATCAGCCAGTACATAATCCTGGTCTCAACCTGAAAGAACACCTTTGATTTAATTTCGAGTGGCTGGTGAGCCTAGCTTACTTGTCCAACATCAGTGCGTGACCTCACAAATGTTCTTCTCACCCACAACCCCACCGAGGGTAAACACTTGAATGACAGTTGTTAAAATGTGCAGAAAATTGCATGAACATTTAATAAAGGTTTCATTATGGCGACAGTCTGACATTGGAATGGATTAATTCAATTGAAATTTTCTATGGGACAAATAAAAAGATCAGGATAATTAAATTAGTCTTTGGCTGTTTAAAAGACTGACCGCATTTGACAGCTTACCCTAACTAGATGACTTATTTCTTAAGAATTGTGACAGGTCTAAATGTTATTTTTAAGCATCCATCTGGCAAACGTGGAGCACCACAGAGGTGAAGCAGCTTTCCAGTGATTAGTCCAGAGCCTTCCACCTTCTTCTTTTGTATGTGTGTCTGTTTGTCTTTCGACAGACAGACACACAGACAGAATCCTTTTCACTCAGAAAAATGACAAACGAGCAGAGCCCACACATTCCGACACTGTCTAAAAGGTGTAAAACACTTCCAGATGGCTACAGGGAATTATTGCAGCGCTTGCATATTGTGTTCTAGCTTCTCTCCAACCTTTATTTTTTTTCCTTCATAATTTTTTTCCAGGGCACACTGCACTGTTAGACACTCTCGAAATCGTCCGTTCTCTGATGAGTGTTTGTTTCTACAAATACTGCAGACGTTCCCTATGTGCATCCATTTTGAGGATAGGAAACACCATCAAACCAGTGGTGCACCCCTAACCTACCACAGCAAAAAAAAAAAAAAAAGTTCTATTTAAAGACCCTCGTTCAGAGACCTCTGGCAACCCGTGTTGCAAACTGTGGTGCTCCACAGTGGGCCTATTGTTTCATAAGTCCCATATGTGAATACCTCTGCTGGACCAGCACCCCCATTAAAACATCAGAGCCAGAGCAGCTCAGCTTAACATCCCCTAACACTGCTGCCACACTCTCTCCAAAATCAACGGAGAGAGGCCGTGTGGCCACCTTGTTGAGTCTCCGGGGTTATTTAACAGTTGCTCTTTCCAAAATATGTGTTTCTTTATTTTTGTTGTTTTGTTGTGAAAATAGCTTCCTCTCTTCAAAGGCCATTCGTGCATTTTGATCATCTGTTCTGTGAGAATCAACTTGAAATGTACAAAACATTTGTCTGTTTTCTAACACGAAGGAATGCAACAAATAAAGCATTTAATTCAGACAATTTGTTTTTATTAAATTGATTTGAAAAAAATCTCACTGTTGCATATATTTCACATGTGTTTTCATCAACAAATACCCATTTATCAAGTAGCCAAAATACACCATTATATAGTTCACAGTATAGAGAAATCTATTGTTAGCATTATTCCATATGGGCAGTCAAATCCCTAAATTGCATGACCCCAGCAATTAGACTTATCTGAGTATAAAATCTTTTTGTTACATTCATGAAAATACAAACAGCAGCATTGAATATTCAAAGGATAGAAATGATATACTGTAGTCTTCTCTATAGTCAAAGAAAATCAAAATATATGTGAAATAAATATTCTTTCTTTGTAATATAAGAAACTCTGGCTTATACTGGCTGATTAGAGAATAACTAAAATAAAGCATTTTTAGTGGTGATTTGTAGATCAAGTAGTGAAGACAGCAGCTTGTTGGTCTTGCATGATGGCGCTAGGCCACTGTGCTGTGCACCTCTGCGTCCATCAGCAAAGCTCCACTGGTGTCTGCAATAACAGGAAGCCACATGTTACCATTCGCCATGAAACATCTACAAGGGTCCAGAAATGGTGCTATTCCCTTCATACGAAAAGATTTCAGATCACTGTCTCAAGGCCCAGCACTGAATGGTCATAAATAGCATTTTATATGTCATTTACAGTACTGTGCAAAAGTCTTTGTTATTTTAGCTTTGTTATTTTACTCACCTTGTCCCCCACCCAAGTAATTTTTAATGTTGTAAAACAGTAAAAATGTAGGACAGGTACAGAAAATGACTATATAATCATATTTGGGTTCTATTCCATTGAGAGAGGCAGCTTCTCCTATTGCTCAAATAGTAACGGGAGATCAATACAGTACCTTGTAGTTTTCCTGAAAGATATAGCATCTGTTTGTGTTTGTACTCTCATCAAAAAAATAATTTCTTACGTTTTTAAATGTTTAAAGACAGCCGCTTCGGTTTAGTTACCCCTCCTTGCCTCTCATTCCTCAGTAGTTATCCGTGTTTCAGCACATTCATGCATTCCATCATTTCATGATATGAAACTGCATTACTGCAACTTTCGTGATTATCCGGCTCCTTTATTTATTTTTTATTTTATTTTATTAAATGTATTCCCACGTTTGTCACCACAAGTCTTTCTGACTATTTACGTACTCTCATTGTGAAGGAGAATTAAACGAGAACTGGATTGGTGGGCAACTAATAGGTAACGGGGGCTGGAAGGGGACATGGTTGAAAATCAAAAGAGAGGGCAATATTTTGAGGTTAAGATCATCCTCTGTTCTCATTCATTTCAACATAACGTTCATCTCTCACGCATATTATATTACATATAAGTAAAGCACACAACATATGTATGCTTTGTATTGGTGGTGACTGACCGTCACTCACTTAAAACGGGGAAATCCCGTGTCGGCATTCAGCTGAATTGAGTGAGTTGGTACCAACCACGAAGTGGGCAAGTACTTGAATACTGAGTATCCATCTAAAGTACAAACACATGGAAATCTGATTTTCCAGGCCTTATGCTGTTTATTGACTTTTGCATTCAATCGACAAATTCCATAGATGTCAAACTTAAACCATGTCACATACTCATTTTGACCTATGTTATGCATACAGCAGGAGAACAATTTGGATTTTGATGACATGGGATCATTAGGCAATATGATATAATGAACTAGAGATAGAAACATTTGATTTTTTACACTGGATTAGTCTCCATTGCAGACTTCTTGGTGCTTATCATTAATAACTGTCATGAGGAATGATTGCATTGATCATACATGTCCATGCTAGGGGCCCATGTATGTGTACGAGCAAGGCCAAAATACCCAAACCCACCTCATCGAATTGTACTGGGGTTAAGGAAGTGTACCACGTTTCCATTTAGCAGAGCTTCCTCACAATTGTCAGAAAAAAAACAGACTTCAAGTGCCAAGTATGGCAGTAGGAGCCCCTGAGCCTTTTGCACAGTACAGTACTACAGTATGTCATATTGTCACTTGTGGAACAGAGTGTAAAACTTTGGGTTAGAACCAAAAATGCACTCTGACACCCCCTTTTGGGATCCCATGAGAGACATTGATGTGTAATAATCAAGTTTAATGATTCAAATAAAAAAAAATTAAAAAGTATTCCAGAAGTAGAGGACATTTCACAACATTTACCGGCCAATAGTCCAGGTCAACTAGCTCATTAGAAAACCGCTCTGTGCTTGTTGAACTGTGCGCTGGAAAAACAAACAGAAGAGGTGAATGTTATTTTTTTCAAGAATAAAAAACAATATGCATCAAATGATCTGGTAAAAGCTTGAATTTGACCAACTCAAATGCAGATTTAGTGGATTTACCTGAGGTGGAAAGCTGCTCCTCCGTCTTTCTTCCACCATTCCTCTGATCAAAATCCATTCTGATTGGCTGGTGATTAACACTTGTTTGTGTTAATATTCGGTAGTGAAAACATGATCAAATTCAGAGTCTTATTAATATGTTGTAACCTTGGAGTACAAACTCATTTTATGCCTTCAAAAGTTAATTTGGTCAGTTCATCAACATCAGTTCATTTTCTATTATTTGAAAAAAATTCTACCAATACTTCTAATTGTTTTATTATTATTTTCCATGCTTAATTGTTTAAATCAGTGTGTTTCCTGGGTCCCTTTTTGATTCATAAGAAATTTTGCACTCCCTCCAAAAAGACATTTTTATATGAAAAGACATAAATACTGTGTAAATTCTGAGTCATTGCAATTTGTTTCACACATTGTAATTAATACAAACCACAGCATTTTTTTGTTTTTGTTTCGGGGCGGGGGAATAAAAGTGAGCTTCCGTAACCTGCAGGATGTGATAAGTGGAACTATTTTCAATCACCTTAACAGTGTAATTATGTTCAGTCTAACGGGTTTCTTTGAAAAAAATACACCTGTATATACAAATAATGTATAATCAACATTGCTATTTATGCATTTTTGAAAAATTATCCCTCTGCAAAACTTGGTTTTAAAACATGGATCGACTTTATGAGAGGGAAAAAAAACCCTCAGGGTCTCAGCACAAATGGCACTCTTAATCCCCACATCCTTTCAGTGACTGATGTGCAGCTGCTTCATGCTGCAGTTCTTATGA